>NC_037687.1:18569770-18592433 GCF_003255815.1 Theropithecus gelada | reverse complement strand
TCTATACTAAAAATACAAAAATTAGCCAGGTGTGGTGGCACATGCCTGTAATCCCAGCTACTCAGGAGGGTGAGGCAGGAAAATCGCTTGAACCCCAGAGGCGGAGGTTTTGTTCAGCAGAGATCACGCCACTGCACTCCAGCCTGGGCAACAAGAGTGACACCTAGTCTCAAAAAAAAAAAAAAAGAAAAAAAAATCTGGGCCGGGCGCGGTGGCTCAAGCCTGTAATCCCAGCACTTTGGGAGGCCGAGGCGGGTGGATCACGAGGTCACGAGATCGAGACCATCCTGGCTAACATGGTGAAACCCCGTCTCTACTAAAAATACAAAAAAACTAGCCGGGCGAGGTGGCGGGCGCCTGTAGTCCCAGCTACTCGGGAGGCTGAGGCAGGAGAATGGCGTGAACCTGGGAGGCGGAGCTTGCAGTGAGCCGAGATCGCGCCACTGCACTCCAGCCTGGGTGACACAGCGCGAGACTCCGTCTCAAAAAAAAAAAAAAAAAAAAAATCTGAAGCTGCATGTGGTAGCCCATTGCTTGTAATCCCAGCTACAGGAGAGGCTGAGGTGGGAGGATAAATTGAGTCCAGGATTGGAGGCTGTAGTGAGTTGAGATTGCATCACAGTACTCCAGCCTGGGCAACCCTGTATCTAAGAATATAAACCTGAAATAAACTTACATATACATGTGTATATATGATGGTTTGTCATTTAGCTAACAGGGTCTCCACCCCTAGCCAGTTGGGTTTTGGGCCCTACATCCTAGAATAGGCTTCTTTGTGGATAAAGTCCAGGAAATAGCATATGAGAACAAAGGGTCCTCCTGGGGGTCTCCTCACCTTGCTGCCTCCACACAGTTCATATGCCATCTAACTTTGGGGTGGCCCTGCTGATGCCCCAATTCCCTGGTTTCCCTGCCTCTTGGGGACAGTGGGGGCTGCGGTTCCTTCAGGTGTCTCCAGCAGGCACTGGCCCTGAGGCTGGGCTCCACTGCCACCCTTACCCCCAACCCCTGACCCCTTGGGATATGGACCTGACTGCTGACTCTCTCTGCCTCCTCTAGGTCCCTCAACTCTGTCCCTGTCACCCACACCCTGTCACTGTCCCCACCTTAACAGTCCAGGAGCCTGTGGTGGTTTGGGGTCACCATGTTCCCTGAGGGGCCCGACCAGGCCTCTCTCTCCCCTGTGTCCACATACTACCCCAGTGCCCACCCATGGTGGAGGGTGGTGTCTTGAGGGCCAGAGATGTGCTAGCAACAGGGATGCTGTCACTGACCCGCTGCTCACAGTCAGTCCTCCCCTAGGTGGTCAAGCGGTGGGACCCTCCAAGCCTCCATTTTCTCCAGTGAAATGCAGCCACCAGCTTGCAGGGTTAAATACATACGGTTACCCAGGACCTCTCTTAGAGGGTTCAGAGGGACTGGTCTTCTTACCGACTGATCTTTTCACATCCCACCCACTTGGGCCTCAGTTTTCCCTCGTGAGGATCCCCAAGCCCTTCTCAGCTCCCCCTGCCCACCCCTCCCTGGCCAGTCTGAGGGTGGGGTGGGCCCCCAAACTCAACCACATTCCACAAAGGAGCTAACTAGGGAAAGAGGGATAAGTTGTCATGAAGTCCCCCCACCCCCATATGTTTGGGGGATTAATCCCCCCCAAGGGTTTGGGGGATTAATCCCCATCATATGTTTGGGAGATTAAGGGCTGGGCAGAGGTAGGAGCTGGGGATGATTAATGAATGCTGGGGCTGCAGCTTAGGCAACATAGCGAGACCCCGCCTCTACAAAAAGAAATTTTTTTATTAGCAGGGCATGATAGTCCCACCTGTAGTCCCAGCTACTCGGGAGGCTGAGGTTGGAGGATTGCTTGAGTCAAGGAGTTGGAGGCTGCAATGAGCTATGAATGCACCACTGCACCCCAGCCTGGACGACACAGCAAGACCCTGTCGCCAACCCCCAACACACACAAAAAAAGAGAATTAAAGGAGCTCACAAAATTTCAACCTCAAGGCCCACAGCACAGACCATATACTGAGATAAATCTGATCGTCATTGGCCTCTCTGGACTCCAGTGCTCTCATCTACGGAGGGTCAGCCCATTTCCCAATGGAAAAACTGAGGCCTGGTGCAGTCTGACTCCAGAGCTTGAATTCTAAACATCAGTATCTGGATTTCCAGCTGGTTTCATCTGATTTAGAAGCTCCCTATATACACACACTTGCGTACACATGGACACACCCTGTGCAATGCCATGTGTGCATGTGTGCACACATGCACATAGATACAGAGACACATGTACACGTGTGCACACACAGACATACACATGCATAGGTCTACACACTGCTTCTATTTCCCACGAAGTTCATACTCATGGCCCTGAGAACTTTAACACTCAGAAATTGCAGCTCTGTAATGACTGGCACTATCCACTTCCTTCACACCCCAGGAGGGGGACCTCACGAGCTGAGCTTTTCTTGGCTGGATTTTTCTCCAGCAATTCCTCAGGTTGGACTCACGGGAGCACCATCTCCCAGTTCCTGCATCTCGTGGCCAGGTGTGAAAAGAGGAGCCTTAGCCTTGAGATTTCAGCTTCCACATCTTCATGACTTGCTTTTTCCAGGAGCAAAGCAAACCTTAAGAATTTGAATCCTCAGTCCTAACATGTCCTCTCTGTGCTGTGTGACTTGGGGCGGGTGATCCACCTCTCGGAGCGTCAGCTTCCTCATTTGCAAATGGGGAGAAGAGTAGCTTCTACAGAAGGATGCTTAGGAGGAGCACCAGCGCACTGTGAGCTCAGACATCGGCTGATCTGTTTCCATTGTTCTGCATCACTGGACCCAGTCCTTGAGGCATCCCATTGACTCACTCCTCCTCCTTAAAACAAAGGCCGCCGGGCGCGGTGGCTCAAGCCTGTAATCCCAGCACTTTGGGAGGCCGAGACGGGCGGATCACGAGGTCAGGAGATCGAGACCATCCTGGCTAACACGGTGAAACCCCGTCTCTACTAAAAAATACAAAAAACTAGCCGGGCGAGGTGGCGGGCGCCTGTAGTCCCAGCTACTCGGGAGGCTGAGGCAGGAGAATGGCGGGAACCCGGGAGGCGGAGCTTGCAGTGAGCTGAGATCCGGCCACAGCACTCCAGCCTGGGTGACAGAGCAAGACTCCGTCTCAAAAAAAAAAAAAAAAACAAAGGCCAGGGGCGGTGGCTCATGCCTGTAATCACAGCACTTTGGGAGGCCAAGGCGGGCAGATCACCTGAGGTCAAGAGTTCGAGACCAACCTGGCCAACATGGTGAAACCCTGTCTCTACAAAAAATACAAAAATTAGCCAGGTGCGGTGGTGCACATGTGTAATCCCAGCTACTCGGTAGGCTGAAGCAGGAGAATCGCGTGAACCCAGGAGGCGGACATCGCAGTGAGCCGAGATCGCATCACTGTACTCCAGCCTGGGCAACAAGAGCAAAACTCTGTCTCTAAATAAATAAATAAATGAAATGAAATGAAGTTTCCTGAGTCCTTACCTAGACCCCGTGACATGATGGAAGGGCCTTGACTCCAAGGTCCTGGTCACAACGAGTGACTCTGGAAAATTCACTTCGCTCCTTAGGGACCCTAGCATGCTCATATTAGAATAAAGATGCTCCAGGCTGGGTGTGATGGCTCACACCTGTAATCCCAGCACTTGAGGAGGGAGAGGAAAGAGGACTGCTTGAGGCCAGGAATTCAAGACCAGCCTGGGCAACATAACAAGACCTAATCTCTATTAAAATTTAAAAAAAAAAAAAAAAAAACTAGCCCAGCATGATGGCACACGCCTATAGTCCCAGCTACTTGGGAGGCTGAGGAGGAAGGATCACTTGAGCCCAGGAGGTCAAGGCTGCAGTGAGCTGTGATCGCACCACTGCACTCCAGCCTGGGTGACAGAGACCTTGTCTCAAAAAAAAAAAAAAAAAAAAAAAAAAAAAAAATCCAGTTGCAAAGTGTAGCATCGTTTTTGTAAAAATCTTGTAAAATGTAGACAAGTTCCCTATATATGGCAATGCTGGGCTGTGTTTCAGCACAAAGATGGGTCTACTCCAAACTGGCCACGTGGTAGGCCACGTGGTAGGCCACGTGGGGTCCGGGCGGGGGTGCC
Source organism: Theropithecus gelada (assembly GCF_003255815.1). Classification (NCBI taxonomy): domain Eukaryota; kingdom Metazoa; phylum Chordata; class Mammalia; order Primates; family Cercopithecidae; genus Theropithecus; species Theropithecus gelada. The sequence continues at coordinate 18,588,304 of NC_037687.1, read as the reverse complement.
ACCCCCCACCAACACCCAGCCATGCGCCTCCTTGCAACCAGTTTGAAAGGAAAATCCACTGAAGAATGTTTAGAGGAAGTAAAAACAGCAAAGAACGTGCTGGCAGCAATTGTCGGCCTTTCTTTCAGAGGCAGCTGTGGTCTTAGGAGGAAAAAGGATCAGATTCGAACCAAGACAGTTTCTTCCTGTGTCAAATGGGGAAATAAGCCTGGCTTCCTCCCATGGCCATTGTTCAAAGGCTGCTGTGAAAACGCTCTGACATCTCCCTGGCAGAGGCTCTGATCGGCTTCTTACATCTGTCTGTTCACTCGTTCATTCATTCATTCATTCACCACACATTTTTATTTGTTGGTTTTTGTTTTGAGACAGGGTCTTACTCTGTCGCCCAGGCTGGAGTGTAGTGGTGCCACCTTGGCTTACTGCAACCTCCGCCTCCAGGATTCACGTGATCCTCCCACCTCAGCCTCCTGAGTAGCTGGGACTATGGGCACGCGCCACCACACCCAGCTAATTTTTGTATTTTTTGGTAGAGAGGGGGCTTTCGCCACTGTGTGGTGGCTCATGCTTATAATCCCAGCACTTTGGGAGGCCGAGGCGGATGGATCACTTGAGGTCAGGAGTTTGAGACCAGCCTGGGCAACATGGCAAAACTCCATTTCTACTAAAAATACAAAAATTAGCCAGGCATGGTGGTGCACACACATAGTTCCAGCTACTCGGGAGGCTGAAGCGGGAGGATCACTTGAACCTGGGAAGTGGAGGTTGCAGTGAGTTGAGATGGCGCCACTGCACTCAGCCTGAGTGATAGAGTAAGGCTCTGTCTTAAAAACAAACAAAAAATTTATCATCATTATCATTATTATTTGAGACAGCATCTCACTCTGTAGCCCAGGCTGGAGTACAGTGGAATGATCATAGCTCTCTGCGGCCTTGACCTCCTGGGCTCAAATGATCATCCAGCCTTAGCCTCCTGAGTAGCTGGGACTACAGGCGTGTATCACCATGCCTGGCCTGATTTACACCTTTTAAAAGAGCAGTCTGGAAGGGCAGGAATGAAAGCAGGTTCTGAACTGTTCCATCTATACCCCTCGGTTCCAGCCCCATTTAATGGCAGGCACCTGTGCAGGTATCAGGGCTACCCTGGGCTGCTGGAGCACCCTTTGCCTGAATGCCCACTGGAACCAGAAATGCCTGGAATTGACATTCCCCAGGGTAACCCTGACAGCTGAAGAGGGTTGTTATGAATAACTTAGCCAAAAGACACAGAGACATAGACCCCGTGTGCTGGCCAGCTATTTGGTAAAACAGCCATTCTCAGGTAGTTGTCTGAAATGTGGCCTTAGACAATGTTATAGGCTCCATCTCAGCCCCGAGCCCCAGGGAGGTCACTTACAAGGAACCCAGAGCAAACCTGCCCTTTCTGGAAATGGCTTGGACATCCCCCCTGCCTACCCTAGAGCCTTTGACAGTTTCCCTGTTTCAGTCCAGAGATGTTCACCCTTTCCTTTCCAGCTTTCCACGTTCTTGGCAGGTTGTTGCAAGAGGCAGAGATGTCTGGACACAACTGTGTCCCTCAGAAAACCTTCTTCTTCTTCTTTTTTTTTTTTTTTTTTTTTTTTTTTTGAGACGGAGTCTCACTCTGTTGCCCAGGCTGGTGGAGTACAGCAGCTCAATCTAGGCTCACTGCAACCCCCTGAAACCCCTACCTCCTAGTTTCAAGCAATTATTTTGCCTCAGCCTCCCAAGTAGCTAGGACTACAGGCGTGCACCACCACACCTGGCTAATTTTTGTATTTTTAGTAGAGATGGGGTTTCACCATGTTGCTCAGGCTGGTCTTGAACTCCTGACCTCAGATGATCCATCCTCCTCTGCCTCCCAAAGTGGGATTACAGGCATGAGCCACTGCGCCTGGCCATAAAATCTTCTTTTATCCAAGTCCAAGTAAGTAGGAGTCCAGGGTGGGCACCTGGGGGGCATCCCTAGATACCACTGGATATTTTATAGCACCAGGCAAAGGACACTTGGCACCTGCGCTCCTTTCACCTTTAGCAACCACAACTCCCTTTACAGATGAGAAAACTGAGGTCCAGAAGGGTTGGTTAACAACTCTGTGGGGCAGGCAGGAGGGGCATCCAAGCCATTTCCAGAAAGGGCAGTTCTTAAGCAGGGCTGGCCTTTAGCTTTTTTTTTGGAGACAGAGTCTCACTCTGTCACCCAGGCTGGAGTGCGGTGGCACTGCAGCTTCAACTTCCCTGAGCTCAGGTGATCCTCCCATTTCAGCCTCCCAAGTAGCTGGGAATATATATATATATTTTTAAGACAGGATCGGCCGGGCGCGGTGGCTCAAGCCTGTAATCCCAGCACTTTGGGAGGCCGAGACGGGTGGATCACGAGGTCAGGAGATTGAGACCATCCTGGCTAACATGGTGAAACCCCGTCTCTACTAAAAAATAACAAAAAACTAGCCGGGCGATGTGGCGGGCGCCTGTAGTCCCAGCTACTCGGGAGGCTGAGGCAGGAGAATGGCGTGAACCCGGGAGGCGGAGCTTGCAGTGAGCTGAGATCCGGCCACTGCACTCCAGCCTGGGCGACAGAGCAAGACTCCGTCTCAAAAAAAAAAAAAAAAAAAAAAAAAAAAGACAGGATCTCGTTGTGTTGCCCAGGCTGGTCACAAACTGTTGGACTCAAGTGATCCGCTTATTTCAGCCTCCCAAAGTGCTAAGATTATAGACAGGAGCCACGGCAGCCAGCCTGGTCTTTGACTTTCTGTTTATCCTCATAGACAGCAAGGAGGGCAGCCTCAGTTTTCCAGTTTCTCTGCTCTTCTAATGAATGAAGCAACTGACATGTTTATAGTGCTGTCTCTGCAGCACTAAGGGCTGAATACATGGGAACTCTTTGGGCTGCATACAGCCAAAAAAGGGAATTAATTGGTGGATAGAATTGGAAAGGGCACCTTCAGGATCAGCTGGATCAAGGCACTCAACCAAAACCACCAGGGTAGCTTCTCTCTCTATTTCTTGGCTTTGCTGTCCTTTGTTTCCAGGCAGGCAAGATGGTGGTCAGCAACTCCGAGCCTACCCTTACTGATTTAAACAATATCACAAGAGCTCCGTTGTCTGATAGGGGTGGCACAGACACCAAGATTGTGTATTATCACCCCAGCCTGGGGCATATGCCTGTCTCTGAACCAATCACAGTGGCCAAAGGGCCACAATGCACTGATAGGCAGGGTTTCGTTGGCCTTCACTAAGAAGGGGGGAAGACCCTAAGCACGACAAGATGCTGTTCACAGAAGGACCAGGAAGAGCCCCTACCAGTGGGCAGAACCAGGATGGGAACCCAGATCTTCACTCCTTAGCTATATTGGTCTCAGCTGCTTTCTTCGTCTTTTTTTTTTTTTTTTTTTTTTCTTTTGAGACAGAGTTTTGTTCTTGTCGCCCAGGCTGGAGTGCAATGGCATGATCTCGGCTCACCGCAACCTCCACATCGCGGGTTCAAGCGATTCTCCTGCCTCAGCCTCCTGAGTAGCTGGGATTACAGGCATGCGCCACCATGCCCGGCTAATTTTGTGTTTTTAGTAGAGATGGAGTTTCTCCATGTTGGTCAGTCTGGTCTCCAACTCCTGACCTCAGGTGATCTGCCCGCCTCAGCCTCTCAAATTGTTGGGATTGGCATTACAGGCATGAGCCACCACACCTGGCCAGCTGCTTTCAGATGGACACTTTCACCCCTTCAAACACCTTCCGCTTCAAACTCACCATCAAGCAGGCTCAGTGGCTCATGCCTGTAATCCCAGCATTTTGGGAGGCCAAGGCAGGAGGATCACTTCAGCCTAGGAGTTGGAGAACAGCCTGGGCTACATAGGGAGACCCGGTCTCCATAAAAGATTTAAAAATCTAGCCAGGCGTGGTGGCCCATGCCTTGTAGTTCCAACTACTCGAGAAGCTGAGGTGAGAGGATCACTTATGCCCAGGAGCTCAAAGCTGCAGTGGGCCGTGATTGTGCCACCACACTTCAGACTGCACAACATAGCAAGACCCTGTCTTTTAAAAAATTCAGGCCTGGCCGGGTGCGGTGGCTCATGCCTGTAATCCCAGCACTTTGGGAGGCCGAGGTGGGTGGATCCCTTGAGGTCAGGAGTTTGAGACCAGCCTGACCAACATGGCTAAAGGCTATCTCTACTAAAAGTACAAAAATTAGCCAGGAATGGTGACACGAGCTTGTAATCCTAGCTACTTGGGAGGCTGAGGCAGGAGAATCACTTGAACCCGGGAGGCGGAGGTTGCAGTGAGCCAAGATCATGCCGCTGTACTCCAGTCCGGGTGACAGACCCAGAATCCATCTCAAAAAAAAAAAAAAAAAAAAAAAGAAAGAAAAAAGGAAAACATAGAAGGCAAGTATTTGTGGGAGGTCCTCAGTCAGGGCTGGCTTTCAACTTTCTGTTTATCCTCGTAGATGATGAGGAGTTTGAGCAGCTCAAATGTTCCCATTTCTCCACTCTCCTAATGAATGAAGAGGCTGACATGCTGTTTTCAGTCCCATCTTTGCAGCAGACATGAACAGCTTCAGGAAGGAATTGGCCTGCATGAGCTAGGCCTGGTGCAGGCTGGCCTGTGAAGTGTCCATATATAAACATTCCTGCAGTTCATGCTGACAAAGGAGGATACGCTCATTTTCATTTTGAAAATTAGAGTTATTTTATTATGTTGATTAAATTCTGTAAAGTCCAGTTCATGATCAGCCCCCACCTTCAACTTGGCAAACTCATGTGCATCCCTCAAAACCCAACACACACACCCCCTCCTCCATTCTTCAAAGGTTCATAAAATGCTACATCTCTCCCCTCTCTGTGCTATAAGAGAAGCATCCAGGTTGGGCGCAGTGGCTCACGCCTGTAATCCCAGCACTTTGGGAGGCCAAAGTGGGCAGATCACGAGGTCAGGAGTTTGAGACTAGCCTGACCAACATGGTGAAACCCTATCTGTACTAAAAACACAAAAATTAGCCAGGCATGGTGGCACGTGCCTGTCATCCCAGCTACTCGGGATGCTGAGGCAGGAGAATCACTTGAACCCGAGAGGCGGAGGTTGCAGTAAGCCGAGATCATGCCACTGCACTCCAGCCTGGGTGGCAGAGCAAGACTCTATCTCAAAAAAAAAACAAAAAACAAAAAACCCAGGAAAAATGGAGGCTGAGGCAGGAGAATGGCATGAACCTGGGAGGCGGAGCTTGCAGTGAGCTGAGATTGAGTCACTGCACTCCAGCCTGGGCGACAGAGTGAGACTCCATCTCAAAAAAAAAAAGAAGCTCAAGCCTGTAATCCCAGCACTTTGGGAGGCCGAGATGGGCGGATCACGAGGTCAGGAGATCGAGACCATCCTGGCTAACACGGTGAAACCCCATCTCTACTAAGAAATACAAAAAATAGCCGGGCGAGGTGGCAGCGCCTGTAGTCCCAGCTACTCGGGAGGCTGAGGCCGGAGAATGGCGTGAACCCGGGAGGCGGAGCTTGCAGTGAGCTGAGATCCGGCCACTGCACTCCAGCCTGGGCTACAGAGCGAGACTCCGTCTCAAAAAAAAAAAAAAAAAAAAAAAAGAAGCATTCCCCTGGCACTATGATCATCTGTTTATAGCTATTTCTCCCACTCTGGGCTCTGTTCTAGCACCCAACTCAGTGCCTGGCACACAGTGGATACTCAATAAATGGTGGTTTAGGTGGGATCTCACTCTATCACCCAGGCTGGAATGCAGTGGTGCAGCCTCCACCTCCTGGGCTCAAACGATCCCACCTCAGCCTCCTGAATAGCTAGAACTACAGGTGTATCCAGCACACCTGGCTAATTTTATTTATATTTTTGCAGAGACAGGGTCTTGCTATGTTGCCCAGGCCTTTTTTTTTTTTTGAGATAAAGTCTCATTCTGTCGCTTGAGATGCCGTTTAAATTATAATAATGATGATAAATTGTTTGGTTTTTGTTTGTTTGTTTTTGAGATAGGGTCTTACTCTGTTGCCCAGGCTGGAGTGCAGTGGCACCATCTTGGCTCACTGCAACCTCCACCTCCCGGGTTCAAGTGATCCTCCTGCCTCAGCCTCCCGAGTAGCTGGGACTATGTGCGCTTGCCACCACGCCAAGACAATGTTTGCATTTTTAGCATAGATGGGGTTTTGCCATGTTGCCTAGGCTGGTCTTGAACTCCTGACTTCAAGTGATCAGTCCCCCTCGGCCTCCCAAAGTGCTGGGATTACAAGTGTGAGCCACCATACCCAGCCACCCAGGCTCATTGGTATCACCTCAAAAAGAAACCTTGTCTCCATCAGCAGTCACTCCCCATTCCCATCCCCCAGCCCCTGGCAACCACCAGTTTGCTTCCTGTCTGTGGATTTGCCTGTTCTAGGCATTTCAGATCAATGGAATCTCACACTGTGTGGCCTTTTGTGTCTGGCTTCTCTCACTCAGCATCGTGCTTTGGGGGTTCATTCACGCCGTAGCATGGATCAGTGCTTCCTTCTTTCTTTTTTTTTTTTTTTGTTTTTGTTTTTGAGACAGAGTCTTGCTCTGTCACCCAGGCTGGAGTGCAGTGGCACGATCTCAGCTCACCGCAAGCTCCACCTCCTGGGTTCATGCCATTCTCCTGCCTCAGCCTCCTGAGTAGCTGGGACTACAGGCGCCCGCCACCACGCCCAGCAATTTTTTTTTTTTTTATTTTTTTATTTTTAGTAGAGATGGGGTTTCACCATGTTAGTCAGACTGGTCTCAATCTTCTGACCTCGTGATCCACCCACCTCGGCCTCCCAAAGTGCTGGGATTACAGACTTGAGCCACCGCGCCCAGCCTGCTTCCTTCTTTTCCATGGCTGAATCATATCCCACTGTGTGGATCCATGCACCAGCTGGAACACACTCTGTTATCCATGCACCAGCTGATGGGCATGGGGAGGTTTCCACTTTCTGCCAACCGCGACTAGAGCTGCTGTGGACACGCGTGGACAGGTGTTTGTGTGGACGTGGTTCTCCCCATCTCTGAAGCACTTCCCTGGCAGTGTTAGTCAATGTCTAATGGTTATTGTGAAACCTGTTAAACTGGCCGGGCGCAGTGGCTCAAGCCTGTAATCCCAGCACTTTGGGAGGCCGAGACGGGCGGATCACGAGGTCAGGAGATCGAGACCATCCTGGCTAACCCGGTGAAACCTCGTCTCTACTAAAAAAAATACAAAAAACTAGCCGGGCGAGATGGCGGGCGCCTGTAGTCCCAGCTACTCGGGAGGCTGAGGCAGGAGAATGGCGTGAACCCGGGAGGCGGAGCTTGCAGTGAGCTGAGATCCGGCCATTGCACTCCAGCCTGGGCGACAGAGCGAGACTCCGTCTCAAAAAAAAAAAAAAAAAGAAAGAAAGAAAGAAACTTGTTAAACTTCAGCCACATAGTCAGCTGGGTTGCACAGACCACAGATCGAATCCCCCAGGCTTTGAAATCTGCCCCCACCCCCAACTCCCACATCTCCGAAGGGGGCCTTTTTTTTTTTTTTTTTGAGACATAGTCTTGCTCTGTCACCCAAGCTGAAGTGCAGTGGTGCGATCTCGACTCACTGCAACTGCAGCCTCAAGTGACTCTTCGGCCTCAGCCTCCCGAGTAACTGGGACTACAGGCACATGCCACCAAGCCCAGCTAATTTTTGTATTTTTAGTAGAGATGAGGTTTCACCATGTCGGCCAGGCTGGTCTCAAACTCCCAACCTCAAGTGGTCTGCCTGCCTCAGCCTCCCAAAGTGCTGGGATTACAGGCGTGAGCCACTGCGTCCAGCCAGAAGGGGCCATTTTTGGTCTTCAAATCCAATGTGTCTGCCTCTCAGGCTTTTTGTGACTGAGGATGTCCCTGTCCGCAGGCCAGCCAAAGCAGATCTGTGACCCGGCCCAGGCTGTGGGGTTCTATGGATGGCTGATCAAGCAGCGTCCTGCCCTCAGTTTATTTTGGTAGAGGGTAGCAGGCTTGGTCAGTACCTCAGACCTGGCCCTGCCCAGGACCATGAAACCCAAGGCCTCTAATGTGTGTCCTAGCTCTGCAGGTGTCTTGGGCGGCGTCCGAGGCTAGGAAGCTGGCCTGGGTTCAGCGGACGAAGGCCAAGGCAATCAGCTGAGGTCCTGCCACCGGAAGCTGTCCCTATCTCAGAAATTCCCTGAGTGGCTGGGCACAGCAACTCATGCCTGTAATCCCAGCACTCTGGGAGGCCGAGGCGGGTAGATCACTTGAGACTGGGAGTTCAAGACCAGCTTGGCCAATATGGTAAAACCCTGTCTCTACTAAAAATACAAAAATGAGCCAGGCATGGTGTCAGGCGCCTGTAATCCCAGCTACTCAGGAGGCTGAGGCAGGAGAATCGCTTGAGCCCGGAAGACGGAGCTTGCAGTGAGCCGAGATAATACACTGCACTCCAGCTTGGGCGACAGAGCGAAACTCTGTCTCAAAAAAAGAAAAAAAAGAAACTCCTTGAGTATATACTGGAAAGCGAGCCCTGCCTCCTTCCCATCACCGGGCCTCCGGGTGCCTGCAACAGTAAGGGCTTACAAGAGAAACAGAACCAACAGGAAATATACATATTACATATATAGAGATCTTCTCTAAAAAAAAAAAAAATTTAAGATTCATTTTTGGCTGGGCGCGGTGGCTCAAGCCTGTAATCCCAGCACTTTGGGAGGCCGAGACGGGCGGATCACGAGGTCAGGAGATCGAGACCATCTGGCTAACACGGTGAAACCCCGTCTCTACTAAAAAGTACAAAAACTAGCCAGGCGAGGTGGCGGGCGCCTGTAGTCCCAGCTACTCGGGAGGCTGAGGCAGGAGAATGGTGTAAACCCAGGAGGCGGAGCTTGCAGTGAGCTGAGATCGCGCCACTGCACTCCAGCCTGGGCGACAGAGCGAGACTGGGTCTCAAAAAAAAAGAGAGGCCGGGCGCGGTGGCTCAAGCCTGTAATCCCAGCACTTTGGGAGGCCAAGACGGGCGGATCACGAGGTCAGGAGATCGAGACCATCCTGGCTAACATGGTGAAACCCCGTCTCTATTAAGAAATACAAAAAACTAGCCGGGCGAGGTGGCGGGCGCCTGTAGTCCCAGCTACTCGGGAGGCTGAGGCCGGAGAATGGCGTGAACCCGGGAGGCGGAGCTTGCAGTGAGCTGAGATCCGGCCACTGCACTCCAGCCTGGGCGACAGAGCGAGACTCCGTCTCAAAAAAAAAAAAAAAAAAAGATTCATTTTAAGTCTGGGCATGGTGGTTTATGGCTGGAATCCTAGCACTTTGGGAGGCTGACATGGAAAGATCCCTTGAGCCGGATAGTTTAAGATCCCATGTTTATGAAAAAGTTTAGAAAAAGCTTGGGCGTGGTGGTGTGTGCCTGTGACTCCAGCCACTCCAGAGGCTGAGGTGGGTGGATTGTTTGAGCCCAGGAGGTCCAGGCTGCAGTGAGCCATGATCCCACCACTGCACTTCAGCCTGGGTGGCAGAGATCTTGTCTTTCTCTAAAAAAAAAAAAAAAAAAAAAAAAAAAAAAAAATGTATTTTAAGGAATTGGCTCATGCAATCGTGGGGGATTTTAAACCCAAAATTCATAGGGCACTCTAGCAGGTTGGTAATAGGGAGGGTTTCTTTGTTGCAAGCTTATGAATTCCTTTTTCCCTCTAGAAGCTGTTTTTGCTCTCTGAAGGACTTCAACTGATTAGATAAGAAGCATCGGCTGGGTGCAGTGGCTTATGCCTGTAACCCCAACATTTGGGAGGCCAAGGCGGGAGGATCAGGAGCTCAGGAGATCAAGACCATCCTGGTTAACACAGTGAAACCCCATCTCTACTGAAAATACAAAAAATTAGCTAGGCACAGTGGCACGCACCTGTAGTCCCAGCTACTTAGGAGGCTGAGGAAGGAGAATCGCTTGAACCCACGAGGCGGAGGTTGCAGTGAGCCGAGATCATGCCACCACACTCCAGCCTGGGAAACAAGAGTAAGAGTCCATCTCAAAAAAAAAAAAAAGAGTTCAGGCGTGGTGGCTAGTCCCAGCACTTTGGGAGGCCGAGACAGATCACGAGGTCAGGAGATCAAGACCATCCTAGCTAACACAGTGAAACCCTGTCTCTACTAAAAATACAAAAAATTAGCTGGGCGTGGCACCTGTGGACCCAGCTGCTCAAGAGGCTGAGGCAGGAGAATGGTGTGAACCTGGGAGGCGGAGCTTGCAGTGAGCCGAGATTGTGCCATTGCACTCCAGCCCGGACTACAGAGCGAGACTCTGTCTTAAAAAAAAAAAAAAAAAAAAGGAAATCCCAGCACTTTGGGAGGCCGAGACGGGTGGATCACGAGGTCAGGAGATCAAGACCATCCTGGCGAACACGGTGAAACCCCGTCTCTACTAAAAAATACAAAAAAAACTAGCCGGGCGAGATGGCGGGCGCCTGTAGTCCCAGCTACTCGGGAGGCTGAGGCAGGAGAATGGCGTGAACCCGGGAGGCAGAGCTTGCAGTGAGCTGAGATCCGGCCACTGCACTCCAGCCTGGGCGGCAGAGCGAGACTCCGTCTCAAAAAAAAAAAAAAAAAAAAAAAAAAAAAAAAAGGAAAAAAAAAAAAAAAAGAAAAAGAAATTAGCCGGGTGTGGTGGCACGTGCCTGTAGTCCCAACTACTTGGGAGGCTGAGGCACTAGAATCGCTTCAACCCAGGGGGCGTTGCAGTGAGTTGAGATCACGCCACTGCCCTCTAGCCTGGACAACAGAGTGAGACTCAGTCTCAAAATTTTAAAAAAAAAAAAATTAACTGAGTATGGTGGTTCACGCCTGTAGTTTCAACACTTTGGGAGATGGAAGGATCATATGAACCCAGGAATTCGAGACCAGCCTGGAGTACATAGTGAGACCCCATCTCTACAAAACATAGGCTCAGCATGGTGGCTCATGCCTATAATACCAGCACTTTGGGAGGTTGAGGTGGGCAGATCACTTGAGGTCAGGAGTTCGAGACCAGCCTGGCCAACATGGCGAAAACCCATTTCTATTCAAAATACAAAAATTAGCCGGGTGCGATGGTGCATGCCTATAGTCCCAGCTATTCAGGGGGCTGAGGCAAGAGAATCGCTTGAACCTAGGAGGCAGAGGTTGTAGTGAGCGGAGATCATGTCCCTGGGCAACAGAACGAGGTTCTGTTTCTAAATAAATAAATAAATAAATAAATAAATAAATAAAGTTAGCCAGGTGTGGCAGTGTGTTCCTGTAGTCCCAGCTACTTGGGAGACTGAGGCAAGAGGATCACTTGAGCCCGGGAGGTCAAGGTTACAGTGAGCTATGATTGTACTACTGCACTCCATCTTGAGTGAGATGCCATCTCTAAAAAAATTTAAAAACACCTTTGCAGCAACATCTAGACTAGTATTTGACCAAACAACTGGGCCCCATAGGCTGGTCAAATTGATGCATAAATTTTAGCCATCACTGTATGCTTCCCTGTCCACCTACCATCGCACCTGCTAAAACGCTGCCTCTTCTGAGAAGCCTCCTGTGATGTGTCCTACCCCAAGTGAGAAAACACAGAGAAGTGTTGATCAGTTTCACTGGAGCAGAGGGAACAACAGGTACAAAGGTCTGGGAGCCAGAAGGCAGGTGAATAGGGCAGACACGGCGGGTACTTGTGGCAGAACAGTAGAGATGCCAGCAGGGGCAAGAGCTCCAAGGCCAGAGATGGAGCTTCATTTTGTTCCGGGGCAATAGGGAGCCAAAGTAGGCGTTAGAGCAAGAGAGGAGCATAGTTACATTCACGAACCTTTGCAAGAGTTGCCATTGGCTGTTGTGGGTCCATCAGGTGGCAGGTGGTGGGGGTCAGGACACCTGTCCAGGCAAGAAATGGCAAGGCCTGGGCCAAGGGCATAGGGAAGGGGGTGGGGTGGATTCAAAAGCTTCCAGGGGCAGAGTGGGTCAGCCTGGGAGGTAGCAGTGTGAATTCCTAAACCATAACACTAAGCAGTGAGCCAAGGGAGACAAGCGCCATGTGCACACCTCTGTTCTCTCCCAACCGCAATCCAGAACAGCCTCCTTAGGCTGCCGAAAATCAAATGAGCTGACCCTGCAGGTCTTCGACAGTGATGTCTCTCGCCATCTGTGCAACCATCTGAAGGATGCTAAGTGGCAACAGTTGCCTCCTCTCCCTGCTCCCAGTGGAAACCCCATCCCCTTTCTCTGGCAGACAGCGTGGCAAGCAACAGGGGCTCCATCTTCCTGTTCCCCAAACACACCAAGTTCCTTCCTACCCCAGGGCCTTTGCACTGATGGTTCTCTCTCCCTGGAATGCTTTTCCTGCCATTTTCCCCATTACCCAGTCTTCCTTGTTCCTCAGGACTCGGCTTAACTGCGATTTCCTCCAGGAACTTCTCTCCACCTTCCTGAGTCTATATGACATCACCTGTTTTAACAACCAGGATTTGAAACTTTTTTTTTTTTGGGACAGGGTCTCACTCTGTCAACCAGGCTGAAAATGCATTGACCCCACCACAGCTCACTGTAGCCTTAAATTCCTGGACTCAAGCAATCCTCCACCTCGTCCTCCCAAAGCTCAGAGGAATTTTTTTTTTTTTTTTTTTTTTGAGATAGAGTCTTGATCTGTCACCAGGCTGGAGTGCAGTGGCGTGATCTCGGCTCACTGCAACCTCCGACTCCCGGCTTCAAGCAATTCCCCTGCCTCAGCCTCCCGAGTAACTGGGACTACAGGCACCCGCCACCACACCTGGCTAATTTTTGTATTTATTTATTTATTTTTTTTAATTTATTTTTTTATTTTTTTTTTGAGACGGAGTCTCGCTGTGTCTCCCAGGCTGGAGTGCAGTGGCCGAATCTCAGCTCACTGCAAGCTCCGCCTCCCGGGTCTATGTCATTCTCCCACCTCAGCCTCCCGAGTAGCTGGGACTACAGGCACCCGCCACCTTGCCCAGCTAGTTTTTTGTATTTTTTAGTAGAGACGGGGTTTCACCATGTTAGCCAGGATGGTCTCGATCTCCTGACCTCGTGATCCGCCTGTCTCAGTCTCCCAAAGTGCTGGGATTACAGGCTGAAGCCACCACGCCTGGCCCTTTTTTTTTTTTTTTTTTTTTTGAGATGGAGTCTCGCTCTGTCGCCCAGGCTGGAGTGCAGTGGCAGGATCTCGGTTCACTGTAACCTCTGCCTCCCAGGTTCAAGCAATTCTCTGCCTCAGCCTCCTGAGTAGCTGGGATTACAAGCGCCCACCACCACACCCAGCTAATTTACCCAGCTAATTTTTGTCTTTTTAGTAGATACAGGGTTTCACCATCTTGGCCAGGCTGGTCTTGAACTCCTGACCTCATGATCCACCCACCTCAGCCTCCCAAAGTGCTGGGATTACAGATGTGAGCCACCACGCCCGGTCTGGTCAGGAATCCTTTTACACACAACTGTAGCTATGAGCCTTCCCTGCTCTCACACTCTCCATGGCTCCAAGAATATTCCAGCCCCTCTGCCCATTGTCCAGAGCCCTTCAGAGCAGGCCTTGTCTCATGTCTCATTGCTGATTCTTTTCCAAATGTAAGTTGTTCTCTTGCCTGAATTGCTCTTCACCCACCTTTGTGTTTGGTGAACTTCTATTCATCCTTCAAAACCCCATTCAAATGGCCCCTCCTCCAGAAACCCCTCCCTATCCCTTAGACCAAGCTTGTCCAACCCATGGTCCATGGGCCACATGCAGCCCAGGACAGCTTTAAATGCAGTCCAACACAAATTTGTAAACTTTATTAAAATATTATTAGATATTTTTTCAAGCTGAGTGATGAAGAAATAAAATAGGAATACAACAAAACAAAACGGGCTGGGCGCAGTGGCTCACGCCTGTAATCCCAGCACTTTGTGAGGCCAAGGCAGGTGGATCACCTGAGGTCAGGAGTTTGAGACCAGCCTAATCAACAAAGTAAAAACCCCATCTCTACTAAAAAATACAAAAATTAGCCAGGCGTGGTGGCAGGTGCCTGTAGTCCCAGTTACTCAGGAGGCTGAGATGGGAGAATTGCTTGAACCTGGGAGGCAGAGGTTTCAGTGAGCCGAGATCATGCCACTGCACTCCAGCCTGGGCGACAGAGTGACACTCCGTCTCAAAACAAAAAACAAAAAAATTATGGTTTTTTTTTTTTTTGCAATATTTTCTGTTTTAGCTCATCAGCTATCATTAGTGTTAGTGAATTTTATGTGTGGCCCAAGTCAATTCTTCTTCTCCCAATGTGGCCCAGGGAAGTCAAAAATTGGACACCCCAGACTAAGACAGAGTCCTCAGTCCCCTCTGGGGGTGTCCGTGTCTAGCTCTGTCTCCCCAAGGCTGGGGGCTCTTGGGAGGCCCTGGCATCACCTATGAAGGGCTGACCATAACGGTCATAATTTATTTTAATATTGGTACACACCTCAGCATTATTTCTTTTGAGATGTACTCTCGCTCTGCTGTCACCCAGGCTCGAGTGCAGTGGCGCGATCTTGGCTCACCGCAACCTCTGCCTCCTGGGTTCAAGCAATTCTCCTGCCTTACCTTCCCGAGTAACTGAGATTACAGGCACCAGCCACCACACCCACTAATTTTTGTATTTTCAGTAGAGTTGGGGTTTCACCATGTTGGCCAGATTGGTCTTTTTTTTTTTTTTTTTTTTGAGACGGAGTCTCGCTCTGTCACCCAGGGTGGAGTACAGTGGCCGGATCTCAGCTCACTGCAAGCTCTGCCTCCCAGGTTTATGCCATTCTCCTGCCTCAGCCTCCCGAGCAGCTGGGACTACAGGCGCCCGCCACCTCGCCCGGCTAGTTTTTTGTATTTTTAGTAGAGACGGGGTTTCACCGTGTTAGCCAGGATGGTCTCGATCTCCTGACCTCGTGATCCACCCGTCTCGGCCTCCCAAAGTGCTGGGATTACAGGCTTGAACCACCGCGCCCGGCCTACCAGATTGGTCTTAAACTCCTCACCTCAGGTGATCCACCCACCTTGGCCTCCCAAAGTGCTGGGATTATAGGCGTGAGCCACCGTGTCCGGCTTATAATATGTTTCTACACAGACTTGAGAATGTACATCTTTCATCCGTCCGTCCCATTTGCAAATGGGGCTCAATTTCTGCAGCTTCCACCCTCCAAATGCCTTTGACATTCTTCTAGGAGTTATAATTCTTCTCTGATTTGTTAAGATTTGACAACTCTCTCCCAAGGCATGTGGAAAAGCATTAAAACCTCACATCAGTGAAGGAGAACCATTGAGCCCTGTCATGGAGAATGTATTTCCTCTTGAGAACGTTCTTTTTTTTTTTTTTTTTTTTTTTTTTTTTGAGATGGAGTCTTGCTCTGTCACCAGGCTGGAGTGCAGTAGCACGATCTCGGCTTACTGCAACCTCCACCTCCTGGGTTCAAGCGACTCTCTTGCCTCAGCCTCCCAAGTAGCTGGGATTACAGGCATGCGCCACCATGGCTAATTTTGTATTTTTAGTAGAGATGGGGTTTCTCCATGTTGGTCAGGCTGGTCTCAAACTCCCAACCTCAGGTGATCTGCCTGCCTCGACCTCCCAAAGTGCTGGAATTACAGGTGTGAGCCACTGCGACAAGCTTTTTTTTTTTTTTTTTTTTTTTTTTTTTTTGAGACGGAGTCTTGCTCTGTTGCCCAGGCTGGAGTGCAGTAGCACAATCTTGGCTCATTGCAACCTCCACCTCCAAAGTTCAAGCAGTTCTCCTGCCTCAGCCTCCTGAATATTTGGGATTACAGGCACGTGCCACCACGCCCGGATAATTTTTTGTATTTTTGGTAGAGACAGGGTTTGGCCATGTTGGCCAGGCTGTTCTCGAACTCCTGACCTCAAGTGATCTGCCCGCCTCGGCCTTCCAAAGTGCTGGGATTACAGGTGTGAGCCACTGCGCTTGGCTGAATGAAGGTCCCATTTCTGTTGGATACATTCACAGAAGTGGAGTTGCTGCTGTGCATGTGGTCTCCTACCTGCATGCACAGTTTCCTTCACGTCCCTTCCCTGGCCACATCATGGTGTGTCATGAAGACACTAATCTTTTTTTTTTTTTTTTTTTTCAGACAGGGCCTTGCTCTGTCACCCAGGCTGGAGTGCAGTGGTGCAATCGTGGCTCATTGCAACCTCAACCTCCAGGGCTCAACCAATTCTCCTACCTCAGCCTCCCAAGTAGCTGTGACCATAAGCATGAATGTGGGTTCATGCCACATGCCTGGCTAATTTTTAAATTTTTATTGTTTGTAGACATAGGGGCTCCCTATGTCACCCAGGCTGGTCTCAAACTCCTAGGCTCAAGCAATCCTCCCGCCTTGGCCTCCCAAAGTGCTGGGATTATAGGCATGAGCTACCACACCCGGCCCAGACACTAATTTAACTAGGCCTCTCAGGTAGGATCTGAGGGCTGCTGCTTCCAACTTTTCCTGGTATAAGAAATATTTGGCCGGGCGCGGTGGCTCACGCCTGTAATCCCAGCCCTTCAGGAGGCCAAGGCAGGCGGATCACAAGGTCAAGAGATTGAGACCATCCTGGCCAACATGGTGAAACCCCATCTCTACTAAAAATGCAAAAATTAGCTGGGCCGTGGTGGCACACGCCTGTAATCCCAGCTACTCGGGAGGCTGAGGCAGGAGAATCACTTGAACCAGGAAGTCAGAGGTTGCAGTGAGCCAAGATCATGCCATAGCACTCCAGCCTGGGCGACAGAGCGAGACTCCATCTAAAAAAAAGAAAAAAAAAAAGATACATTCTCCAGGTCAGGTGTGGTGGCTCACACCTATAATCCAAGCATTTTAGAAGGCCGAAGTGGACGGATCACTTGTGGTCAGGAGTTTGAGACCAGCCTGGCCAACATGGTGAAACTCCTGTCTCTACTAAAAATGCAAAAATTGGCTGGGTGCAGTGGCTCATGCTTGTAATCCCAGTACGTTGGGAGGCTGAGGCAGGTGGATCACCTGAGGTCAGGAGTTCGAAACTAGCCTGGCCAACATAGTAAAACCCCGTCTCTACTAAAAATACGAAAATTAGCCTGGCATGGGGGCAGGCGCCTGTAATCCCAGCTAGTCAGGAGGCTGAGGCAGGAGAATCGCTTGAACCCAGGAAGCAGAGGTTGTAGTGAACCGAGATCATGCCATTGTACTCCAGCCTGGGCAACAGGAGTGAAACTCCATCTCAAAAAAACAAAACAAAACAAAAAAACGGCTGGGCGCGGTGGCTCACGCCTATAATCCCAGCACTTTGGGATGCTGAGGCAGGCAGATCACGAGGTCAGGAGATCGAGACCATCATGGCTAACATGGTGAAACCCTATCTCTACTAAAAATACAAGAAAATTAGACAGGCGTGGTGGTGGGTGCCTGTAGTCCCAGCTACTCGGGAGGCTAAGGCAGGAGAATGGCATGAACCCGGGAGGCGCAGCTTGCAGTGAGCTGAGATTGTGCCACTGCACCCCAACCTGGTGACGGAGCAAGACTGTCTTAAAAAAAAAAAAAAAAAAAATTAGCCGGGCATGGTGGCACATGCCTATAGACCCAGCTACTCTTGAGACTGAGGCACAAGAATCTCTTCAACCTGGGAGGTGGAGGTTGCAGTGAGCCAAGATCGTGGCACTACACTCCAGCCTGGGTGACAGAGAGACTCTGTTTAAAAAAAAAAAAAAAAAAAAAAAGGCCGGGTGCGGTGGCTCAAGCCTGTAATCCCAGCACTTTGGGAGGCCGAGACGGGCGGATCACGAGGTCAGGAGATCGAGACCATTCTGGCTAACCCGGTGAAACCCCGTTTCTACTAAAAAATACAAAAAACTAGCCGGGCGAGGCGGCGGGCGCCTGTAGTCCCAGCTACTCGGGAGGCTGAGGCAGGAGAATGGCGTGGACCCGGGAGGCGGAGCTTGCAGTGAGCTGAGATCCGGCCACTGCACTCCAGCCTGGGCGACAGAGTGAGACTCCGTCTCAAAAAAAAAAACAAAACAAAACAAAAAAAGGCCAGGCACGGTGGCTCATGCCTGTAATCCCAGCACTTTGGGAGGCCAAAGCGGGCGGATCACCTGAGTTTGGGAGTTTGAGACCAGCCTGACCAACATGGAGAAACCCCGTCCCTACTAAAAATACAAAATTAGCCAGGCATGGTGGCACATGCCTGTAATCCCAGCTACTAGGGAGGCTGAGGCAGGAGAATTGCTTGAACCTGGGAGGCAGAGGTTGCAATGAGCCAAGATCGTGCCATTGCACTCCAGCCTGGGCAACAAGGGTGAAACTCCATCTCAAAAAAAAAAAAAAAAAATCCTGCAAGATGCCTTACTCAAGAGCCACAGTACCCGGGCTAGAGAAACCTGGGGTCCTGATGCCACAGTGGTAAGACCTGCCATGCCTTTGGAGAGCAATAATATGGTACCCACTGCATGCCAGTGCCATGCCAGCACCAAAGACAGAAACGGTGGCTCAGGAAGGTTCCGGATTTTGGATTTTAACTTTTGGCTGTAGGTGGAGTGTGCTTTTTTTTTTTTTTTTTTTTTTTTTTTTTTAGA
>NC_037687.1:18540466-18569677 GCF_003255815.1 Theropithecus gelada | reverse complement strand
TTTTTTTTTTTTTTTTGAGACGGAGTCTCGCTCTGTCGCCCAGGCTGGAGTACAGTGGCCGGATCTCAGCTCATTGCAAGCTCCGCCTCCCGGGTTTACGCCATTCTCCTGCCTCAGCCTCCCGAGTAGCTGGGACTACAGGCGCCCGCCACCTCGCCCGGCTAGTTTTTTGTATTTTTTAGTAGAGACGGGGTTTCACCGTGTTAGCCAGGATGGTCTCGATCTCCTGACCTCGTGATCCGCCCGTCTCGGCCTCCCAAAGTCCTGGGATTACAGGCTTGAGCCACCGCGCCCGGCCAGGAGTGAGCTCTTATCTGCTTCTAGGCCAGTGGGACCAGCCCTTTCCTGCATTATCTCACCCCAGTGCTGCGGGGAGGACAGTCTAAACTCTATTCACAGAGCCTCAGAGAGAATGAAGCCCACGGCTGGGTGTGGTGGCTAACACCTGTAACCCCAGTACTTTGGGAGGCCAAGGTGGGCCAGTCGCTTGAGCCCAGGAGTCCAAGACCAGCCGGGGCAACATGGCGAGATCTCCGTCTCTACAAAAAAAATGCAAAATTTAGCCGTGGGTGTTGGTGCATCCTGTGGCCCCAGCCACTCAGGAGGCTGAGGTAGCTGGGGATCACTTGAGCCCTGGGGGTCGAGGTTGCAGTGAGCTATGCTTGTGCCATTGCACTCCAGCCTGGGTGACAGAGCAATTTCCTGTCTCAAAAAAAAAAAAAAAAATTGTGGTGCTGGAGTCTCTGAGGTAATGCAGTGTAAGAGCTGGGGCTCCCCTGCCTGCACCCGGGGCCTCTGCAGATGACCAGAGGAACTGTCCCTCAGGAGCTCAGACTGCCCAGGGGGCCCCAAGACCCATGATCAACGCCAGGTCCTGCCAAAAAGCGCACTCGGGGTAATTGTCATTTCCCCTAATTAAAAACATGTTGGCCAATTTCCTGATGGAGAAACAAAGAAGCAGAAAAGAAAACAAATAAAAACCCTGCAACCCCTCCCTTAATTGCTCAGCTCGCAGAGATAATCTCCGTTGGCATGTTCATGACCGCCTTCCGGCGTTTCTTTGCCTGCATTTTCAAAACGGTCTTATTATATTTTTGTTCTTATCCAAGAAATGTGACTGTATTGGAGAAGAAACAGCCAACAAGATAAGCAGAGAGAAAAAGTAAACAGAAAGTATACCTCTCGGCCGGGCGCCATGGCTCACGCCTGTAATCCCAACACTTTGGGAGGCCGACACAGGCGGATCACTTGAGGTCAGGAGTTTGAAACCAGCCTGGCCAACATGGTGAAACACCGTCTCTACTAAAAATACAAAAATTAGCCGGGCGTGAAAAAAAATTAGCCAGGCGTGGTGGTGTGTGCCTGTAATCCTGGGTACAAGGGAGGCTGAGGAAGGAGAATTGCTTGAACTTGGGAGGCAAAGGTTGCAGTGAGCCAAGATCATGCCATTGCACTCCAGCCTGGGTGACAAGAGTAAAACCATGTCTCAAAAAAATAATAATAAATAATAATAAACAGCCGGGCATGGTGGCTCATGCCTGTAATCCCAGCACTTTGGGAGGCCAAGGCAAGTGGATCACTTGAGGTCAGGAGTTCAAGACCACTCTGGCCAACATGGTGAAACCCTGTCTCTACTAAAAGTATAAAAAATTAGCTGGCTGTGGTGGCAAATGCCTGTAATCCCAGCTACTTGGGAGGCTAAGGCAAGAGTATCGCTTGAACCCAAGAGTTTGAGAACAGCCCGGACAACACAGTGAGACCCCTATAACTTAAAAAAAAATTTTTTTTTGAGACAAGAGTCTCCCTTTGTCACCCAGGCTGGAGTGCAGTGGTGCAACCTTGGCTCACTGCAACCTCCACCTCCCAGGTTCAAGTGATTCTCCCGCCTCAGCCTCCCATGTACCTAGAATTACAGGCATGTGTCACCATGCTCAGCTAATTTTTGCATTTTTAGTAAAGACGAGGTTTCTCCATGTTGGCAGGCTGGTCTTGAATCCTCGCCTCGGGTAATCCACCTGCGTCAGCCTCCCAAAATGCTGGGATTACGGGGCTGAGCCACCACACGCTTGGCCAAAAGTTTTGTTTTTAAATTTTTTTTTTTTTTTTTTTTTTGAGACGGAGTCTCGCGCTGTCGCCCAGGCTGGAGTGCAGTGGCGCGATCTCGGCTCACTGCAAGCTCCGCCTCCCGGGTTCACGCCATTCTCCTGCCTCAGCCTCCTGAGTAGCTGGGACTACAGGCGCCCACCACCGCGCCCGGCTAATTTTTTGTATTTTTAGTAGAGACGGGGTTTCACTGTGGTCTCGATCTCCTGACCTTGTGATCTGCCCGCCTCGGCCTCCCAAAGTGCTGGGATTACAGGCGTAAGCCACCGTGCCCGGCCGTGTTTTTAAATTTAATGTTTATACTTCTTTCCTCTGCTTAAGAAAAATACAACATACATCTCTTGGCCAGGCGCAGTGGCTCACGCCTGTAATCCCAGCACTTTGGGAAGCTGAGGAGGGTGGGTCACCTGAGGTCAGGAGTTCGAGACCAACCTGGCCAACATGGTGAAACCCCATCTCTACTAAAAATACAAAATTAACCAGGCGTGGTGGCGGGTGCCTGTAATCCCAGCTACTCAGGAGGCTGAGGAGAGAGAATCACTTGAACCCGGGAGGCAGAGGTTTCAGTGATGCAAAATTGCTCCATTGCACTTGAGCCTGGGAGACAGTGCGAAACTCCGCCTAAAAAAAAAAAAAAAAAGGCCCGGCGCGGTGGCTCACGCCTGTAATCCTAGCACTTTGGGAGGCCGAGGTGGGCAGATCACGAGGTCAGGAGATTGAGACCATCCTGGCTAACATGGTGAAACCCCATCTCTACTAAAAATACAAAAAAATTAGCCGGGTGTGGTGGTGGGCGCCTGCAGTCCCAGCTACTCGGGAGGCTGAGGCAGGAGAATGGTGTGAATCTGGGAGGCGGAGCTTGCAGTGAGCCGAGATTGCGCCACTGCATTCCAGCCTGGGCGACAGAGCAATACTCCATCTCAAAAAAAAAAAAAAACATTCATCTCTCTCACACACATATATACATACACGCACACATGCACACATAGCTACAGCTCATGTAGGATGGGAAAGGCTATTAGCCCCACCCACCCAGCAGAGCTCCACCTGAGGCAGGTCAGAACAGGAGACAAATTAAAGTTCAAGGCCTGGGCGGTGGCTCACGCCTGTAATCCCAGCACTTTGGGAGTCCAAGGCGGGCAGATCATCTGAGGTCAGGAGCTCAAGACAGCCTGGCCAACATGGTGAAACCCCGTCTCTACTAAAAACACAAAAATCAGCCGGGCGTGGTGGCGTATGCCTGTAATCCCAGCTACTTGGGAGGCTGAGGCATGAGAATTACTTGAAGCCAAGAGACAGGTTGCAGCAAGCCAAGATCGTGCCACTGCACTCCAGCCTGGGCGACAGAGTGAGACTCTCTCATCAAAAAAAAAAAGAGAGAGATACGTGATTCATCCAGAGTTCAGGCTTGATCTCTGACATGGATGAAACTGTCAAGTTATTTAGGCTAATTTCAAAAACTTTTTCTGTGTGCTATTTTGTTTTATTTTTTTGAGACAGGCTCTCACGCTGCCCCCAGGCTGGAGTGCAGTGGCATGATCATAATTCACTGTAGCCTCCTGGGCCCAAGCAACTCTACCTCAGCTTCTGGAGTAGCTGATACTACAGGCGCGAGCTACCACACCCAGCTAATTTTTAAAGTTTTTGTAAGGGCAGGGTCTTGCTATGTTACCTAGGCTGGTCTCGAACTCCTGGGCTCAAGGGATTGCTCCTGCCTTGGCTTCCCAAAGTGCTGGGATTATAGACGTGAGCCACCGTGCCCAGCCTCTTTTATTTTGAATACCAAAATAATACAGTAGCTTCCCCTTACCTGTGGGGAGTATGTTCCAAGATTCCCAGTAAATTCCTGAAACTTCAGAAAATACCCAACATGTATACACTGTTTTTTTCCTATGCATACATACATACCTATGATAAAGTTTAATTTATCAATGAGACACAGTAAAAGATTAACAACAATAACATAATAAAATAGAAAATTAATAAAATTAGGATTTCTCAAACATAAGCACTGTAATACTGAGACAATTGATCTGATCACCCAGAAGATTACTAAGTGACTAGGGGGCTGGTAGTGTCTACGGAGAAGATTACTAAGTGACTAGGGGGCTGGTAGTGTCTACGGCGTGGGCACACTTAACAAAGGGATGATTCACATCCGGGGCGGGAGGGGGCGGGGTGAGGGCTGATTTCATCACACTACTCAGAACGGCAGGCAATTGAAAACTTATGAATTATTTCTGGAATTTTCCACTTGATATGTTTGGATTGAGGTTGATCGAAGGTAGTCAACACCACAGAAAATGAAACCTCAGGCCAGGTACGGTGGCTCACACCTGTAATCCCAGCATTTTGGGAGGCCGAGGTGGGTGGATCACTTGAGGTCAGGAGTTTGAGACCAGCCTGACCAGTATGGTGAAACCCCATCTCTACTAAAAATACAAAAATTAGCTGGGTGAGGTGGCAGGTGCCTGTAATCCCAGCTACTCCGGAGGCTGAGGCAGGAGAATCACTTGAACCTGGGAGGTGGAAGTTGCAGTGAGCTGAGATTGCAGCACTGCATGCCAGCCTGGGAGACAGAGCAAGGCTTGATAAAGAAAAGAAAAGAAAAAAAGAAAAGAAAAGAAAGAAAAGTGAAACCTCACATAAAAGGAAATCACTGTATACTGTGTGAACAATTCAAATTTGCAGAGTCCCATCGAATAGAGAATCCCACTCCCACCCCTTCAGTCCTTCCTGAGAGTCTGATATGTCTCTCCTATTGCCCGAATGTATGTGTCCTCCTGGAAACCTAAGACCCATGTGACAATATGAAGAGGTGGGGGCCGGGCGCTGTGATTCACACCTGTAATCCCAGCACTTTGGGGGGCCAAGGTGGGTGGATCACTTGAGGTCAAGAGTTAGAGACCAGCCTGGCCAACATGGTAAAACCCCATCTCTACTAAAAATACAAAAAAATAGTAGGGCATGGTGGTACACACCAGCTACTCAGGAGGCTGAGGCAGGAGAACTGCTTGAACCTGGGAGGCAGAGGTTGCAGTGATCTGAGATTGCACCACTGCACTCCAGCCTGGGGGACCGAACAAAACTCTGTCTCCAAAAAAAAAAAAATATGTGTGTATATATATATGAAAGATGAGGTTTGCCTATGTTGCCCAGGCTGGTCTAGAACTCCTGGCCTCAAGCGATCCTCCTGCCTCAGCCTCACATAGCACTGGAATTCCAGGAATGCACCTCCATACCTCCAATGATAGTTACTTTTTGTCAAGTGTTCAGGCAGGCCTGCTGGGACCCAGTACCACAGCAGCTCTGTGAGTTGAAAACCATGGCCCAGAGGAGGCTCAGAGTGAGAAAGGGCTTTCCCCAAAGTTGAATTTTTGTGTGTAGGGTGTGAGGTAGGGATCAAGATTTATTTTATGCCACACTGATACCCAGTTACTCCAGAAGAGTTTATTAAAAAGCCCGGGGCTGGGCACAGTGGCTCACACTTTGGGAGGCCGAGGTAGGCGGATCATGAGGTCAGGAGTCCAAGACCAGCCTGACCAACACGGTAAAACCCCGTTTCTACTAAAAATACAAAAGTTAGCCAGGCATAGTGGCAGGCGCCTTTAATCCCAGCTACCCAGGAGGCTGAGGCAGGAGAATCACTTGAACCCGGGAGGTGGAGGGTGCAATGACCCGAGATTGGGCCACCGCACTCCTGCCTGGTGACAGAGCAATACTCCATCTTAAAAATAATAATAATAATAAAATAAATAAAATAAAAATAAAAATCCCATCCTTGCCCAACTCACAGAGGTAACGAGAGACAAAACAGGGATTCCAACTCGCATTCCTCTGAGTCAACTTGGAACATTCTCCAAGTCTCCAGAGGGCCTATCGTCATGGCCATCTGAACATGCTTTGCCCTGTCAGCAAAATGCAGTATTTGAAAAGTCACGGCCCGGCACGGTGGCTCAAGCCTGTAATCCCAGCACTTTGGGAGGCTGAGACGGGCAGATCAGGAGGTCAGGAGATCGAGACCATCCTGGCTAACACAGTGAAACCCCGTCTCTACTAAAAAATACAAAAAACTAGCCGGGCGAGGTGGCGGGCGCCTGTAGTCCCAGCTACTCGGGAGGCTGAGGCAGGAGAATGGCGCAAACCTGGGAGGCGGAGCTTGCAGTGAGCTGAGATCCAGCCACTGCACTCCAGCCTGGGCGACAGCGCGAGACTCCCTCTCAAAAAAAAAAAAAAAAAAAAAAGAAAAGTCACGAGCGTTTCCAAAGGAAGCAGAGTGAGGCGGCCTGGGTTAGCTCCAAGGTGCTTCCTTCCTGCAGGGATGGTGCAATGTCCCCAGCTGTCTACTGCCCATTGTGACTTCACCTTCTTATACATTTATTTTTTATTTTTTTTATTTTCCTGCCTTATTCCAAGGGAGAAGGCTGCGTGTGCATTTCCGCGGGGGAGGTATTTGCCGAGGGGAAGTTCACAGTCATACTCACATCCAGAGGCTTTGTGCATTGGGAGATGTTCCAGAGGAACTGCTCTGCCCTCCGGCCTGGTGGGGCAAACCCCTGACTACCCCAAAGCACCAAGATTGCAGGGGGCACAGCCAGGCTCCCAGGCCACTCTTAGAGTTGCACAGTGCTCCCTAAACCTCCCCAAATCAGAGAGAGAGTCCACTAAGCACCCAGAAAATCTAGGAGTCTCCCTAGGCTCCTCCTTCAGCCAACTTCCCATGGCCCTCCCAACCCAGGCAGCAGAACATCTCTCCCTGGAGCCTGTCCCCGCTAACCGTTTTTTGTTGTTGTTGTTGTTTGTTTGTTTGCTTGTTTGTTTTTTGAGACAGAGTCTCTCTCTGTCACCCAGGCTGACTGGAGTGCAGTGGAACAATCTTGGCTCACTGCAACTTCTGCCTCCTGGGTTCAAGTGATTCTCCTGTCTCACTCTCCCGAGTAACTGGGATTACAGGCATGTGCCACCACTCCCAGTTAATTTTTGTATTTTTAGTAGAAACAGAGTTTCACCATGTTGGCCAGGCTGGTCTCGAACTCCTGACCTCAGGTGATCCACCTGCCTCAGCCTCGCAAAGTGCTGGGATTACAGGCATGAGCCACTGAGCCCAGCATCTTTTTTTTTTTTCTTTTTTTTTTTTTTTTTTGAGATGGAGTCTCACCCTGTCACCCAGGCTGGAGTGCAGTGGTGCAATCTCAGTTCACTGCAACCTCCGCCTCCCGAGTTGAAGCAATTCTCCTGCCTCAGCCTTCCGAGTAGCTGGGACTACAGGCACCTGCCACAATGCCTGGCTAATTTTTGTATTTTTAGTGGAGATGGAGTTTCACTATATTGGTCAGGCTGATCTCGAACTCCTGACCTCAGGTGATCTGCCCGCCACAGCCTCCCAAAGTTCTGGGATTACAGGCGGAACCACAGTGCCCGTCCCCTGCTTATTTTTGTTTTATAGAGATGGGGGTCTCACTAAGTTGCCCAGGCTGGCCTCAAACTCCTGGCTTCAAGTGTTCCTCCCATTGGAGTAGTTAGTGTTGTTGTCTGGGGTAAATACCCAATATCTGTTGTCTCACAGGCATGGAAAACTAGGACTCAGACATGCAGAGTGAGATTCAGAGTGTAAGTTTAATCAGCAAAAGAAAGAGAAGCACTTTCTCTGCAGCAGAAGGAGGGATCTTGAATGGGTTTCCTCTTCCTCAGTAAAAAGCAGTGAGTTTTATGGATGAGCTTAAGGAGGTGGTGTCTGATTTCCATAGGGTACAAAAGATTGGTTGGACCAGGTGTTTCATTTGCATAGGGTGCAAAAAACTGGTTACAGCTAGGTGTGTAATTTGCATAGGGTGTGAAAAGCTGGGCTTCCCACCCTAATCTTTTTTTTTCTTTTTTTTCTTTTATTTTTTTTGAGTCAGAGTCTTGCTCTGTCTCCCAGGTGGAGTGCAATGGTGCGATCTCAGCTCACTGCAACCTCTGCCTCCCGGGTTCAAGCGATTCTCCTGCCTCAACCTCCTGAGTAGCTTGGATTACAGGTGCCTGCCACCACGCCCAGCTAATTTTTTTAGTAGAGATGGGGTTTCACTATGTTGGCCAGGCTGGTCTCTCGGCCAGGCTGGTCTCGAACTCTGACCTCATGATCTGCTGCCTTGGCCTCCCAAAGTGCTGTGATTACAGGCGTGAGCCACCGCGCCCGGCTTCTTAATCTTTTATTATGCAGATGAGTTCTCTAGCTGGCTGGCACCATGTTGCCTGTTCATTTTTTTTTTTTTTTTTTTTTCGAGACGGAGTCTTGCTTTGTCGCCCAGTTTGGAGTACAGTGGCTCAATCTTGGCTTACTACAATCTCTACCTCCTGGGTTCCAGCAATTCTCCTGCCTCAGCTTCCTGAGTAGCTGAGATTACAGGCGGCCGCCACCATGCCCGGCTAATTTTTGTATTATTAGTAGAGACGGGGTTTCGCCATGTTGGCCAGGCTGGTCTCGAACTCTTGACCTCAGGTGATCCACCTGCCTTGGCCTCCCAAAGTGCTGGGATTTCAGGCATGAGCCACCCTACCCAGCCAAACTAAAGCCTGTTTCTTTACTGTACACGTAGTGACCAAAAAAAAGGGAAGCTGGAGCCCCCATGTTGAACATGCCTGGCCCTCAGATAGCCCTTTTCCATTGACACAGCTGCTGGCATTCATCCCTGGAAGCTTCCAGCTTGCTTATCCATGTCTGCAGCTCGATGTTTCAGGCTGCTCTTTGTTAGAAAAGAAATGAGTTGGCCGGGCACTGTGGCTCACGCCTGTAATCCCAGCACTTTGGGAGGCCAAGGTGGGCAGATCATGAGGTCAAGAGATCGAGACAATTCTGGCCAACACGGTGAAACCCCGTCTCTACTAAAAATACAAAAAATGAGCTGGGCATGGTGGCAGGCACCTGTCATCCCAGCTACTCGGGAGGCTGAGGCAGGAGAATCGCTTGAACTCAGGAGGCGGAGGTTGCAGTGAGCCGAGATTGCGTCATTGCAATCCAGCCTGGGCAAAAAGAGTGAAACTCTGTCTCAAAAAAAAAAAAAAAAAAGAAAGAAAGAAAAGAAAAGGAAAAGAAAAAAAGAAAGAAAAAAAAGTGAGTTGGGGCTGGGCACGGTGGCTCACGCCTGTAATCCCAACACTTTGGGAGGCCGAGGTGGGTGAATCACAAGGTCAGGAATTCAAGACCAGCCTGGCCAACATAGTGAAACCACATCTCTACTAAAAATACCAAAATTAGCTGGGCATGGCGGCACATGCCTGTAATCCCAGCTACTTGGGAGGGTGAGGCAGGAGAGTAGCGTGAACCCGGGAGGCAGAGGTTTCAGTGAGCCGAGATTGCACCACTCCACTCCAGCCTGGGCGACAGAGTGAGACTCCATCTCAAAAAAGAAGGCTGGGCACGGTGGCCAAGTCTGGTGGATCGCCTGAAGTCAGGAGTTTGAGACCAGCCTGGCCAACATTGTGAAACCCCATCTCTACTAAAAATACAAAAATTAGCTGGGCCTGGTGGCACACGCCTGTAATCCCAGCTACTCAGGAGGCTGAGACAGAATTGCTTGAAGCCGGGAGGCAGAGGTTGCGGTAAGCCAAGATGGCGCCACTGCACTGTAGCCTGGGTGACAAGAACAAAACTCCGTCTCAAAAAAAAAAAATTAGAAAAAGAAAGAAATTATTTGGTGGCTGCTTTTTGTTAAAAGGGAAATTCCCAGGACTCTTTTTTTTTTTTTTTTTTGAGACGGAGTCTCGCTCTGTGGCCCAGGCTGGAGTGCAGTGGCATGATCTCAGCTCACTGCAAGCTCCGCCTCCTGGGTTTACGCCATTCTCCTGCCTCAGCCTCCTGTGTAGCTGGGACTACAGGCGCCCGCCACCACGCCCAGCTAGTTTTTTGTATTTTTTTTTTTTAGTAGAGACAGGGTTTCACCGTGTTAGCCAGGATAGTCTCGATCTCCTGACCTCGTGATCCGCCCGTCTCGGCCTCCCAAAGTGCTGGGATTACAGGCTTGAGCCACCGCGCCCGGCCTTCCCAGGACTCTTTTACCGTCACTACCTGCCTAAATAATTTCTATCTCCTGTATCACGACCACAACCTCCCAAACTGCTGTGATTATGGTACAAGTCATGACAACTGGCCCCCAGCTCATTGTTTTGTTTTGTTTTGTTTTCATTTTTTAAAGCTCATGATCATTGTTCAATGCATTGTTGTTATTATTATTATTATTATTATTTGTTGTTTTGGTTTTGATTTTTGTTTTTTGAGACGGAGTCTTGCTCTTGTCGCCCAGGCTAGAGTGCAATGGCGTGATCTCATCTCACTGCAATCTCCACCTCCCGGGTTCAAATGATTCTCCTGCCTCAGCCTCCCCAGTAGCTGGGATTACAGGCAACCGCCACCACACTCGGCTAATTTTTCTATTTTTAGTAGACACTGGGTTTCACCATGTTGGCCAGGCTGGTCTTGAAACTCCTGACCTCATGATCCACCCACTCAGCCTCCCAAAGTGCTGGGATTACAGTTGTGAGCCACCAGGCCCGGCCTATTATTATTATTTTGAGACTGGTTCTCACTCTATCTCCCAGGCTGGAGTGCAGTTGCAGTGGCACAATCATAGCTCACTGTAACCTCAAACTCCTGGGCTCAAGTGATCCTCCCACCTCAGCTTCACACATAGCTGAGACTACAGGCACATGCCACTATGCCCAGTTAATTTTTTATTTTTTGTAGAGACAGAGTCTTGCTATATTGCCCAGGTTCGTCTCAAACTCCTAGCCTCAAGTGATCCTCCTGCCTCAGGAGGATTTGGGATTTCAGGCACGAGCCACTGTGACTGGCCAAAGGTTTTATTTTACTTTTTTTTTTTTTAGACATGGTCTCGCCGTGACCCCCAGGCTGGAGTGCAACGCGTGATTTTGGCTCACTGCAAACTCCACCTCCGGGTTCAAGCGATTCTCCTGCCTCAGCCTCCTGAGTGCTGGGATTACAGGCATGTGCCATCATGCCTGGCTAAATTTTTGTATTTTTAGTACAGACAGGGTTTCCCATGTTGGCCAGGCTGGTCTCGAGCTCCTGACCTCAAGTGATCTGCCTGCGTTGGCCTCCCAAAGTGCTGGGATTACAGGAGTGAGCCACCGCGCCTGGCCTATTTTACTCTTACACACACACATACATGTATGAATGCACACATCCTTCCCATTGTTGCTCCTGGGCTCTGACTGATCACTATGAAAGCTCTTTCCCTTCCCAGACCTTAGAGAAACGTACACATACCCTCGTATTATTATTATTATTATTATTTTTTGAGACAGAGTTTCATTCTTGTTGCCCAGGTTGGGGTACAGTGGCACGACCTCGGCTCACTGCAACCTCTGCCTCCTGGGTTCAAGCAATTCTTCTGGGTCAGCCTCTGGAGTAGCTGGGATTACAGGCACCTGCCACCATGCCTGGCTAAGTTTTTGTATTTTTAGTAGAGACAGTGTTTCACCATGTTGACCAGGCTGGTCTCGAACTCCTGACCTCAGGTGATCCACCTGCCTCAGTCTCCCAAAGTGCTAGGATGACGAGTGTGCGGCACTGCCCTGGCTGCACATAGCCTCTTCTAGTGTTTGCAGGGTGCATATTCACATCTCAGATCCATTTGGAATTATTATTATTTAATTTTTTTGGAGACAGAGTCTCGCTCTATCCCCCAGGGAGTGCAGTGGCGCGATCTTGGCTCATTGCAACCTCTGCCTCCCCAGTTCAAGCGATTCCCCTGCCTCAGCCTCCCAAGTAGCTGGGATTACAGGCGTGCGCCACCATATCCGGCTAATTTATTTGTATTTTTAGTAGAGATGGGGTTTTACCATGTTGGCCAGGCAGGTCTGGAACTGCTGACTTCAGGTGATTCGCCTGCCTTGGCCTCCCAAAGTGTTGGTATTACAGGCGTGAGTCACTGCACCCGGCATATATATGTACATTTTTTGTGGCACTATCCAGTTAGCCCAAAATCCACTCCATCCATGGATTTGAAACCTCAGAGAGGGGAGGCTATTTTGGCCAGGATGTTAGTATTTAGTCGATACCTAAAGGAGTAGTCATAGGGAAGAATTGAGAGTAGGCAGCTCAGATAGCATATGCAAAGGCCCTGGGGTGGTAATGTTGTTGCCCTGTGCAAAGACCAACTAGGAAGCCTGTGGCTGGAGTACTCTGAATAGGGGGGATGGCGGAGGGAGTTGAGGGTTGACAGGTGAGGTGTTTGGCTTTATTCGGAGGCTGTGGGGGCACAGGAAAGGGACCAGCTCTGGGGCACAAAAGGTCCCTTCTATCTCGGGGATGACACGCCCATTCGACAGATATGGAGACTAAGGCTTGCTGAGGCGCAGACAGGCACAGACAGGAGTCAAGGATGGCGGCTCCATTTGCTGGCTTAGGAACTGAGGCCGGGGTTCCTCTCGTTTCCCTCAGCGCATGGACAACGTGACCTCGCAGCCTTATTTGTGCACGATCACCCACAGTAGGACCCTTTCATCCTGCTGGTAGCAAGAAAGCTCTTCCGCTGCAGTGCTGCACCGCCCGCTCCGCCCAGCCCCAGCCCACCCGACGCATCTCAGCCTCTAGCCACGCCCCCAAGCCCTCTGCACAGGTGCACTCCACCCCGATTCCACCTGACAGGGGCAGCCCGGTCCAGCACCGCCCACCCAATGAGGATAGCCCCGCCCCATCAGGTGTATCCCGGACCCGAGTCCACGCCTCCCTATGGGCCGCCGTCTGGTCTCCAGCACTGGCTGACCTTTGCGCCTCGCCTTCCCTTTCTATACGGTGGATGCAGGAATAGCCTCGCCCGCAAACCTGCCCCTGTATGTCCTTGCTGTGTGACCCCGGGAGTGTCGTTTCACCTCTCTGAACCTCAGCTTTCCCCTCCGTACAGTGAGTGGGGGTGAGCCCTCTCTGTGACTCGGTTGATCCACTCCTAGCAGGATGTTGGATGGACGATCTTTGAGGATGCAGGTTGAGCCCTCAGCATACCACCGGTGCTCAATAAATGGCCTTGTTTCTTCTGTTTGTCTGGAACAGGAGATGCAGAAATAGGCAGTAGTGGCTGGCCATGATGGCTCACGTGTGTAATACCAATACTTTGGGAGGCCGAGGCGGGTGGATCACCTGAGGTCAGGAGTTCGAGACCAGCCTGGCCAACATGGTGACCCCCGTCTCTACTAAAAATACAAAAATTAGCAGGGTGTGGTTGTGCACGCCTGTAATCCCAGCTACTAGGGAGACCAAGGCAGGAGAATCACTTGAACTCAGGAAGTGGAGATTGCAGTGAGCCAAGATGGTGCCACTGCACTCCAACCTGGGCAACAGAGTGAGACTCTGTCTCAAAAAAAAAAGAGCCAAGCCCTGTGGCTCACGCCTGTAATCCCAGTCCTTTGGGAGGCCAAGGCAGGTGGATCACAAGGTCAGGAGTTCGAGATCAATCTGACCAACATGGTGAAACCCCGCCTCTATTAAAAATACAAAAAAATTAGGCTGGGCGCGGTGGCTCACGCCTGTAATCCCAGCGCTCTGGGAGGCCGAGACGGGTGGATCACGAGGTCAGGAGATCAAGACCATTCTGGCTAAACAGGCATAGCCTAGCTGGCTCTACTAAAAATACAAAAACAAAATTTCCGGGTGTGGTAGCAGGTGCCTGTAGTCGCAGCTACTCGGGAGGCTGAGGTGGGAGAATGGCATGAACCTCGGAGGCAGAACTTGCAGTGAGCTGAGATCGTGCCACTGCAGTCCAGCCTGGGCGACAGAGCAAGACTCCATCAAAAAAAAAAAGGAAAGCGAGAGAGAGAAAGAGGCAGTAGCTGGAGAGGGCTGGCTGAGGAAGAAGCCAGCAGATTGGACAGGGGCAGAAGCTAGCCCTGAACCTCAGTTTTCTCATCTGTAAAAGGGACCTTCAGGCCAGTTACAGTGACTCACGCCTGTAATCCCAGTGATTTGGGAGCCGAGGTGGGAAGATAGCTTGAGGCTGCCCTCACTGGACAACTAGACACACTTCCCTGCTGGACATTCTAAATTAAATTAGCCCCCTAAAAATGTAAGACACAGGCTGAAGGGTGGGGTCCCATCTCTACCTTGCCTTCACTGGCTGCAGGTCTGAGTGTTCATGGATTTTCTTTTTTTTTCTTCTTTTTTCTTTTTTCTTTTTTTTTGTGATAGAGCCTTGCTCTGTCGCCCAGACTGGAGTGCAGTGACGCGATCTCAGCTCACTGCAACCTTCGCCTCCCAGGTTCAAGCGATTCTCCTACCTCAGCCTCCTGCATAGCTGGGATTACAGGGGAGTGCCACTGCGCCCGGATAATATTTTGTATCTTTAGTAGTGATGGGGTTTCACTATGTTGGCCAGGCTGGTCTCCAACCCCTGACCTTGCGATCTGTCCACCTCGGCCTCACAAAGTGCTGGGATTACAGGCATGAGCCACTGCGCCCGGCTGGTCATGGGTTTTCTTGTTGCTGGTGGTGTTTTGAGACAGAGCCTCACTCTGTCACACAGGCTGGAGGGCAGTGGTGCGATCACGGCTCACTGCGGCCTTGATCCCAGGCTCAAGTGATTTTCCCACCTTAGTCTCCCAAGTAGCTGGGACTATAGGTATGCGCCACCACACCCAACTAATTTTTTTCTTTGTAGTAGAGATGGGATTTCACTATAATAGCCAGGCTGATCTCAAACTGCCAGGCTCAAGCAATCTGCCCGCCTCAGCCTCCCAAAGTGCTGGGATTACAGGTATGAGCCTCGGCACCTGGCCCAGACTGTCATATATATATATATATATATATTTATTTATTTATTTATTTCCGAGACAGGGTCTCACTGTGTCACCCAGGCTGGAGTGCAGTGGCACAATCATGGCTCACTGCAGCCTCTAATTCCTGGGCTCAAGTGATCCTCCCACATCAGCCTCCCAAGAAGCTGGGACCACAGGCACACACCACCATTCCTGGCTAATTTTATTTTATTTTTTGTAGAGATGGGTTTTGCCATGTTGCCCCAGACTGGTCTCAATCTCCAGGGCTCAAGTGATCCCCTGGCCCCAGCCTCCCAAAATACTGGGATTACAAGCATGAGCCATGGCACCCAGCCAAACTGAGATTTATAAAAACCTTTGTCAAGAGAGTGTAGGCCGGGAGTGGTGGCTCACCCTTTTAATCTCAGCACTTTGGGAGGTCAAGGCAGGAGCATCACTTGAGGCCAGGAGTTCAAGACCAGCCTGATCAACATCGTGAAACTCTGTTACTACTAAAAATACAAAAATTAGCTGGGCATGGTGGCACACGTCTGTAGCTCCAGCTACTCCCGGAGGCTGAGACAGGAGAATCACTTGAACCCAACAGGCAGAGGTTGCAGGGAGCCGAGATTGTGCTCTGCACTCTAGCCTGGGCGACAGAGTAAGAACCTGTCTCAAGAAGAAAAAAAAGAGAGAGTTTATTTTTTTTTATTTTTTATTTTTTTGAGACGGAGTCTGGCTCTGTCACCCAGGCTGGAGTGCAGTGGCCGGATCTCAGCTCACTGCAAGCTCCGCCTCCCGGGTTCCCGCCATTCTCCTGCCTCAGCCTCCCGAGTAGCTGGGACTACAGGCGCCCGCCACCTCACCCGGCTAATTTTTTTTTATTTTTTAGTAGAGACGGGGTTTCACCGTGTTAGCCAGGATGGTCTCGATCTCCTGACCTCGTGATCCACCCGTCTCGGCCTCCCAAAGTGCTGGGATTACAGGCTTGAGCCACCGCGCCCGGCCAAGAGAGAGTTTAAATGCTGGCCAAGGACCAAGTAAACCAACCAAAGGGGCCTCAGGGTTCAAGCTTTATGTTTGGGGACAATCTTAGGCCATAGGACTGGGTGACCTTGACCTCCCTGCCAGCCTTGTAGCCTACTCACTCGAGATTCAGCAGTCCGTCCCTCAGACGGGGACCTCTATTCTGTCACATTTGATGACACCTTCATTTCTTGTGGGATCCACTGTTTGGAAATGTGTGTAATCAATCCCAGCACTTTGGGAGGCCAAGGAAGTGGGCGAATCACCTGAGGTTGGGAGTTCAAGACCAGCCTGGCCAACATGGTGACACCCCATCTCTGCTAAAAATACAAAAATTAGTTAGACGTGGTCACGCATGCCTGTAATCCCAGCTACTTGGGAGGCTGAGGCAGGAGAATGGCTTGAAGCTGGGAGGTGGAAGTTTCAGTGAGCCGAGATCAAGCCACCATACTCTAGCCTGGGTGACAGAGCAAGACTTTGTCTCAAAAAGAAAAAAAAAAAAAAGTTAAAAAAATAATAACTTTTATTATGTAAATATTACCTAAATTTAAAAAAATCAGAAGCTCCATTCTGCGGTCTCTGGCTTCCACCTCAAATGACACCTCCTCCAGGAAGCCTTTCATGACAACACTCAATCCCTCATGCACCTTCTGGCATTTTCCATTTTCTCTTCTTATTTTATTTTATTTTTTTGAGACAGGTTCTCATTCTGTTGCCCTGGAGTGCAGTGACATACTCGCAGCTCCACTGCAGCCTCGACCTCCTGGGCTCAAGTGATCCTCCCTACTCAGCCTCCCCAGTAGCTGGGCCCACAGGCACTGACTACCACATCTGGCTAATTTAAACCTTTTTTGCGGGTCGGGCACGGTGGCTCACGCCTGTAATCCCAGCACTTTGGGAGGCCAAGGCAGGCAGATAACCTGAGGTCAGGAGTTCGATACCAGCCTGGCCAACACGGTGAAATCCCGTTTCTACTAAAAATACAAAAATTACCTAGGCGTGATGGCACGTGCCTGTAGTCCCAGCTACTCATAAGGCAGAGGTGAAAGAATACAAAAACAAAAACAAAATTTTTTTTTTGGGTAGAGATAGGATCTTGTCGTGTTGCCCAGGCTAGTCTTGAACTCCTGGACTCAAGTGATCCTCTGTCCTGGGCCTCCCAAAGTGCTGGGATTATAAGCATGAGGCGCCATGCCTGGCTTATGGCTTCTGATTTTAATCTTGCCAAGCAACTGTCTCTAACATTTATTTGCAAATGTCAAACATTCAAAGAAATGGACATATTCACCCATCACTGCTGGGAGTCAAGTAAGGTCCCCTGTATGGAAGGTATTCATCAAAATGCTGAGAAGCTGGGCTCAGTGACCAATGCCTGTAGTCCCAGTTACTCAGGAGACTGAGGTGGAAGGATCACTTGAACCCAGGAGTTCTGGGCTGTAGTGCACTATGCCAACTGGGTGACTACAGTAAGTTTGGTGTCAATATGGTGACCTCCCGGGGAGCGGGATATCACCACCAGGTTACCTAAGGAGAGGTGAACCAGACCAGGCTGGAAACTGAGCAGGTAAAACTCTTGTGCGGATCAGTAGTGGGAGCACATCTGTGATAGCCACTGCACTCCAGACGGGCAACATCCTGAGACCGCTGTCTCAGAAAAAAAAAAAGAAAAGAAAAGAAGAAGGAGAAGAATTGAAAATGTGTGTTTGGCCGGGCTCGGTGGCTCATGCCTGTAATCTCAACACTTTGGAAGGCCAAGACCGATGATTACTTGAGGTCAGGAATTTGAGACCAGCCTGGCCAACATGGCAAAACCCTGTCTCTACTAAAAATACAAAACTTAGGCCGGGCGCGGTGGCTCATGCCTGTAATCCCAGCGCTTTCGGAGGCTAAGGCGGGCAGATCACGAGGCCAGGAGATCGAGACCATCCTGGCTAACATGGTGAAACCCGGTCTCTACTAAAAATACAAAAAAAAAAAAAAAAAAAAATTACCCTGTATGGTGGCAGGTGCCTATAGTTCCAGCTACTTGGGAGGCTGAGGCAGGAGAATGGTGTGAACCGGGGACAGAGCTTGCAGTGAGTGGACATCACGCCACTTCACTCCAGCCTGGGCGACAGAGCGAGACTCCCTCTCAAAAAAAAAAAAAAAAAAAAAAAAAACCTTCCCCGTCTCTACTAAAAAATGCAAAAAAAAAACTAGCCGGGCGAGGTGGCGGCGCCTATAGTCCCAGCTACTCGGGAGGCTGAGGCAGGAGAATGGCGGGAACCCGGGAGGCGGAGCTTGCAGTGAGCCGAGATCCGGCCTCTGCACTCCAGCCTGGGCGACAGAGCGAGACTCCGTCTCAAAAACAAAACAAAACAAAAAAAAAAACTTAGGCGACTGTGGTGGTGGGCGCCTGTAGTCCCAGATATGACTGAGGCAGGAGAATCACTTGAACCCAGGAGGTGGAGGTTGCAGTGAGCCGAGATTGCGCCCCTGCACTCCAGCCTGGGCGACAGAGTGAGACTCTGTCTCAGAAAAAAAAAGAAAATGTGTTATTCTATTTGTTAGGCTGTCCCCAGAGAGTGACCTAGATGTCCAACCATAGGAGATCTGTTTAACAAACCATAGAAAAACTTCAAGGTGAGTGATGCTAAAGTCTCTAAACTCCAGAATGTACACTGGAATTTGGCCTTGACTGACAAATCATGTGTATAGTATAATTCCATTTGGGCTAAGAAAAGAAAGAAAGAAAGAAAAAAATCTAGATGGAAATAGACCATCGTGTTAGTAACAGTTATTTCTGGGCATTGATTTTATTTTTAAAATTTCGTTCACTCAACAGATATTTACAGAGCACCTGGTCCGTGTCAGCTAGGGCCAAGGGCAGGGATGGCATCTGAATTTGTTTACTTAGTTTGTTTTCTGTGCCAGCATTTTAAAATTTACCAATAAGCACCAGGCATAAAGTAAATAGGTATTAAAAATTCATAAAGGAAATTAAACGCTATGACAAGGGACCGATTTAGATTATTTACGTTACACATGTCTGTGCTTTCTAAAACTGTTTTTACAATGAGCACACATTATTTGGAGAATCAGAAAAGAGGCCGGCACGGTGGCTCATGCCTGTAATCCCAGCACTTTCGAAGACTGAGGCGGACAGATTACTTGAGGTCAGGAGTTCGAGACCAGCCTGGCCAACATAGTGAAACCCTGTCTCTACTAAAAAGTACAAAAATTGGAGGGGCGTGGTGGCTCACGCCTGTAATCCCAGCACTTTGGAAGGCTGAGGCGGGCAGATCACGAGGTCAGGAGTTCAAGACCAGCCTGAGCAACATGGTAAAAATCCATCTCTACTAAAATTACAAAAATAAATAAATAAAATAAAATAGCTGGGCATGGTGGCAGGTGCCTGTTATCCCATCTACTAGTGAGGCTGAGTCAGGAGAAACGCTTGAACCCAGGAAGCAGAGGTTGCAGTGAGCTGAGATTGCACCACTGCACTCCAGCCTGGGTGACAGAGCAAGACTCTGTCTCAAAAAAAAAAAAATTAGGTGGGCGTGATGGCACATGCCTGCAATCCCAGCTACTCGAGAGACTGAGGCAGGAGAATTGCTTGAACCTGCGAGGCGGAGGTTGCAGTGAGCCGAGGTCATTCCATTGCACTCCAGCCTGGGCAACACAGTGAGACTCCATCTCAAAAAAAAAAAAAGAAAGAAAGAAAAGAAAAGAAAACATGGAACTCTGAATCCATTAGGAAACATACACCTATGTCCCACACCCCTCCCAGCCCCCCACCAGTGCCATTCACCTTTTTTTTTTTTTTTTTGAGATAGGGTCTCACTTTGTCATCCAGACTGGAGTACAGTGGCGCCATCATGGCTCACTGCAGCCTTGACCTCCCAGGCTCAAGCCGACCTCCCACCTCAACCTCCCAAGTAGCTGGGACCACTGGTGTACACTGTCATGCCCAGCTAATCTTTTTATATTTTGTAGATATGGGGTCTCGCTATGTTGCCCAGGCTGGTCTCAAGCTCCTGGCCTCAAGTGATCCTTCTGCCTCAGCCTCCAAAAGTGTTGGGATTACAGGTATAAGCCACCGCGCCTGGCCCCATCCACCTTCTCAACCTCCCTTCCCGTTCTCCTCGCCCCAGCTCCTCCTAGCCTCTCCCCTGGAGTGGAACTGATACATCCCAGCTGGCAGGGCCTGCTGTGGGCCTCAACTCCTTGTAAATGTGCAATTAACATGAGATAGATTGATTTCCAAATGGGGAAACTGAGGCTCAGAGAGGTAAAGTGACCTGTTCAGTGTCACACAGTGCATATGTGACAAAGTGGAGCACAAACCCAGATATCTCTGTCCCCGGAGCTCTTGCTGCCCCCTGGAGTGGTCTCAGGCCAAACCTGATTTCCTTCCCTGGGCCTTCTTATTGGGCTTAAATCACAGGGGCTTTATTACTGGTGGGTGGGGAGGTATCCCCCCGACTTGGAGGCCTGATGCCTCAATGGGCCACAGACAGAAATTGCTGGTCTTCTCAGCGCCCCCTCACACTGGTGCTGCTGGACTCCCAAGAAGCCTCAGCCCCAGGCCTGGCTCTCAAGCAGCCTCCAGTCTGAAAGCTGAGTCAGGTGCATTCACTCTTAGCTCTACAGGGTCGGACCTGGGCCAGAGGAAGGGACAGGGAGGGTCTGGGCCACACCGAGGGCTACAAAGAGGAAGGCACATGGAGTTGGTGCTTAAAGAATGAGTAGAAGTATGAGCAGTGGAAGTAGAGTTGGGTGGATCATGGATGATGCCTGCATATGAAGGTGGATGAATGGAAGGATGGATGGGTGGATAGGATAGGAATGGGGGATTGGTGAATGGTGGGATGGATGGGGATGGATGGGGATGGATGGGCGATGGAAGATAAATGACTGGATAGGTGACTGGGTGGATGGATGGATAAATAATAGGTTGATGAATGGATGAATATATGGAAAGATGAATGTACACATGGTTGGATGATTGGATGGATGGGTGTATAGATGGATGAATGGATAGTAAACGGATGAATGGATAATTGGATGGATGGGAAGATGGCTGGGTGAATAGATGGATGAATAGATAGATGGATGGATGGGTGGATGGGTGGATGGATGGGAACATGGATGGGTGTATGCATAGAGGATGGGTGGGTGGGTGGATAGGTGGATGGATGGGAACATGGATGGGTGTACGGATAGAGAATGGGTGGGTGGGTGGATGGGTGGGTGAATGGGTGGGTGGATGAATGGGAAGGCAGATGGGTGTATGGATGGATGGACGGGTGGGTGGGTGGGTGTATGGATGGATGGACGGGTGGGTGGGTGGGTGTATGAATGGATGAATGTGTGGGTTGATGTATGTATGAATGGATGGGTAGATGGATGGATGGTTGGATGGATGGGAAGATGGATAGGTGTATGTATGGATGGATGGGTGAGTGGATGGGTGGATGGATGGATGGATGGTTGGATAGATGGGAAGACGGATGGGTGTATGGATGGATGGATGGGTGGGTGGATGAGTGGATGGATGGGCAGATGGATAGGTGTATGGATAGATGGATGGGTGGGTGGATGAGTGGATGGGTGGATGGGTGAGTGGATGGATGGATGGATGGGCAGATGAATAGCTGGATGGATGGATGGATGGATGGATGGATGGATGGATGGATGGAAGGTTGGATGGATGGGAAGATGGATGGGTGTATGGATGGATGGATGGGTGGGTGGATGGATGAGTGGATGGATGGATGGGCAGATGGGTGGGTGGGTGGATGGATGAATGAATGGATGGATGGATGGATGGATGGATGGATGGATGGGCAAATGAGTGGATAGGTGGATGGGTGCGTGGATGGATGGATAGGCACTGAGTGGGTGCATGAATATGTGAGGAAGTGGAAAGGTGGAGCTTGAGCCTCAGCATTAAGCACCCCGCCTACCCTTCGAAGAGCCCAGTGTAGACTGCCACACTGGCAGTGGCTCTAGTGTCCCTGTACATTGCATCCCTGTCTCCAACCTGGTCTCCCCAGGTGCCTTTTCAGGGGTCCGCCACTCCTTCCACATGACTCCAGACACCTGCCCTCCAGCCAGGTCCAGATGCTGCTCGACACCCACCCTGGGCACTGTGACTGCTGGTTGGTGGAGGGCTCTGGCAGATGTGACTTGGAGGTCACTGGCCAGTTACACAATGTCTGTCTTGCATGTGGGCATGGCTGTGGTGTCCCAGACGGACTCTGAGTGGCCCCCTAGGAGAGGGTCTCATCTAGAAGCGAGAGGCCAGCCCCCAAGCGGCTGCTCTCCAAGGTCTGTACGTCTGTGTTTCTTTCTGCTTCTTACTCTCCTGACCTGCAGCCTGAGCCAAGCGCCGGTATATCTGGACACCAAAGTCCCTGAGAGAGACCCCACCTCCCTACATCCCCAACGATGTTAACAGCCAACTCCTGAGCACCTGCTACCTGGATGGGTCCTGCGGGAACCCCTCAGCTCCTGGTCATGACCTCCCTGGATGGTACCCCCCAGAACAGTGGGGTTACCCACCAAGGGCTTGGCCCAGCCACCAGCAGTTACACACCTCCTGGATCCCAGGGGGGATGCCAAAGCCTGAGGGACCCCAAGGTGTGAGGGGGGACCCCAAGATATGGGGGTACTGACACCCTTCCCCAGACTCTGGCCCTCTGGTCCCCATTGACTTTAGGATATGTGTCTTTGTTGTTTTTCAAGACAGGTCTCGCTCTGTCCCCAGGCTAGAGTGCAGCGATGCAATCTGAGCTCACTGCAGCCTCGACCTCCTGGGCTCAAGCAATTGTCCTGTTTCAGCCTCCCCAGTAGTTGAGACTACAGATGTGTGTCACCACGCCTGGCTAATTTTTGTGTGTTTTTATTTTCTATTTATTTATTTATTTTGCCACGGGAGTCTCGCTCTGTCACCCATGCTGGAGGGCTGCGGCGCCATCTCTGCTCACTGCAAGCTCCGCCTCCCGGGTTCACGTCATTCTCCTGCCTCAGCCTCCCGAGTAGCTGGGACTACAGGCGCCCACCACCATGCCTGGCTAGTTTCTTTTTGTATTTTTAGTAGAGACGGGGTTTCACTATGTTAGCCAGGATGGTCTCGATCTCCTGACCTCATGATTCGCCCACCTCGGCCTCCCAAAGTGCTGGGATTACAGGCGTGAGCCACCGCGCCTGGCCGTGTGTTTTTATTTTTCCGAGGTGCAGTCTCTCTCTGTCACCCAGGCGGAAGTGCAATGGCACAATCTTGGTTCACTGAAACCTCTGCCTCCCAGGTTCAAGTGATTCTCCTGACTCAGCCTCCTGAGTAGCTAGGATTACAGGTGTACGCCACCATGCCTGGCTAATTTTTTTTTGTATTTTTAGTAGAGATGGGGTTTCACCATGTTGCCCAAGCTGGTCTCAAACTCCTGACCTCAAATGATCCACCTGCCGCGGCCTCTCAAAGTGCTGGGATTAGAGGAGTGAGCCACCGCACCCGGCCAGTGTCTCCCCTGTTGATGTAGTCAGCGCCCAGCGTGTGACCCTTTCTCTTTGTTTCAGCGATCATCCTTCCCTGTGACCTCCCTCCTGGCTGGAAGATCCTTGCACTCCGGAAAGCAGATGTTTCCCTGCTGTTGGAGGCCTGAGATTTCAGCGATAAGACGCAGAGGCTGGCATCCAGGACCTCGTGAGAGACAGAGGAAGATGGGAAAGAGCATGAAAGGGCTTATGAAGACAAGTTTCCTCCCTCAGGCCCTGGGATTACAGGCGTGAGCCACTGTACCTGGCTGCAAATCTTTTTTTTTTTTTTTTTTTTTTTGAGACAGAGTCTTGCTGTGGCCCAGGCTGTTGTGCAATGGTGCGATCTCGGCTCACTGCAACCTCCACCTCCCAGGTTCAAGCAACTTTCCTGCCTGAGCCTCCCAAATAGCTGGGACCACAGGTATGTACCATCACACCTGGCTAATTTTTGTATTTTTAGTAGAGATAGGGTTTCACCACGTTGGACAGAGTGGACTCAAACTCCTGGACTCAAGGATCCTCCCGCCTCGGCCTCCCAAAGTGCTGGGATTACAGACATGAGCCACTGCACCTGGCTGCAAATATTTAAACACAAAAGCAGTTCGCAACTGGGCATAGTGGCGCACACCTGTAGTCCCAGCTACCTGGGAGGCTGAGGTGGGAGTATCACCTGAGACCAGGAGGTTGAAGCTGCAGTGAGCCATGATCATGCCACTGCACTTGAGCCTGGGTGAAAGCATGAGACCTTGTCTAAAAGAAAAAAAAGGCCGGGCGCGGTGGCTCAAGCCTGTAATCCCAGCACTTTGGGCGGCCGAGACGGGCGGATCACGAGGTCAGGAGATCGAGACCATCCTGGCTAACACGGTGAAACCCCATCTCTACTAAAAAATACAAAAACTAGCCAGGCGAGGTGGCGGGCGCCTATAGTCCCAGCTACTCGGGAGGCTGAGGCAGGAGAATGGCGGGAACCGGGGAGGCGGAGCTTGCAGTGAGCTGAGATCGTGCCACTGCACTTCAGCCCGGGCAACAGAGCGAGACTCCGTCTCAAAAAAAAAAAAAAAAAAAAAAAAAAGATCATGGCCTCTCCTGCTCAAAAGCCTTCAGTGGCTCCCCAGTGCTCTAAGTATAAAGTCTACATTCCTTGCTGGGGGCCCACAGGTCCCTGATGCTCAGCCTGTAGCCCTCCCTGCCTACATGGTGCCTCCCCACTCTCCCCAACTCACTTAGCTTCAGGCACAGTCACCTCCTCAATGTTGTCCCAAGGGGCTGAACACATCCCCGCCTCAGGGCCTTTGGGCGTGGTGTTGCCCTGAATCACCACCTCCACAAAGCAATCTTCAGCAGCCGCTGCAGTCTTGGCCTGGTGCTCTGCCTGCTTTTCTTTCTTTTGCAAAATCCTGTCAGAAGTCATTTCTTGGTTCCCTTGTCTACCAGACATGAGGTCCCTGAGGGCAGGATGTCCTAACAGACCTGGATGCCTTAAATGCTTAATAAACATGAGTTAATGATGAATAATCCTTGCTTTACAGAGGAG
The DNA here is from genome assembly GCF_003255815.1 of Theropithecus gelada. NCBI lineage: Eukaryota > Metazoa > Chordata > Mammalia > Primates > Cercopithecidae > Theropithecus > Theropithecus gelada. The sequence continues at coordinate 18,544,743 of NC_037687.1, read as the reverse complement.
GAAACAGAGGCCCAGGGAGGAAGGGCTGTTGTACCCCTTGAGTTTGAGCCCAGGCTGCACCAAATCTACCTGCAGGTGGACGAGCGAACCCCACAACCTGCTCCCTGGGTAAGCAAAGCTCCAAAGGTTGCAAGGAGCAGACTTGGCCTCTCAGACTGGGGTTCCAGGACCAGGCTTTACTCTCTACTGTTTGTTGTTTTGAGACAAATTCTCACTCTGTCGCCCAGGATGGAGTGAAGTGGTGTGATCTGGGCTCACTGCAACCTCTGGCTCCCAGGTTCAAGCGATCCTCCCACCTCAGCCTCCTGAGTAGCTGGGGTTACAGGTGCACACCACCACGCCGGATAATTTTTTGTGTTTTAAGTAGAGGCAGATTTTTGCCATGTTGGCCAGGCCAGTCTCGAATTCCTGACCTCAAGTGATCTGCCCGATTTGGCCTCCCAAAGTGCTGGGATTACAGGCGTGAGCCACCACCTTCAGCCTGCCTGGTGACTTCTTTTTTTTCTTTCTTTTTTTTTTTTTTTTTTGAGATGAAGTCTCACTCGGTCACCCAGGCTGGAGTGCAATGGCATGATCTTGGCTCACTGCAACCTCTGCCTCCCGGGTTCAGGTGATCATCCTGCTTCAGCCTCCTGAGTAGCTGGGACTACGGGTGTGTGCCACCACACTCAGCTAATTTTTGTATTTTTAGTAGAGACAGGGTTTCACCATGTTAGTCAGGTGATCTCAGGTGATTCACCCACCTCGGCCTCCCAAAGTGCTGGGATTACAGGCATGAGCTACTGTGCCTGGCTTTTTTTTTTTTTTTTTTTTTTTGGGGTGGGGTCTCGCTCTGTCACCCAGGCTGGAGTGCAGTGGCGCAATCTCGGCTCACTGCAAGCTCCACCTCCCGGGTTCACGCCATTCTCCTGCCTCAGCCTCCCGAGTAGCTGGGACTACAGGCGCCCGCCGCCACGCCCGGCTAGTTTTTTGTATTTTGTAGTAGAGACGGGGTTTCACCGGGTTAGCCAGGATGGTCTCGATCTCCTGACCTCGTGATCCACTCGTCTCGGCCTCCCAAAGTGCTGGGATTACAGGCTTGAGCCACCGCGCCCGGCCTGTGCCTGGCTTTTTTTTTTTTTTTTTTTTTTTTGAGACAGAGTCTTGCTCTGTCGCCCAGGCTGGAGTGCAGTGGCCGGATCTCAGCTCACTGCAAGCTCCACCTCCCGGGTTCCCGTCATTCTCCTGCCTCAGCCTCCCGCCTGGCTAATTTTTTGTATTTGTGGTAGAGATGGAGTTTCACCGTGTTAGCCAGGATAGTCTCGATCTCCTGACCTCGTGATCCGCCTGCCTCAGCCTCCCAAAGTGTTGGGGCCACCACGCTCGGCCCATTTTTTTTTGTATTTTTGTAGAGACGGGGTTTCACCATGTTGGTCAGGCTGGTCTTGAACCCCTGACCTCAGGTGATCCACCTGCCTCCGCCTCCCAAAGAGCTGGGATTACAGGCATGAGCCACCACCTCACCACCTCCAGCCTTCTGCTGACTTTTACTTTGGGGAACTGACAAGCTTGCTGAGCCTCAGTTTTCTTTTTTTTTTTTTTTTTTGAGACGGAGTCTCGCTCTGTCACCCAGGCTGGAGTGCAGTGGTGCGATCTCGGCTCGCTGCAAGCTCCGCCTCTCGGGTTGACGCCATTCTTCTGCCTCAGCCTCCTGAGTAGCTGGGACTACAGGCACCCGTCACCTCGCCCGGCTAGTTTTTCGTATTTTTTAGTAGAGACGGGGTTTCACCATGTTAGCCAGGATGGTCTCGATCTCCTGACCTCGTGATCCGGCCGTCTCGGCCTCCCAAAGTGCTGGGATTACAGGCTTGAGCCACCGTGCCCAGCCGAGCCTCAGTTTTCGATGAAACTGGGGTTAGCTAGGTGCAGTGGCTCATGCCTATAATCTCCACACCGTGGGAGGCTAAGGCAGGAGGATTGCTTGAGCCCAGGAATTAGGGACCAGCTTGAACAACATAGGAAGACCCCATCTCTACAAAATATTAAAAAATTAGCCAGGCTTGGTGGCTCAGGCCTCTAATCCCAGTGACTCGGGAGGGTGAGGCAGGAGAATCGCTAAAGCCCAGGAGTTTGAGCCTGTAGTGAGTTGAGATCGCACCACTGCACTCCAGCCTGGGCGGCAGAGTTAGACCTTGTCTCTAAAAAAATAATAATTAATGCCGGGCGTGGTGGCTCACGCCTGGAATCCCAGCACTTTGGGAGGCTGAGGCGGGTGGATCACAAGGTCAGGAGATTGAGACCATTGTGGCTAACACAGTGAAACCCCGTCTCTACAAAAATACAAAAAAAAAATTAGCCGGGCGTGGTGGCACGTGCCTATAGTCTCAGCTACTCAGGAGGCTGAGGCAGGAGAATCGCTTGAACCTGTGAGATGGAGGTTGCAGTGAGCCAAGATCGTGCCACTGCACTCCAGCCCGGGTGACAGAGCGAGACTACGTCTCAAAAAAATAAATAAATAAATAAAATAAAAAATAAATAAATACATAAATAATTTGGTTACATATCAGGCCCCTGGGGTCCAGTCTTGGACCTTGCCTTCCTCCCCCAGATTCCCTGCTGAGCACTCCTATAGTGGATAACAGTAGGACCCCTGAGAGGCCTGGGCCCTGGGCCTGGACTCCAGGTAGCCCCCAGTCTGGGAGGGAGGCAGGGCCAGACACAGACGCATCCCCGTCCTGGGGGTCAGGATTGTCAGAGTTGTGGGGAGGGCTGGAGGGCTTCCTGGAGGAAACAACCTCAGAGCTGGCATTTCAGGCTATAAGTGGGATCCAGTACAAGTGCTCTGAAATGGGGCTGAGCAGCTTGACCAATGGGCAATGAGGAGCTTGAGCCTCTCTCTCTGAGGTGTCCAGGAGAGCCACGGAAGATGCTGGAGCAAGGAGGTGGGCAGCACCGCTGGTTAGAGGGGTCCCTTGGTGTGTGTTGGTAGGGGGGATCCTAGAGGGCATAGCCACGGCACAGGTGGCCAAACCAGAGACCCCGGCCTGTGCCTGGTTATCAGGAATACTCTCCCTCTGGCAGACCCAAGGAAGAGGCTGTAGCATGTGAGTCACCCAGCTGCTGTGAGAACAATCGGCGCGGCAGCCCCATGTGGGCTGTCACCAAGCAGGAACACGGCCCCCAGAGCCCCTCTGAGCTGCCTTCCCCACGGGCTCCTGCTCTCTGTTCCCACAGCTGCTCCCTCAAGGCCACAGAAGGAGCGTGGGATGGGGGGACAGGCGGAGAGGAGGCCGTGTAGGCTGCACAGCCAGCATTTGGGAGCTCCGGGGTAGGGTGGGGCTTCTCTGGCAGAGGGCCCACTGTGTTCAGGGGCTGCCATAGTCTCAGGACTCTACTCAGGGTGGGGAAACTGAGGCTCAGAGAATGGTAGGGTTTGCAACTATTCTGCACATGGACAGACACCAGAGCTGAAACCCTGCCCAGGGCCTGCAGTGTCAATGTGACCACTCCCTCTCTCTTTGGCTCCAAACTCTCCCATGGCTCCCCAGTGCCTTCAGAATGAAACCCACACAACTCGCCAAGACCCACGAGGCTCTGTTCAGTTCCTGTGACCCCCTAGGCCTCAGCAATCCCATAAGCTTTTCTCCCACTTACTCCACTCTAGACACCTCTATAGGGTTCCTCCAATATGGCCCGCCTGGCCCCACCTCAGGGCCTTTGCACATGCTCCGACCCCCAATGCCTAAAGCACTCTTTTTAAATTATGCCTGTTTCATCCCTCAGGAAAGGTGCAAAGAGTTCATGAAAGGTTATATGCCCAGGAACACACAGCAAGCTGGTGGGACTTGGGATATGAACCCAGGCCCATCTGACTACCCCCACCCTCACCCCCTGGCAGCCCCTTTCGTGGCTATTGTGTCATATCAAAACAGACCTGGGCCAGGCGCGGTGGCTCACGCCTGTAATCCTACCTTAAGTTAGGAGTTTGAGACCAGACTGGCCAACAGACCAGCCTGGCGAAACCGCATCTCTACTAAAAATGAAAAAATTAGCTGGGCGTGGTGGCACACACCTGTAGTTCCAGCTACTCGAGAGGCTGAGGCAGGAGAATTGCTTGAACCTGGGAGGGGGAGATTGCAGTAAGCCGAGATTGTGCCACTGCACTCCAGCCTGGATGACCGAGTGAGACTCTGTCTCAAAACAAAACAAAACAAAAAGATTTCAGACCAATCCACCATGGAGCTGGCTGATTCTCAGCCCCTCCAGATCCTTTTTTTTTTTTTTTTTTTTTTTTTTTG
>NC_037687.1:18533692-18540375 GCF_003255815.1 Theropithecus gelada | reverse complement strand
CCCCCAGATTTTTTTTTTTTTTTTTTTTTTTTTTTTTGAGACACAGTCTCCCTCTGCCACCCAGGCTAGAGTGCAGTGGCACAATCTCGACTCACTGCAACCTCTGTCTCCCAAGTTCAAGCGATTCTCTTGCCTCAACCTCCTGCGTAGCTGGGACTATAGGCGTGCGCCACCATGTCCAGCTAATTTTTTAATATTTTTAGTGCAGACAGGGTTTCGCCATATTGGCCAGGCTGGTGTTGAACTCCTGACCTCGTGATCCACACGCCTCAGCCTTCCAAAGTGCTGGGACTACAAGCGTGAGCTATCGTGCCTGGCCATACCCCTCCAGATCTTGCCACCTCTGGCTAGGTGCCAAAAACTCTCAGGCCTTGGGCCCAAGGCCCCCTGGTCAAGGAGCTCCAAGGCTAAGCTGACCCCCAATTCCCCCAGTGCCTCCCCTGATGTGGCCTCAATTTCTCCGCCCCACTTTCTGCCCTTCAAGCGCTGCTGGTGGCGGAGCCTTCAAGGACGCCACAGCCAAAAATAATCGGGCCCCGACCTACCTCCGGAAATTGGGGCAGCCCCGCCCAGCCACCTGGCACCCAGGAGGTAATTAGTGCATGTGGCAAATTAGGGTAATTAGGTCTGCGGGAACTGAACCTCGGGTCCAGGTTTGGTGCTCAGAGGGGCCTCAAGCACTGCCTCCTCCCATCCCCAACTCACTCTGGTCCTAGGTCCTCAAATCCGTAACCCAGTGCTGGCGACCCCAACTCCCTGACCCTTTCTTGCCTGGGCCTGAGGGAGCCTGGCTCCGTTGCTTCATGGGGGGTTGTTTGTTGAATGAATTAACTTTGGCCGTGGGCGGAAGTCAAGTTCTGAATTTAAGGCAGGGTCTCCTTCAAGTGATGCAAAATCACCAATAGTATTGAGTCATCAAACTCTCCTTTGCCTGACCCCCATGGGTCCACTCTGTGCTGGAAGGTGACAAACTCTAGGGAAACATCAACCCTGGTCTCAACCCTTGAGGAACACTCAGGCTGGAGGAGTCAAAGCTGCACACAGGCACTCGCAGGGGTCAGGGCCGGGCCAGAAAGAGGGAAGAGGGCTGGAGAAGGTCTAGAGGTAGAGGAGAGAGAGCTTCTGGGGGAGGAGAGCATTGAAGGTGAGGCTTTGAGGGATGAATAGGAGTTTGCAAACAGGCTAATGTCTGGAGGTTGGCCCAACCAGCTATAGCTTGGGGAATGAGGAGAAGGAAGAGGGAGGTAGCTGGAGGGGGCACCTGAGGGGCTGGGAGCTAAAGATTTAGAGGATGTCATGCCAGGTTGGACCCATTTCTGTCCTTGAGAGTTCAGGCCTGGTTGCAGTCCTCTAACTTCTGAAAAAGAAAAGAGTAAGAAGAGGCCGGGCGCGGTGGCTCACGCCTGTAATCCCAGCACTTTGGGAGGCCGAGGCGGGCGGATCACAAGGTCAGGAGATCGAGACCACGGTGAAACCCCGTCTCTACTAAAAATACAAAAAATTAGCCGGGCGCGGTTGTGGGCGCCTGTAGTCCCAGCTACTCGGGAGGCTGAGGCAGGAGAATGGCGTGAACCCGGGAGGCGGAGCTTGCAGTGAGCCGAGATCGCGCCACTGCACTCCAGCCTGGGCGACAGAGCAAGACTCTGTCTCAAAAAAAAAAAAAAAAAAAAAAGAGTAAGAAGTTGGTTCAGGATCAAAACCACATACTAAAAATAAACAGGATGTTTACAATAGCAAGCATTTATTAAGCACCTACAATCACGTTCTCTTCACATAGCAACTCTTTGGAGGCCAGGTGCAGTAGCTTACATCTGTTATCCCAGCCCTTTGAGAGGCTGAGGCAGGCAGATCACTTGAATCCAGGAGTTGGAGACCAGCCTGGGCAGCATAGTGACACCCCGTCTCTACAAAAAATACAAAAATTAGTCAGGTGTAGTGGTGTGCACCTGTAGTCCCAGCCACTCAGGAGTCTGAGGTGGGAGGATTGCTTGAACCCAGAAAGTTGAGGCTGCAGTGAGCCATGATTGAGCCACTGTACTACAGCCTAGAACAGAGTGAGGCCCTGTCTCAACAAAAGGGGCTGGGCGTGGTGGATCACACCTGTAATCCCAACAGTTTGGGAGGCCAAGGCGGGTGGATTGCTTGAGTCCAGGAGTTGGAGACCAGCCTGGCCAACATGGTAAAACCCTTGTTCCTACTAAAAATACAAAAATTAGCTGGGTATGGTGGCGTGCACCTGTAATCCCAGCTACTAGGGAGGCCGAGGCAGGAGAATCGCTTGAACCCGGAAGGCAGAGATTGCAGCAAACTGAGATCGCAGCACTGCACTCCAGCCTGGGTGACAGAGCAAGATTCTGTCTCAAAAAAAAAAAAGAAAAAGAAAAAGAAAAGAAAAAGAAAGAATTCATTAGATCCCTACAGTAAACCTCAGAAGTGAACACAATTCATATGCCCATTTTATGGATGGGGAACCTGAGGCACAAAGAAGAAAAAGTGACTTCTTCAGGGTGGCACTGCTGGTAAGCAGCAGGGCTGGGATTCTGGGATTCACTCCCTGGCTCACGTGATTCTGAAAGCCACCAAGTCGAAAGCTGGAACCTGGGGATCTCCTACTTCTGAAAGTGCTCATAGAAAGCTGTCACAGGGGCCAAGCGCGGTAGCTCACGCCTGTAATCCCAGCACTTTGGGAGGCTGAGGCTGGCGGATCATGAAGTCAGGAGATTGAGACCATCCTGGCCAACATGGTGAAATCCCGTCTCTACTAAAAAAAAAATACAAAAATTAGCTGGGCGTGGTGGCAAGTGCCTGTAATCCCAGCTACTCAGGAGGCTGAGGAAGGAGAATAGCTTGAATCCAGGAATTGGAGGTTGCAGTGAGCCGAGATCGCGCCACTGCACTCCAGCCTGGAGACAGAGTGAGACTCCGTCTCAAAAAAAAAAAAGGAAAGCTGTCACAGGTCGGGCTTGTTCTAGGTGCCGGACAAATCCATGTAAGAGGTGAATAGTAACCAAATCATGCTATAAACAGACCTGAAGTAGTCACCAAGACCTTCACTGGGAGGTGGGCACCCAGCTTTGGGGAAGAGAGGCTGGACTGTCCCTGCTCTGGTGGCACAGAAAACCTCTGGAGAGGAGAGACAGTTTAGCCTCACTCCAAATGCTGGGTCAGATCTAACTAGGCAGAGACCAGAGCCTGAGTCATAAAAGCCATTCTGCAAATGCAGTTTTCTTAGTGCTGAATGAGCTGTTCGGGCTCCCGCTTGGTTTCCCCTTTAAGACAGGAAGTTCATTCTTCCACACCATTTCTCAGTCCCAAAGGAAAGTTACTTTCCTAGTTAGCCACCTTGGGGTGGTGGCCTCTGCCTGCCCTGCAAGGACATCCCAAGTCCCTTTCTTCCTTCCTTCCCTTTTTTTTTTTTTCTTTTTTGAGACAGAGTCTCCCTCTGTCACCCAGGCTGGAGTACAGTGACCTGATCTCAGCTCAATTGTACCTCTGCCTCCTGGGTTCAAGTAATTCTCCTGCCTCAGCCTCCCGAGTAGCTGGGATTACAGGTGTGCACCACCATGCCCGGCTAATTTTTGTATTTTTAATAGAGACGGGGTTTCACCATGTTTTGGCCAGGCTGGTCCGAAACTCCTGACCTCAGGTGATCTGCCTGCCTCAGCCTCTTAAAGTGCTGGGATTACAGCAATCCTCCAGCCTCAGCCTCCCAAAGTGCTGGGATGACACTCATGAGCCCAGTGCCTTTCCGTGACTCTTATGTTACCTGTTTATTATATGACCAGGTCTGGGTGCTCTTCTAGGGCTGGCCCATCCATCCTGAAGCCTCAGTCTGGCCCAGTACAAGAGTGACTGTTCATCCCAGCAGGGAAACTGAGGCACTGACTCAGTTTCCCCAGCTGCAGCAAAGACTGGCAGGGCCTCTGTCTACGAACCTAATGGAAGGCACCCCAGAGGACAGCTGCTGATATTGACTGAATCCTTCATGTTCCTCCCTCTACTAGAAGCCCTGCAAGCATCAGCCCATTTTCCAGGTGAGAAAACTGAGGCCCACACTGAGGAAGCCACTGCCTCAGGGTAGACTTGGCTAATCCAAATTCAGGTTGGGGCTGCTCAAGGCCAGCTCTGTCCCAGCCCCTGTTGCTTTCTGCCCACACAAAGGGCAAAGCCTGCCTGGGTCCCCCGCCCAGCTGCCCCTGTAGAAGAGCCACATGGCCCCAGTTCTGCACTCGGCAAGCTCTAAACAGCTTCCAGAAGCCTCGGCCATGCCAGCACCTTTCCCAGATACTTTTTTATTTTTTCCATTATTTTGTTGGTAATAAGGAGAAGTCATTTTTTGTGCAGAACAGACGGTATTTTCTTTGCTCCCCACAATGTTCAAGCATTTCGTGGCTTCCAGCCTGAGAACACAGCCAAATCCTTCCCTTGTGCAGATGCCTCATGAAGTTAGAAGCAGCCCGGGAAACCGAGTCTGTGCCTCAGTTTCCCCTGTGAGATGAATAATCGCTCTTGTGCTGGGTCAGACTGGGGCTTCAGGATGGATGGGCCAGCCCTAGAGGAGCACCCAGACCTGGTCATGTAATAAACAGGTAACATAAGAGTCACAGAAAGGGTTTGGGTTTGCCCCTGTCATCCCAGCACTTTGGGAGGCTGAGGTGGGAGGATCACTTGAGCTCAGGAGTTTGAGACCAGCCTGGGCAACATAGTGAGACCTTGTCTCTAAAAATAAACTTTAAAAAAGAAAAGAAAGAAAGAGTCACAGGGATTGGGACAGGGGAGGGAAAGATCCCTTCCAAGGCCAGGGTAGTCCGAGAGGCTTCCTGGAGGAGGAGACAGGGTGGTGGCGCTGAGCCTGGAAGGACAAGGTGGAAGACATGCCTGCAGAGAGGGCATTCCAGGTGGACGGAACAGTTTGGGCAAAGGCCTGGACGGGGGGAAAGACTCAGATCTTGGTCCAGGAGTCAATCTCCAAAGACAATCTGACCTGGAATTCACCTAAAGGTAATTCAAATGTAACTACCAGCTCAGATATACTATTCTTCTTAGAAGGAAACAGAAATAAAGGAACAGGGAAAGGAGACAGGAGCAGAGGTCTTGGAGATGAAAAGCAAAAGCCTCTCTGAAGTTGTCAAAAAACAGCCAGGTGCAGTGGCTCATGTCTGTAATCCCAGCACTTTAGGAGGCCGAAGGGGGCCGGATCACTTGAGGTGAGGAGTTCGAGACCAGACTGGGCAACATGGTGAAACCCCATCTTTATTAAAAATACAAAAATCAGCCAGGTGTGGTGGCATGAACCTGTAGTCCCAGCTACTCGGGAGGCTGAGGCAGGAGAATCACTTGAATCTGGGAGGCAGAGGCTGCAGTAAGCTGAGATTGTGCCACTGTACTCCAGCCTGGGCAACAGAGTGAGACTTTGTCTCAAAAAAAAAGAAAGGGAAAAAAAAGAAAAACTCAAATGTAAGGTCAGAGCTTTAGGGCGCCACAGGCCTTGATTCCAGGGAGCTCCGGGCCTCTGCCCATGAATGAACCAACAGCACTGTGTGATTTTGGAGAAGGTGCCAGAGAGGGGCTGGCACCAGGATTGACAAGTGGGACCCATGGGCTTGGGGCTGGGGAGGTGGATCTCAGCTCAACTCCGGAAGGACGCTCTCCTGGTGAGTGTGGGAAGGGGGTGCTACCTGTGACCAGAGGTGACAAACCCAGGCCAGTGGAGGCTGAGGGGATACAACCATGTGTTGGAGACATTCCCTCAATCTTTGGATCCTGGAAACCTCAAACAACAGCAATGATCACCGTAATCCCACCATTGTGGGCTTTTTTACCATCGTCTTGGGAGGGACAGAGGTGGACAGACGTCCCTGCTCAGGGATGGGGCGGTCAGGAGGACAGACAGGAAGGTTTCTCTCTTTGTCTTGCTTCCCGTTCCCTCCCAAAGTTGATCTCTTCCGTTTCCTGGCAACACCCATTGAGCACTTACTGTATGCAGACCCTAGGACCCACTGCCCCCTCCCCAACTTCACTGGGCCACCCATGTCAGCCCGGGAGGGACCTGACCTCCCTCACAGGCCCAAAGTTATGACTTCAGGTAGTGGGGAGAGAGGCAGCTGTCCCCTGAGAAGGTGACAGGAGGGTGAGAGGTCACATAGCAGTCCACATCGCAGTCCGTACAACTCCCTCCATCTACTTCCTATCTCTCCGCCTGTCTCCCCCGTGTCTCTGTTTCTGGGTCTCTTTATCATCCCAGATGTCCCTCTCCGTCTGTCTCTCTGTCCTCACCCTCTGCTCCCAACTCCGACCCCCCGCAACCCCCCCCAGTCCCCCTCCACTGCCCTAGCCCCCTCCCCCAATCCTCCCTCTCTTCCCCAGTCCCGGCCCCCGCTCCTCCCCCGTGTCCCCTCCCCCCTACCCCTCCCGCTGCAAAAAGCCAGCAGGGGGCGCAGCGGGGCGGCCTTGGCGGCCCGGGGAGGCGGGGCGGGCGGCGGCCGCGTCGGGACCGGCCGCGATGGGACCGGAGGCGGCGCGGGCGGCGGCGGCGGCGGCGCAGACAAAGGCGCGGGCGGCGCGGAGGGCGGCGCGGAGGGCGCGGGCCCGGGAGCCAGGGAGCGAGCGGGGCGCCCGGCAGCGCGGAGTCAGCGCCGCGGGGGCCGCACCCGACCCGCGCCTGGACACTCGCGGGGCGCCGA
>NC_037687.1:18529383-18533388 GCF_003255815.1 Theropithecus gelada | reverse complement strand
CAGACAAAGGCGCGGGCGGCGCGGAGGGCGGCGCGGAGGGCGCGGGCCCGGGAGCCAGGGAGCGAGCGGGGCGCCCGGCAGCGCGGAGTCAGCGCCGCGGGGGCCGCACCCGACCCGCGCCTGGACACTCGCGGGGCGCCGACCCGGCAGGGTGAGCCCGGCCGGCCGAGCCTGCGCCGGGAGCGCGGGGGCCTCGAAGTCCCAGGGCCAAGGGGAGGTCGCGGGGGGTCCCCAGAAGTTCCGGACCCGGGGACTGGGAGCGGCTCAGGGGGTCCCCAAGTTCCAGGGCTGGAGGGAGCGCGGGGGTCCCGAACTTCTGGATTCAGGGTCGGAGAGGGGACTGCGCGGGAGGTTCCCAAAGTTCTGGACCCGGCGTTGGAGGAGGCTGCGAAGGGGTCCCCAAAGTTGCGGACCTGGGGTGGGGTACTGGCGTGGGAGGGGTCCGGACGTCCCGGACCCAGGGACTGGAGGGATGGCAGGGGGTCTTCGAAGTTTAGCAGTCTGGGACAACGCGGGGGACCCGGGTCCCGGACCTGGTTAGAGAGGAGACAGGGAGAGAGTCCCCGGAGTTACCGACCTGGGGTTGGAGGAGGCAGAAGAGGTGTCCCCCGAAGTTCTTGACCCAGAGACAGGGGGCGTCGCGGGAATCTCGGAAGTTCCAGGGGCAGGGCACATGTCCCGGAGTTGGGGCGCGCACTGGGTGTCCTCCTGCCTCGGGTGGGGATGGAATCCTGAATTAATAGTAACCCCCCGTTCTCCGGATTGGGGTACATGGGATGGGGCCTCATCCACCGGCCAGATTGGGGATCCCGGGCACCGGGCGGTGTCGGACCCCCCTCCGGGAGCCCCGTGGCCGGCGGCATCCGAGGCGCATGACTAGTTGGTGAGTAACTTTCCCCAAACGCTGCAAGTCGCAGCAGGAGTTGCCGGACCGGAAGGGCCTGGGTTCCGGGGACCCCTGTGTTCCCTAACTCCCACCCGGCACAGGACCCGCCCCCTTTCCAGGCCAGAGCTGCCGCCCCACCCCCACTCAGGGGCTCCGGTTTCAGACCCTGTGACCAGGACAGCAGCTGCCCAGGACAGGATGGGGGGGGCATCCCCCCTTTGACCACAGAGGCCGCTGGGCCGGGGCCTCCCCTCCCCCACCTGTCTTCCCCCTCCTCCAAACCCCTCCTTGGTCCCCTGCACATTTGGGGTTGCTGGATGGCCCAATGGGGAGGTTGGGGAGCCCTGGTCTCCCAATGTGGATTCTGCTCTGCCCCCCATGGTGGGCACTGGGATTGGCTGTTTGTCTACATCTTGTCTTTTTAACTTGGCTGGGGACTCCCTGGGGATTTGGACTCTGAACTTCAAGGTGTGCCTCTGCCCTAGGGTGGGAGCTGTAGGGGGTGGGGTCCCTCTGCAGGATGTAGTGGGGAACTGGTCTCCTGGTACTACACACCTCTCAATGCCCCACTTTTTGATGGAGAGCCCCACTCTGGCCAGTCATGGGTGAATGTGGTGGAAAGAATTCAGCAGATATTTGGCTTCCACAGTTCAGCCCAGGATGGAGGGGACCTCACGGGGGTGCAATAACCGGGACAATGAGAAATTTACATCTGGATGTCAGCGGCCACCGGGCTCCTCTCAGAGGGCCATCTCCTGTACAGGGTGTTGTGGGGGCTTCCCCTAGTCAAAGAAAGATGGGGTCCGCTTGCTCTGAGTGATCTATAGCAATTATCTTGCCTTTTTGTTTCTTTTTATAATTTCTTTTTTTTTTTTGAGACAGGGTCTTGCTCTCTTGTCCAGGCTGGAGTGCAGTGGCGTGACCATAGCTCACTGCACTGCAGCCTTGACCTTCTGGGCTCAAGCAATCCTCCCACCTCAGCCTCCCGAGTAGCTGGGACCACAGGCACATGCCACCACACCCGGCTAATTGTTTAAATTTTTGGTAGAGATGGGGTCTTGCCATGTTGCTCAGGCTGGTCTCGAACTCCTGGGCTCAAAGAATTCTCTTGACTCAGCCTCCCAAAGCACAGGGTGTACTTTGGGCCTTTCCTGCCTTTTTGATTGAAAGTTCCGTGACGGCACACCTGGTGATGGGTTCTGAGGTGGAACCTGCTTGGCCTCAGCCTGGCCTGAGGGACACTCATAGTCCCTGCTCTCTCCCTAGGGGCCAAAGCAGCGCTCCTGCCACCTCTCTGGCTGCCCCCTAGAGCCTGCCCATCCCGACCTGACCAATGTCCACAGCCAGGTGAGCTCCCACTTCCCCCAGCCCGGGGTTTTGAGCTGTCTAAGGGGGTTGCCTGGCCCCCACCAAACACCCTGTCCCCATGCAGGGAGCAGCCAATCTTCAGCACACGGGCGCACGTGTTCCAGATCGACCCGGCCACCAAGCGAAACTGGATCCCGGCGGGCAAGCATGCACTCACTGTCTCCTATTTCTACGATGCCACCCGCAATGTCTACCGCATCATCAGCATCGGGGGCGCCAAGGTCCGGGTGGGGTCTGGGTGGGGAAGAGGCACCAGGAGTCCTGGTGACAAACCTGGGTCTAGTGGCTGGCTTGCTCTGTGCCCAAGGGATGGGAAACCCTGGGCCTTCTGTCTCCTGAAATGGTTCAGAGTAAAGACCTTCAAGACCCTAATACAAGGTGATACCTGGGGGTTTCATGTTTGTTATTATCTGTCCCATCAACCTTGAACTTTGTTTCCCGACCCCAGGCCATCATCAACAGCACTGTCACTCCCAACATGACCTTCACCAAAACCTCCCAGAAGTTCGGGCAGTGGGCAGACAGTCGCGCCAACACCGTCTACGGCCTTGGCTTTGCCTCTGAACAGCATCTGACACAGGTGGGCCCGGTGAGGGGGAAAGTGGAGGGAATGGATGAGGCTGGGCCCAAGTCTTCTGGGCTCAATTTGGGATCTTGGGCAGGTTCTCTATCTTCCGATCTACAGGATGGGATTGTAGGATGAGATGAGACTGAAGCCCCTTTAAGGTTCACTGGTTTGATTCCTAGTTCATTTTTCTGTTTGTTTGTTTTTTAAGACGGGCTGGAGCGATCTTGGCTCACTGCAACCTCTGCCTCCCGGGTTCAAGCCATTCTCCTGCCTCAGCCTCCCAAGTAGCTGGGACTACAAGAGTCCGCCACCACGCCTGGCTAATTGTTTGTATTTTTAGTAGAGACAGGGTTTCACCATGTTGGCCAGGCTGGTCTAGAACCCCTGACCTCAAATGATCCACCCGCCTCGGCCTCCCAAAGTGCTGGGATTACAGGCATGAGCCACCACACCCGCTCTTGAGTCCTAGTTCTACTTCCTCTAGCTCTAATTTTGGACACACGCTGCTCCTCTTTGGGACATCAAATGGGTGGCTGGCCTGGGCTGGGCACTTTCCCATATGCCCTAGCAATACCTTCATCCTCACCTCCCTCCACCCTGTGCCGTCTCTATACTTCCATTATTATCTTTATCCATGGTTTTGTTGATGATGAGTGCTTTCACGAAGATCTTCTTCTTCTTTTTTTTTTTTTTTTGAGGTGATGCCTTGCCGTCCCCCAGGCTGGAGTGCAGTGGCACGATCTCGGCTCACTGCAACCTCCGCCTCCCGGGTTCAAGAGATTCTCCTGCCTCAGCCTCAGAGTAGCTGGGATTACAGGCACCTGCCACCTCACCCAGCTAATTTTTGTATTTTCCATAGAGATGCGGTTTGGTTGGCCAGGCTGGTCTTGAACTCCTGACCTCAGATGATCCACCCGCCTCGGCCTCCCAAAGTGCTGGGATTACAGGCATAGCTACCACACCAGGCCTTCTTTGTTTTCTTCTAGAAGCTTTAGAATTTACCTTTCTTTTCTATTTTTTTCTGTTTTTTCTGGCTGTATGCCTGTGTCTTCTCCTCTTTAAATAAGGACACCAGTCGTGGGATTCAGGGCCGATCCTAAATCCAAGATGATCTCATCTCAAGGTCTTTCACTTCATCACACTCCCCAAGATTTTTTTTTTTTTTTTTTTTTTTTTTTTTTTT
>NC_037687.1:18466783-18529283 GCF_003255815.1 Theropithecus gelada | reverse complement strand
ATTTTTTTTTTTTTTTTTTTTTTTTTTTTAGATGGAGTCTTGCTCTGTCACCCAGGCTGGAGTGCAGTGGCTGGATCTCAGCTCACTGCAAGCTCCGCCTCCTGGGTTCACGCCATTCTCCTGCCTCAGCCTCCTGAGTAGCTGGGACTACAGGCGCCCGCCACCAAGCCCGGCTAGTTTTTTATATTTTTTAGTAGAGACGGGGTTTCACCAGGTTAGCCAGGATGGTCTCGATCTCCTGACCTCGTGATCCGCCCGTCTCGGCCTCCCAAAGTGCTGTCTTTTTTTTTTTTAACAAGATCTCGCTCTGTTGTCCAGGCTGGAGTGAAACAGTGTAATCATGACTTACTGAAGCCTCGAACTCCTGGGCACAAGGGATCCTCCCACCTCAGCCTCCTGAGTAGCTGAGACTATAGGCACACGCCACTATGCCTAGCTAATATCTTTATTCTTTATTCTTATTTTTATTTTTTGTAGAGACAGGATCTCACTATGCTGTCCAGACTGTTCTTGACTCCTGGCCTCAAGTGAGCCTCTCACTCTGGCCTCCCAAAGTGCTGGAATTACAGGCTTGAGCCACTGCACCTGGACAATTTACCTTTCTAATTTAGGTCTTTTTTTTTGTTTTTTTTTGGAGACAGAGTCTAACTCTGTTGCCAGGCTGGAGTGCAGTGGCTTGATCTCGGCTCACTGCAACCTCTTCCCCTCAGGTTCAAGCAATTCTCCTGCCTCAGCTTCCCAAGTAGCTGGGATTACAGACATACCACACCTGGCTAATTTTTGTATTTTTATAAAATTTTTGTTTTTTAAATTTTTGTATTCTTAGTAGAGACAGGGTTTTACTATGTTGGCCAGGCTGGTCTCAAACTCATGACTTCAGGTGATCTGCCTGCCTCAGGCTCCCAAAGTGCTGGGAATACAGGTGTGAGCCACTGTGCCCGGCCTAAAAAGTTATTTATATATATATTTATTTATTTTTTGAGACGGAGTTTTGCTCTTGTCCCCCAGGCTGGAGTGCAATGGCACAATCTCGGCTCGCTGCAATCTCCACCTCCTGGGCTCAAGCAATTCTCCTGCCTCAGCCTCCCAAGTACTAGGATTACAGGTGCCTGCCACCATGGCCGGTTAATTTTTGTGTTTTTAGTAGAGACGGGGTTTCACCATGTTGGCCATGCTGGTTTCGAACTTCTGACTTCAAATGATCCACCCACCTCGGCCTCCCAAAGTGTTGGAATTGCAGACCTGAGCCACTGCACCCAGCCTGAAAAAAAATTTATTTATTTATTTATTTTATTTTATTTTATTTGAGTTGGAGTCTTGCTCTGTTGCCCAGGCTGGAGTGCAGTGGCCCAATCTCAGCTCACTGCAAGCTCTGCCTCTTGGGTTCACTTCATTCTCCTGCCTCAGCCTCCCAGGTAGCTGGGACTACAGGCGTCTGCCACCACACCCGGCTAATTTTTTGTACTTTTAGTAGAGACGGGGTTTCACCGTGTTAGCCAGGATGGTGTTAGCCAGGATGATCTCGATCTCCTGACCTCGTGATCTGCCCGCCTTGGCCTCCCAAAGTGCTGGGATTACAGGTGTGAGCCACCGCGCCCGGCCAAAAATTATTTTTAAACGAAGGAAATTTATTTTAAAACCAGGGTGTGGGGGGAAACATATCCTATTCTAACTGGAAAACTGGTATTGCTTGTCATAAATAGGTGGTAAATGTAAACATGTAAGCATTTAATACAACAAAAACAAGAACGAGATGACTACTTTCTCATTGACTTCCGATGTCTCTCAGAGCCTGAGACCTAAAAAAATAAAATTTAAAAAAAGGAATAATAACAGGTGTTAAAGACAGATTAGCACCCACCTCAGGCTGTCTTTGTTGAAATAGCCCTGATAAAGATGAAAAGGGGCCCAATGTGTTGGCTCATACCTGTCGTTCTCACACTTTGGGAGGCCGAGGTAGGTGGATCACGGGGTCAGGAGTTCGAGACCAGCATGGCCAATATGGTGAAACCCCGTCTCTACTAAAAATACAAAAATTAGCCAGGCGTGGTGGTGCGGGCCTGTAATCCCAGCTACTCAGGAGGTTGAGGCAGAAGAATCACTTGAACCTGGGAGGCGGAGGTTGCAGTGAGCCGAGGTGGTGCCACTGCACTCCAGCCTGGGTGACAGAGCGAGATTCCATCTCAAAACAAAACAAAACAAAACAAAAAAACGCTGGGTGCTGTGCCTGTAATCCCAGCACTTTGGGAGGCTGAGGCAGGAGGATCACTTCAAGTCGGGAATTTAAGACCAGCCTGGCCAATATGGTGAAACCCCATCTCTACTAAAAATATGAAAATTAGCCAGGCATGGTGGTGCATGCCTGTAATCCCAGCTACTCAGGAGGCTGAGGCAGACGCTGCAGTGAGCCAAGATCATGTCACTGCACTCCAGCTTGGACAACAGAGCGAGACTCCATCTGAAAAAAAAAAAAAGGGAAAGGGCCATTCTGGGGAACATGGCTAGACCCCGTCTCTAGAAAAAATTAGCCAGGCATGATAGCACACACCTGTAGTCCCAGCTCCTTAGTGGAGGGATAAGGTAGAAGGGTCACTTGAGCCAGGGAGGTCAAGTCTGCAGTGAGCCGAGATCATGCCACTGCACTCCAGCCTGGGTGACAAAGTGAGACCCTTTCCTAAAAAGAAAAAGAGGAAACGGGAATTCCTTTCCCTTTCTCAGTGTGGCCCAATGTATTTAAATGCCACCTCTGTGATCTCATGCCACCTGCCCACCCACCGTGGTTTATCATTCTTCAAACTTTCCTTCTTCCAAGGTGTGTGATAAGGGGATGGGTACAGTTCAGAAGTTGCGGGGCTGTCACTGGGTGATGGTGACGTGTTTGGGAGGATGGACTGGGGTTTTACTGTCTTTTCCTCCCCACTCCCTTAGTTTGCTGAGAAGTTCCAGGAGGTGAAGGAAGCAGCCAGGCTGGCCAGGGAGAAATCTCAGGATGGCGGGGAGCTCACCAGTCCAGCCCTGGGGCTCGCCTCCCACCAGGTCAGCACTCCCTACTCTCCTATGCCTGCCTGGGCACCTGTGAGTCAGCCAGGTGCTCAACGGATATTGGGGGACCTTGATATTGGGAGACCGGGGCACTGTGCTGGTCCTCAAGACCCAATGCTTCCAGATGACCTAAAGTTAGACCCATGGCAGGGACCACGGAGGAGGGGTGTGGAGTGTGTCATAGAGGGTCTGGACCTTGCCTGGGGCCGGCGGGATGCACCCAGTAGGTCCCGGTAGCAAGACCAGCTCAGGCCGGGTGCGGTGGCTCACACCTGTAATCCTAGCACTTTGGGAGGCCGAGGTGGGCGGATCACGAGGTCAGGAGATCGAGACCATCCTGGCTAACATCATGAAACCCCATCTCTACTAAAAAAAAAAAATTAGCCGGGGATGGTGGTGGGCGCCTGTGGTCCCAGCTGCTCGGGAGGCTGAGGCAGGAGAATGGCGTAAACCCAGGAGGTGGAGGTTGCAGTGAGCCGAGATTGCGCCACTGCACTCCAGCCTGGGTGACAGAGTGTGACTCTGTCTCAAAGAAAAAAAGGAAAGAAAGAAATGGCTAAGTGTGAGGCAGAACAACTAACTATCCCTGCGTGTTTTCCCATATTAATTTAGTCAGCTTTATTTATTGAGCACCTGCTGGGTACCAGGTCCAGGGCTGTGCAGAGGGGTTGCAGAGATGAAAAAAAGCAGGCTGGACTCTGTCTACTCTCAAAGCCAGTGGTCCAGGCAGTGGGGTTGCTCCTGAAATACGGATTCAGCCTGGGCTGGACTTCCTGCTGACATCCTAAACGGGATGTTGAAGTTCGGCCGCAGGGAAGGGAAAGCAGGGAGCTGTTCGATTGTCCCCCTCCCCTACTTTACAGGTTCCAAGTATCTTGGTTTAGACTAACCTGCATCAGACTTGCTCCTGGGGATGGTGAAAGCCCAGGAAGGCAAGGTTGAGGGCGTGGGCATGGAACTCCCAGCCTAGGGGCCATAGGGAGCCATGGAGGGTGCATGAGGTGGGGAGGGACACACTTGGATCCTGTGCTGTGAAGGACCTGCTTAGGGTGCGTAGGTCAGTTGGACCCCCGATGTGACGACCCCAGTCACATCAGCCTTGATCCCAGCTGATGTGGGGTCGTGACCTACTCTTCCCCATGCACAGGTGCCCCCGAGCCCCCTCGTCAGTGCCAACGGCCCCGGCGAGGAAAAACTGTTCCGCAGCCAGAGCGCTGATGCCCCCGGCCCCACAGAGCGCGAGCGGCTAAAGAAGATGCTGTCTGAGGGGTGAGGGGCGGGACTTGAGGGCGTGGCAGGGGCGGGGGTCGGGGTGGGGGATGAGGAGGCGGTTCTCGGAAGCCAAGGGAGTGCCAAGGATCTAACTGTGGACCCAAGACCTGGGGAAGGGGATGAGGATCTGGATGCTGCCCCATCCAGAGCCGACCCCGCCCCTACCCTGCGTTAGCCACGCCCCTCCGTATTGACCCCACCCCTGTCTCGCTGCTAACCTCGCCCAGTCTATGCCTCTCTGGGTTTAGGATAACCCTGGGGCGCCTCCCCACCCCGACCACGCCCCTATCGGCTGACTCCCCAAACTCCCATCCCTCCCCCGCCATTCCGACAGTGTCACTGGGTAGATTCCACGTGCCCCCTTCTTTGACTCGGTCCTCGACAAGACTCTGCTTTTGCGGGACTGTCCCATCCCCAGGCTCAGCGCTCAGTGTCGCCACGTCCCCAGCCTTGCGTGGCCCTGACTCAGTCCCCCACCCCAGAGCTACCCCACCTCTGGCCCCGCCTCCTAGCCCAGCATTGCCCGTGACTCCGCCCCAGCCTAGCACCACCCACCCATGGCCACCCCCCCAGCCCAGCATTGCTGCTGACTCCGCCCCCAACCCAGTGCCACCCCACCCTGGCCCCGCCCACTGGTCCAACCTCGCGCCCGACTCTGCATCCTCGCCAGCCTTGGCCCTGACCTAAGCTCAGAGCTATCCCACCCCTGTCCCCGTCCCAGGCTAGCATTGCCCTGATTTCACCCTCAAGCCCGATGTCACCCCCTGCCGACCCTCGTGTCCCCGCAGCTCCGTAGGCGAGGTACAGTGGGAGGCCGAGTTTTTCGCGCTGCAGGACAGCAACAACAAGTTGGCAGGCGCCCTGCGAGAGGCCAACGCCGCCGCAGCCCAGTGGAGGCAGCAGCTGGAGGCTCAGCGTGCAGAGGCCGAGCGGCTACGGCAGCGGGTGAGGATACCCCTCCGTCTGAGAGACCCCCCACCTGGACGGGCAACTGTGGAGGCCGCGCCTCCGCAGTTCCCATCTGCCCTGGGTTCATGGACTGGCTGTGTGACCTCAGCAGGTCACTGACCCAGCCTCAGTTTCTTGCTCTGTAAAATGGGTCTGAGACAATGCCAACCTCAGAGGGTGATCAGACCCTGAAGTCCAAGCTGTGCAGAGGGGGTGGTGGCACCAACCAAGGGAGTTGGGTGCTTGGTCCTGGGAGTGGCCAGACAGGAGGCAGATTTCCTAGAGGTTGGGGGAGCAAGGGAGAGTGCAGACGGGGGCGTCAGGGGCTGCTATTCCTGTCCCACAGGTGGCTGAGCTGGAGGCCCAGGCAGCTTCAGAGGTGACCCCGGCCAGCGAGAAGGAGGGGCCGGGCCAGGGCCAGTCACTGGAGCAGCTGGAAGCTCTGGTGCAAACCAAGGACCAGGTGAGTGCCAAATATGCTTCCCGGGCCTCACTTTCCCTCACCTCCTGCGGGAAAGCCAGGACCCCCGCAACAGACCCTAGGAACTGTTTTCCTCTAGGAGATTCAGACCCTGAAGAGTCAGACTGGGGGGCCCCGTGAGGCCCCGGAGGCTGCCGAGCGTGAGGAGACTCAGCAGAAGGTGCAGGTGTGTGTGGGCAGCAGGAGGTGGGGTGACGGTGGGTGACAGTCACCTCAACAGTCAGGATGATATCTACCTAAGACGATAGAGTATTGGGAGGCCCAGGCCCGTGGAAGGCCTGATGCCCAGCAGGTGCCGTGTGAACAGTGGCTATTGGTACAGTTTCATATCCATCTATGGGTTCAACAAGCAATGTTTGAGTCCCTGCTGCATTGCCATGCCAGACCCCGTCAATTCCTCCTCTTCTCAGCCTGAGGTCACAGAGCCTGCACTGGAACCAGGTCTGGCTTGGCTTGGCTTTTTTTTTTCTAATTCTTCTAGATGGAGTCGCGCTCTGTCGCCCAGGCTGGAGTGCAATGGCACGATCTCAGCTCACTGCAACCTCCACCTCCTGGGTTCAAGAGATTCTCCTGCCTCAGTCTCCTGAGTAGCTGGGATTACAGGCACCTGCCACTACACCCAGCTAATTTTTTGTATTTTCAGTAGAGACAGGGTTTCTCCATGTTGACCAGGCTGGTCTCGAACTCCTGATCTCATGATTTGCTCGCCTCGGCCTCCCAGAGTGCTGTGATGACAGGCGTGAGCCACTGCGCCTGGCCTTGGCTTGGCTTTTGCCAAAGACTTTATGTGAGAAATGTTCATGAGGCACTTTTTTTTTTTAATTTTGAGACAAAGAGTCTCACTATGTCACCCAGGCTGGAGTGCAGTGGCATGATCTCAGCTCACTGCAACCTCTGCCTCCTGGGCTCAAGCGATTCTCCTGACTCAGCCTCCAGAGTAGCTGGGACTACAGGTGCGCACCACCATGCCCAGCTGATTTTTGTATTTTTAGTAGAGATGGGGCTTTACCGTGTTGGCCAGGCTGGTCTTGAACTCCTGACCTCTGGGGATCCACCTGCCTCTGCCTCCCAAAGTTCTAGGATTACAGGTGTGAGCCACCTAGCTCAGGGGCACTTCTTGTGAGTCCAGTAAGTTCAGATGTTAAAGGACCTTCTTCCCTTACACCTGTATTCCTAGCTACTTGGGAGGCTGGGGTGGGAGAGTTGCTTGAGCCCAGGAGTTGAAGGCTGCAGTGAGCTAGGATGGTGCCACTGCACTCCAGCTTGGGCAACAGAGCAAAACCCTGTTTCTTAGAAATGAGGCAGAAACTGGGCCCCTGGGGGTGGGGTGGGGGTGTGTGCATTTGATTCCTGGTGTGATGGGTGCCCTAGGATGGCTTTGGGCAGAAGAGGGACATGAAGGTGGTCAGACTCTGGACGCCTCGGGCAGAACTGGTGATTTGTTGGGGCCCCCAACCCTGCCCACCCTTTCCTGGCAGGACCTGGAGACCCGCAATGCGGAACTGGAACACCAGCTGCGGGCGACGGAGCGCAGCCTGGAGGAGGCACGGGCGGAGCGGGAGCGGGCGCGGGCGGAGGTGGGCCGGGCGGCACAGCTGCTGGACGTCAGGCTGTTTGAGCTGAGTGAGCTGCGTGAGGGCCTGGCCCGCCTGGCTGAGGCTGCGCCCTGAGCCGGGGCTGGTTTTCCATGAACGATTCCGGCCTGGGATGTGGGCCAGGCTGCAGGCAGCATAGTTGGACCCATTTGTCCTGGAAAGGGACTGGGGGTCCCAACTTAGCCCTGGGTGGGCCGGGCCGGGCTGGGCTGGGGTGGGCCCCAGCTGGCTCTGGCTGTTGGCAGCTTGGGGGCTGTTTTTGAGCTTCTCATTGTGTAGGATTTCTAGATCCCCAGATTACATTTCTAAGCGTGGCTGTGTGTGTGTGTTGTATGTGGGTATCTGGGCACCTAACGTATCGCCGGCCCCTTTCCCTGCCTTTTTGGGTGCCCCTGCAACCATGTGGCAGTTGTAAGCCACTTGCAGATGAAGGGTGAGACGTGGAGTCCGAGGGGGGGGTGCCCAGGTCACACAACCAGGAACGTGGCTCTGGTGTCTCTCTGCCTGTCCCCTTGGGCTTAGCCCATGTTGTCTGGCCAAGTTTGGACTTTCATGGCCCCTTCACTCTGGCTACAACCCCCAGATGTGGCCAGGTGGGTGGTCAGGGAGGCACATAGCCACGCCCATTCGGCACAGGACTGACCTCACTGAAACCTCACAGCCGCCTCTGGAGAGCAGGACAGTTGCTATGCCCATTCTCCGGAGGAGGAAACTGGAAGCCCAGAGAGGGGCTCCAGGACCTGAAATCCCATGGTCATTCGAGCAGGTGGTTTGTCTGCAAAACTTAGGGCCTGCCTGGTGGAAACAGACGTGAAGCACCGGCAGCCGCACCCCACCTCTCCTGTCCCCTTGCTCTTCCAAAGTGAGACTAAGTCAAAAGACCCGTTTATTGAGCACCTCCTGTATGCGGCACCCCTAAGGGGTGACCTTGGGTCGGGGTCACAACCTCCGCCATGTTCTTTCTTCCTCTGCAGCCTGAATCTTGGCCAAGGCTCAGGGAGGGGGCCAGCCAGTGGTTTCGGGGCAGAGGAGCAGGGCCCGCACAACACGAGCGCCCACGGGTTCCACTGCGGGGCACTGGGTAGGCCCCCAGGAAGGGCCGCTGCCCCCAAGGAAGTTTCCTCCGACCCTCAGCTCCATAGAAGAGTCCAGGACCGGGCAGATGGCTGTGTGGGGCTCAGGCAGGGCCCTGGGAGGGGACTGGGCCTGAGTGGGACCCAGGTGGGGCCCTGGGTGGACGCCCCTCGTGGCCAACCCTGCCGGCCTTCTGTCGCTTCAGCGTCTCCTCCACCTTCTCCTTGAAGCGCCGGTTCTTCTGCTTGATCTTGGCCAGCTCGGCCTTGCGCTTGGCCTCCAGGTCAGGATCCTGGTACAGAGAGGACCAGGGGACGGCTGAGCTGGCGACCCCACCCAGGGAACCTAGCCACCCACCCCTACCTGTGGGCTCAGCCCTCACCTTCCCCTCCAGGATCAGCTGCTTCCGTTTGTTGATCTCCTTTTTTTCATCAAAGTGGGCCGCCTCCAGTTTCTGGTGGAGGGAAGCGGGGTAAGGAGATGCCGGTCATGGAGGCCCCACCTGGAAGGGAGCACCACCGGCTCCGGAGAGCACTTTAGTCCCCGCCCGCCTCCGACACTCACGATCTCACACTCTCTTCGCACCACGTTGACCTGCGTGAGGATCTGCAGCACCTCGGCCTCTTCCACGGAGAATTCCTCTAGCTTCTTCTCTATGGGGACAGTAAAGCCGGGGGTGGGGGTGGGGAGGAGACGTGCCATGGAGTGGGAGTTCAGCCAAGTAGTGAGTTCCCCATGCTGTGGGGTATGCAAGGCCATCTGGGGTCATATCAGGTAAGGGCCAGGTGGGCAAGATCAGGGATTTCTGAGCTAAGGAAGGTATGGACTGCTGTCTTTCAGTCTCACTGTCGCCCAAGCTGGAGTGCAGTGGCACTATCTCGGCTCACTGCAACCTCCACCTCCCGGGTTCAAGCAATTCTCGTGCCTCAGCCTCCCTTTTTTTATTTTTTGGTGTTAGCAGCATTATGAGTTTAACCATGAATATTGATTTCTTGGAAACAGTGTCCTTTGAAATCCAGATATTTCTTGCTTTCTCTTTTTTTGAAGACAGGGTCTTACTCTGTCACCCACGCTGGAGTGTGATGGCTCAATCACAGTTCACTATAGCCTCTGCTCAAGCAATTTTCCAACCTCAGCCTCTTGAGTAGCTGGAACTACGGGCGTGCGCCACCATGCCTGGCCAGTTTCTGTATTTTTTTGGAGAGGCAGGGTTTCTCCATGTTGCCCAGGCTGATCTCAAACTCCTGGGCTCAAGCGATTCACCCACCTCGGCCTCCCAAAGTGCTGGGATTACAGGTGTGAGCCACCGCGCCTGGCCTTCAAGTCCAGATGTTTTTTTTTTTTTTTTTCTTTGAGACAGAGTCTCAGTGTCCCCCAGGCTGGAGTGCAATGGCGCGATCTCGGCTCACTGCAACCTCTGCCTCCCGGGTTCAAGCAATTCTCATGCCTCACCCTCCCAAGTAGCTGCGATTACACGCGTGCGCCACCACACCTGGCTAATTTTTGTATTTTTAGTAGAGACAGGGTTTCGCCATGTTGCCCAGATTGGTCTCCAACTCCTGGGCTCAAGTGATCCGCCCACCTCGGCCTCTCAAAAGTGCTAGGATTACAGGTGTGAGCCACCGTGCCTGGCCAAGTCCAATTGTTTCTAAATTTTAGGACAGTCTATGCAGTGATCAGAGATACCTTAGGAAGTGTCTCTGTCTTGGCTGCGTATGAAACTACTCCTAGAGGTTTTTAGCAGGCCCAGGCCCTGTCAGTGGGGCCTCTGACATCTCAGGGGCCTTCCACACACCACAGTCTGAGAAACACAAGTCCCCTCCTGACTCATGTGGCTTTCAGCTGCTGGCGGCAACTATGGGAAGTTTGTTTCAATAAATGGGCAAAAGAACTTCTTTTGGGGGTGCCTAGGGAAGGAAGCCCAGCCTAAATCTGCTCATGGGAGCAGGCTGGCTTGTGTCTGACAGGGACAAATGGGTCTCACCCTGAGGCACCCATCTCTGCCCACCCCGCCCCCCCTCCTCCACCCACCCCTCCACCCCACTCACTGATCTGCTCCTCAATGGCGTGCACCAGATGGATGTCGTACTGTGTCACCAGCGTGATGGCCTGACCCTGCCGCCCTGTGGGGATGTGCCAGTTATCTGCTATGTGCTGGGGGTCAGGACATGGGGCGAATAAGGGCAGATCCTGATAGCTACGCAACTCAGGGGTCCTCCTGGAGATGCTGAACAAGGGCTTGGGATTGGGAGGGATCAGCCCAGAGTGTCTGGGCTTGACCCCAAGCAAGACCTCTGTGTGGAGGACAGGTCGCTGGCGAGAGGCAGTTCTGCCGGTCTGGCCTTAAACAGCAGTTAGGTGACTAGGGCCGAAACTGCACTGATGGCGGACAAGGTCCGGGACCCTCATGGCAGACCCACATGGACGTCACTGTTCTCATTATCCGCCATGTGAGGTCTGGGGAGCGGAAGTGACCTGCCCAGCACTACAGGGTCAGGATAGAAGGTCCAGGCCCAGTTTGACCCCAGCAACCACATCTTTCCTGTCTCGAGAAGTGAGAGCATCTCAGGGACACCATGGCCCTCCCTGACGAGGCAGCAGCAAGTAGTAGGGGCTGGGGCTCTATGTGCACCCTCCCAGGAGGCAGCCCCACGCTGCTCAGTTCATCACCTGGCTTGGGTGAAGGCAGCACCTCACTGGCGTTTGCTTTATATTTTTATTTACTTCTTTTTTTTTTTTTTTTTTGAGGCAGAGTCTCACTCCATTGCCCAGGCTGGAGTGTAGTGGCACGATCTCAGCTCACTGCAAGCCCTGCCTCCCAGGTTCATGCCATTCTACTGCCTCAGCCTCCCGAGTAGCTGGGACTACAGGCGCCCGCCACCATGCCCGGCTAATTTTTTGTATTTTTAGTAGAGATGGGGTTTCACCATGTTAGCCAGGATGGTTTCGATCTCCTGACCTCGTGATCTGCCTCCCAAAGTGCTGGGATTACAGGCGTGAGCCACCACGCCCGGCCTTTATTTACTTATTTATTTAGTTAGTTACTTTTTGAGACAGAGTCTTGCACTGTCACCCAGGCTGGAATGCAATCGTGCAATCTCTGTTCACTGCAACCTCCGCTTCCCAGGTTCAAGCAATTCTCCTGCCTCAGCCTCCTGAGTAGCTGGGATTACGGGCGCCCTCTCCCACACCTGGCTAATTTTTTTGTATTTTTAGTAGAGACAGGGTTTCACCATGTTGGCCAGGCTGGGCTCGAACTCCTGACCTTGTGATCTGCCTGCCTCGGACTCCAAAAGTGCAGAGATTACAGGCGTGAGCCACTGCGCCTGGCATTCTACCCTACCCTACCCTACCCTACGCTTTCTTTTTTTTGAGACAGAGTTTTGCTCTTTTTGCCCAGGCTGGAGTGCAATGGTGCGATCTCAGCTCACTGCAACCTCCTGGGTTCAAGTGATTCTCCTGCCTCAGCCTCCCGAGTAGCTGGGATTCACCTTTGCTTCAGAAAGGACAACTCCCCAACTTGCAAACATGGCCCCGAGTAGCTCTCATCTGTGGGCTGCACCCTACCCACGTCCTACCACCTGAATTTGCTGGGCAGGCTGGAGGGACAGGGGCCCAAGGCCCGGCCTCCCCCTCCACCACTCACCTGCACGGGCCGTCCGGCCAACTCGGTGGATGTAGATCTTGGGGAGCCCGGGGGTGTTGTGGTTGATGACCACCTGTACTGTAGGGATATCCAGGCCCCTGGAGGGAGACGTGGCTGGTCAGCTCCACTGTCCATGTGGCGAAACCGAGGCTAGGACTCACCCAGGGTCATTCAGCAGGGAGGCTGGGGCTGCCTGACATGCCTGAGGCCAGCCTTCTCATCCGTGGGGCCTTGTAGTAAACGAGGGAGTGCCCTTGGCAGGGGACTGGGGGCTGCTCACCGGGAGGCCACGTCTGTTGCGATCAGGATCCGGTAGATGCTGGACTTGAACTTGGCTAGGGCGGCAAAGCGTTCTTTCTGCACGGGGTTGGGAAGAAAATTGGGAATGAGTGAAGGCAGGGTTTTCCGTGTGAGGCCTGGGGACAGGGTGGAGGCCGGGACAGTCCCCTAGCCGTCCATTGAGGAAGGTGGCCATGAGAAGTCAGACCGGGACAAATGAACGACGGCTAAAAGAGATGTGGTCAGGGAGGGCCTCGTGAGCTGCGATATTTTGGGACCAGAAGAGACCAGGCGGCAGGAAGAAGGCGCCCGGCAGAAGGAAGGATCGGGGCCGATGTCTGAGGCCGGGAGGTGTCCCAGGGTGAGGCTGGCGGGCCCCGGGGTCGCCTCACCTGCTTCATCATGGAGTGCAGAGCCACGGTGGGGAAGCTGAATTTGCGCAGCATCATGCACAGGATCTGGCAGGTCCTGGCGGGAAGGATGGGCCTGTCAATCCCTCCAGCTCTCAGGTTCTGGGAAGGTGTTCCTGCCCCCACCCGCCCCTGAGACACCTAGCACAGTGGCCCCATGAAGCTTACAAAGGAGAGGCAGCAGGCCAAGCATGGTGGCTCACGCCTGTAATCCCAGCACTTTGGGAGGCTGAGGCGGGTGGATCGCTTGAGGCCAGGAGTTCAAGACCAGCCTGTCCAACACGGCAAAACCCCGTCTCTACTAAAAATACAAAAATTAGCCGGGCATGGTGGTGCATGACTGTAGCCCCAGCTACTCAGGAGGCTGAGGCAGGAGAATTTAACCCAGGAGGCAAGGTTGCAGTGAGGTGAGAGTGCGCCATTGCACTCCAGCCTGGGGGACAGCATGAAACTCTCAAAAAAAAAAAAAAAGAGGCAGGATGAGGGTTGGCACAGGCCTTGCCTGCCTGATATACTCTCTGCTGATCCCTCCCTGGAGCTGGAACTGACAAGAGTTGGCCCTGGGACTGCAGGGCTGGAAACTGACTTGCTAGGGGTGGTCGCTGTTACCAAGAAGGCCGAGAAGGAGCCAGCAGAGGAAAACAGAGTAGAAACAAGGGCATAGGGAGAAAGGATGGGGACCATCACGTAAGCTGCTGGATCCTGCCGTGCCTGACAGCCACCCTATAGCCAAACTTTTCTTTTTTTTCCTGAGACAGTCTCGCTCTGTCCCCCAAGATGGAGTGCAGTGGCACCATCTCGGCTCACTGTAACCTCTACCTACCAGGTTCAAGTGATTCACCCACCTCACCCTCCACAGTAGTTGGGACTACAGGTGCTCACCACCATGCCTGGCTAATTTTTGTATTTTCAGTCGAGATAAAGTTTCACCACATTGGGCAGGCTGGTCTCGAACTCCTGACCTCAGGTGATCCGCCTACCTCAGCCTCCCAGAGTGCCCGGATTACAGGCGGGAGCCACTGCGCCCAGTCCCAACTTTCCTCTTCTGGGAGGTAACGCATTTAAAGCGCCTTGACTTCTGCCCTTCTATCCTGGCTCATGCTGGAAGAGTCTCCAGCTTCTCAGTATCTTCCCAAACAGCTCAATGGAGAAGATGTGAACGGCCCTCCCCAGGGCTCTCTGTCTGCGCAGATGCACACCAGGCCTGTTAGTTGTCACAGCTTCCTCTGAGATGGGACTAGAGGCCCAGGAAAGCTCAGTGACACCCCCAGAACACAGCAAATGGGCTGCTCAAACAGACACTTGCAGGGGTTTCCTGGACCTTCCATCAAGGGCTGGTCTGAGGAACCCCAAAGCCTGGCTGCACCTTCAGATGGGGTGACCTTGGCTCCTTGAGGAAAGCCCCCGTGACCTCCAGGCTGAGCAGAGCTGAGACTGTGTCCCAGACCCAAGACGCTGGGCCACCTCCTCCTTTGAAGGGCGGTGGGAGGGGAGAGGCGAGCCCCGCTCACTTGCACGTGTTGGTGAAGATGATAATGGACCAGTCCTCATGCTCATCCTGGAAGCGCTGGATCAGGTGGACCAGGTAGGCGTCCTTGACCTTCTCGGGCACCAGCAGGTAGCGCTGGTCCAGCTGCTCCACGGTGCTCACCCTGGGGATGGACAGGTAGACCGCACGCCTCAGTGTCCCTGCCTGTAGGATAGAGCTGCCCTCCCCACACTGTTTGGGCTGCGGACTCACGGGGCCTGTGCCTCCCAGAAGAAGGGCTGGTTGGTGGCCAGGCCCTGTAGCTCCCGGAGTGTGTCGGTCAGCGTGGCGCTGAACAGCAGTGTCTGCCTGCGGGCCGGCACAGCCGCCAGGATGGCTTCCAGGTCGACGGTGAAGTCAGTGCAGCCCTGTTCCAGCAGCCGGTCTGCCTCGTCCATCACCTGCCGTGCCAGTGGGGGCAGGGGTGAGGGTGTCGTCCATGACCCCGGGTCTTGGCCACCCCTGAAACAGGCCTCTTTGAGAGGCGTGGACATGGATCCTAGGCCCTGGAGTACCCTCCTTCCAAGGGAGGCCTGCCCCTCACCCAAGTCTCGCAAGGCCCTACCCCCAAATAACACTGCTAGGAATGGGGCCCCTCTTTTTGGTCCTTGAATGGTCCTTGTCACTGTTCCTAGCATTTTACTGGAAAGTCTAAGGAACATACGTTTCCTAAATGGATAACATGGTGCCCCAGGCTCTGATGCTGGGACTGGAGGCTCCGAGCCCAGCTCCTGAAGTCTGCAGGGGCGGGGCGAACTCACCAGGAAGCGGATCTTCTTTATACTAAAAGTGTTGGAGCTGCGCAGGTGATCTGCCAGGCGCCCTGGTGTGGCGATGACCACATGCGGTTTCCGGGAGAGCTCCAGTGCCTGGGCCACCATGTCTGGGAGACAGAGTATGAGAGGCAGGGCTGGGCGGGTGGTCCAAAGCTGCTGAGGTCCCATGCTGGGGCTTCCCCCGCCTCCCAGCCCCCGTACCCATGCCACCGACGATGATGCAGTCTTTCAGCCCTAGAGGCTTCCCCAGGACCCGGAACTGCTCTGCGATCTGGTAGGCCAGCTCCCTGTGGGTGTGAAGGGGCCAGGCTGGGTCAGGTAGTGGTTCTGGGCCTGCCCCGCATTCCCCTCTCCATCCCCAGCATTCCTCCCTGAGCCCCCAGGCTCCTGACTTGCCCAGTCCTGTTCACAAAGGCTCTGATGCTGAGCCTTGGAGGCTGTTGTGGCCCCTGCCCCCTCACCAGGCTCAGCCTGGAACATCCCTCCTCATCAGCCCAACCCAAACTGGCCTCAGCATCTCTTCCTACCCCAAACCCGCGCCTTCCCCCAGTTTGCCTCTCAGCAGTGGCCTCACCACCAGCCAGTTGCCTCAGCCAGAGGGTCTCAAGCATCAGCCTCCTCTCCTCTCCTCTGTCCCCAACCAACTCTGTCCTAGCCTCTCCCTGGCCCATGACCTTTGCTGCTCACATACACCCAGAATCAATTCTAACCCTCCGCCTGGCATTCAAGGCCTTTCTCAAACTGGCTCCAATATGCCCAGGCCCCAATACCCTTTCTGCTGCCTGCCCCTTCCTCCCTTCCTCCCTTCCTCCCTTTCTCTCTTTCTTTCTGACGGAGTTTTGCTCTTCTTGCCCAGGCTACAGTGCAATGGCGTGATCTTGGCTCACCGTAACCTCCGCCTCCTGGGTTCAAGCAATTCTCCTGTCTTGGCCTCCTGAGTAGCAGGGATTACAAGCATGCACTACCATGCCCAGCTAATTTTTCTGTATTTTTAGTAAGGATGGGATTTCTCCATGTTGGTCAGGCTAGTCTCGAACTCCTGGCCTCAAGTGATCCGCTCACCTGGAGCTCCCAAAGTGCTGGGATTACAGGTGTGAGCCACTGCACCCGGGCCATCTTGTTTAATTCTGCAGGACCCCTAAGAAGCAGGTAGCAAGATTTTCGTCCTCATCTCACACGTGGGAAAAGGGCGCTCAGAGAGGGAAAGGTGCTTGCCCAAGAGAACACAGCTGGTTAACCCATACTCAGGAGGCCTGCTGGGGGCTCACCTGGTGGGTGTCAGGACGAGGCAGAAGATGCCATAGGGATCCTCAGAAAGCTTCTGCAAGATGGGAAGGACAAACGCTGCTGTCTTCCCACTGCCTGTCTTGGCACAGCCCAAGCAGTCTCGACCTGGGTTGAGGACAAAGCAGCATCAATACCCTCCATGTGTGGACAGCCATTCCACTGGGCACAGTGTACAACAGCTTACAAAGCGTTTAGTGAGCAATCACTGTGCGTCAAGTCCTGTGTGCCAGTAAGCCTTTTCCATTCTGGGCATACTGACCACTTTCCACTGACAACTGACAAATCCTAGGAAGGGGAGACCATTATCGTCTCCATTTAACAGAAAGGAAAACTGGGTTTCAGAGACCTGCCCAGGACACACAGCCAGTGAGGAGCAGGCTGGACTGGAACACATATCCATTTGACCTGAGATGCCCACAGCTTCCCACCACCTCATTCTAACTCCCTCCAGGAGCACATGAACTTGGGGAACCCAGAATTCCCTTCCCTCATAGGCATCTTGTGCTCCCTGCTGACCCCTTCATTTGTTTATTTAATCCCTGACTTGTCACATCTTGGGCTTCCTGTGGGCCTCTCTTTAATGGCCAAACTGGGTTGGGCTAGAGGAGCAGAGAGAAGACGTGCTCCTAGAGGAGCAATCACAGGACCAAGGAGTCCTGGATCTACCAGCAATTTTGACAGCCTCAACTTCTATTTGTAAAATAAAAATAGCAGTACCAGGTCTGCAGGATTTTGCGATACTATGGATTAGTCATTCATCAAACCCTCCCTGTGCTGAGACTATGAAAATTTCAGAGATTACATCAGTTGTGTACGGACATAAAGCAAGTCGGTCATGCAAGCTAAATGCCAACACTGTCCAGTCGGCCTCCGGAACCCCGGATCTCCTGTAACGCCGGAGGTTACCCCTCGCCTCGTGGAACCGGAATGAGCAAAGGTTGCGAGAAGGGAAAGGGGTCGAGAGGAGCGGAGACGCCTCTTGGGGAAGGCACCGAGCCATACTCACCCTCCAGGATGGCGGGAATGCAGCCGAGCTGCACAGGCGTGGGCTGCTTCAAACCCAGCTGCTGACATTGTGCCACTAGCCACGACGACAGCCCGAGCTCCGCGAAGCCTGACATCCTTGTGACCAGCCGTGTGGGGGCCCGTGTGATCCGCGCTTCCGGCGCGCGCCGACGACGTCACGAGAAAACGCTTCCTGTTTATTGGATCTGCCTCCTGCGTGGTCCCACCTTCTCCAGCTCCCTCAGCCCATTCCCAGCCTCGACCGCATCCTTATCATGTTTCCCCGGATCCCATTGGCTTGCAGAAACACACTACAATTCCCGAGATGCCCTGCGTGACGCACTTACGTCTCCCGCCCCCTTGCTTATCATTGTGGAGCTTCCCATTGGCTTACTTCGCCGCCACTCGGAAAAAGTAAACTACATTTCCCAGCGTGCCCGTGAAGGTGTCTTGCTTCCGGCCGACGTGTCTTTCAGGAAGAGGAGCGGGTGAGAAGACAGCGACATGGCGCCTCCGGCCCCCGGCCCGGCGTCCGGCGGCTCCGGGGAGGTGGATGAGCTGTTCGACGTGAAGAACGCCTTCTACATCGGCAGCTACCAGCAGTGCATAAACGAGGCGCAGCGGGTGAAGGTGCGGCCGCGCAGGGGCGCGGGGACGCTGGGGGCGGAGGCGGAGGACGCTTCCTGGTGGCTGCGAGCTGTGTTCTGCATCTAAAAACTTTCCCTTTTCTTCTCGCGTTTTTTGGGCACTTCTTCACAGTTCAGTGAGGAGTAATCACTGTCCCATGACAGAACCCAGAGCAGTAACAGTTTACGGTACTGCTCACTCGTACAGCGCTCGCTCTGCGCCGTTGAAGGCGTTTTGAGTAAGGGAGGTGTTTATGCCACTGTAGTTACAGTAAGTGTTTTTTGTCCAGCCATACGTTCAGTTCCCGTGAGGTGGAGACTGTTGTTTATCCTCATTTTACGGATGAGAACCCTACAGTTCAGAGAGGGACGTTTCCCTGCCCACCGATCCTGGTTATTTCTCTCAGAGCTTAACCATTCATTCATTCATCCTTCGTTGAGCACTTTTAGGGACGGGCACTGTATTCCGCTGGACTCAGAATGATAACACAGTTTCCCAGCTTGGTGGCTCAAACACCTTTAATTCCAGCGCTCTGGGAGGCCGAGGCGGCCGTATTGCATGCGCCCAGGAGTTCGAGACCAGCTTGGGCAACATGGAGAAACCCTGGGTGTACCAAAAATACAAAAATTAGCCGGGCGTGGTGGCGGGCACCTGTAATCCCAGCTACCGGGAGGCTGAGACAGGAGAATCGCTTGAACTCGGAGGCGGAGGTTGCAGTGAACCGAGATCGCGCCACTGCACCCCAGCCTGGGTGACAAAGTTGTAAGAATTAAAGAAAGAGGAAAGAAACACGAAAGGTGACTTGCCAGTCAAGACAAGTTTATTTTAGAGAAAACAAACCTGAGAGGCGCCTTCTGGCCGAGTTGGGTGAGAGGCACACTCTTTTACAGACTGAGTTTTTAAGGATTCAGGGTGAGAGAGTTTATCAGAGGCTTGAATTGCTTCTGTGTCTCTTTGTTGTGCTTATCTGGGAGGGAGAGTTATATGTCTGTTCCCATACGTCTTTCTTGGTTCTTTTTCCTTCTTTCTTTTTTTATTTTTTTTGAGATGGAGTCTAACCGTGTCGCCAGGCTGGAGTGCAGTGGCGTGATCTCGGCTCACTGCAACCTCCGCCTCCCAGGGTCAAGCGACATAATCTCACTGTGTGTCACCCAGGCTGGAGTGCAGTGGCACAATCACAGCTCACTGCATCCTCCTCCTCCTGGGTTCAAGCAATTCTCCTCCCAAGTAGCTGGGATTACAGGTGCCCACCACCACACCCGTTTAATTTTTGTTTTTTGTTTTTGATGTGGAGTCTTGCTCTGTTGCCCAGGCTGAAGTGCAGTGGCATGATCCTGGCTCACCACAACCTCCACCTCCCAGGTTCAAGCGGTTCTCCTGCCTCAGCCTCCGGAGTAGCTGGGACTACAGGCGCATGCCACCACGCCCGGCTAATTTTTGTATTTTTACTAGTGATGGGGTTTCACTGTGTTGGCCAGGCTGGTCTCTAACTCCTGACCTTGAGATCCACCTGCCTCAGCCTCCCAAAGTGCTGTGATTACAGGCGTGGGCCACCGTGTCTGGCCAGGAATACTTTTTTTTTTTTTTTTTTTTTTTGAGACAGAGACTCCCTCTGTCACCCAGGCTGGAGTGCAGTGGCACAATCTCAGCACACTGCATCCTCTGCCTCCCGGGTTCAAGCGATTCTCCTGCCTCAGCCTCCTGAGTAGCTGGAATTACAGGTGCCTGCTACCACGCCCAGCTAATTTTTGTTTTTTGCTTTTTTGGTTTTTGTTTTTGAGATGGAGTCTTGCTCTGTTGCCCAGGCTGGAGTGTAGTGGCATGATCTCAGCTCACCACAACCTCCGCCTCCCAGGTTCAAGCGATTCTCCTGCCTCAGCCTCCCGAGTAGGTGGGATTACAGGCTTGTGCCACTACACCTGGCTAATTTTTGAGGAATACTTTTTTTTTTTTTTTTTTTGAGACGGAGTCTCGCTGTGTCGCCCAGGGTGGAGTGCAGTGGCCGGATCTCNTTATTTATTTGTTTATTTATTTTAATTTTTATTTTTTTGAGACAGAGTCTCACTCTGTCACCCACGCTCAAGTGCAGTGATACAGTCTCAGCTCACCACAGCCTCCGCCTCCCAGGTTCAAGCGATTCTCCTGCCTCAGCCTCCCGAGTAGGTGGGATTACAGGCTTGTGCCACTACACCTGGCTAATTTTTGAGGAATACTTTTTTTTTTTTTTTTTTTGAGACGGAGTCTCGCTGTGTCGCCCAGGGTGGAGTGCAGTGGCCGGATCTCAGCTCACTGCAAGCTCCGCCTCCCGGGTTTTTACGCCATTCTCCTGCCTCAGCCTCCCGAGTAGCCGGGACTACAGGCGCCCGCCACCTCGCCCGGCTAGTTTTTTGTATCTTTTAGTAGAGACAGGGTTTCACCGTGTTAGCCAGGATGGTCTTGAACTCCTGACCTCATGATCCGCCCGTCTCAGCCTCCCAAAGTGCTGGGATTACAGGCTTGAGCCACCGCGCCCGGCCGAGGAATACATTTTTTGAGCCATCTGCTCTGTGGTAGTTCATGACAGTGGCCTGAGCAACCTCAGCCCCCCCTGCAGTGGCCCCAGGGAGAGCACCTGGCATATCTTTGCCCTTTACTGACCCCAGCACAAGGCTACCATCATGACATTTCTGGCTTTCTCAGACATTTGCCAGTTGCCCACAAGATGGCAGGCACTGCCCAGCTGCTGGGATTGAAGCAGCTCATAGGCCTTGAGTTGCTGGCGGCCCAGTGCGGTTAGGTCACTGGCTACAGGGACAGAAGGGAGGAGTTACTACCCCCAGGGTTTCTGGCTACAGGGCCCCCATCCTGTCACCCGCCTTCCCAAACAGTACTCTGATTCCTCAACGATGGCCACATCTTAAGCCACCTGGGGCCAGTGCTGGGACCATCCTAGGGCCAGGTGACCTTGGTGGATGTGGCCTACTGGCTTTGCTGGTTTCTGGGCTCCCAGGTGATCCTAGTGAGCCCTTGGGGTTGAAGAGCAGTGCTCTCCCACCCCGGGGACACACGATGCTACCTGATGGTAGCATCATCCCTGAGAGTCAAGGAAAACCACAACGGTTCCAGAGCCTCATGTGAGGGTCACGGTCCGCACGTTTGTTGTTATGCTTCCTGGCACTCTTCTCTCTCCTGTGCACTCTGCAGCCTCTGAGCACTTTTGCACGCACAGCCTCCTGGGCAATTGCATTTCACACAGGGGTGGCTGAGGCCACCCTGGTGCTCCCCATGGTGCCCCACTGTGTCCTCACTTTGAAAGCCCAACAGCCGGCCAAGCATGGTGGCTCATGCCTGTAATCCCAGCACTTTTGGAGGCCGAGGTGGGCGGATCACGAGGTCAGGAGATTGAGACCATCCTGGCTAACACAGTGAAATCCCATCTCTACTAAAAATACTTAAAAAATTAGCTGGGCGTGGTGGCGGGTGCCTGTAATCCCAGCTACTCAGGAGGCTGAGGCAGGAGAATGGCGTGAACCCGGGAGGTGCAGGTTGCAGTGAGCTGAGATTACGCCACTGTGCTCCAGCCTGGGCGACAGGGCGAGACTCTGTCTCAAAAAAAAAGAAAAGCCCAACAGCCAGCTTCTGTCTCTTTTTTTTCCCTAAAGATAGACAGGGTCTCACTCTGTCACCAGGCCAGAGTGCAGTGCAGTGGCATGATCATAGTCCATTGTAGCCTCAATCTCCTAAGCTCAAGCGATCCTCCTTCATGAGCCTCCCAAGTCACTGGGACTACAGGTGCACGCTACCACACCTGGCTAATATTTAACTTTTTTTTATAGACACAGGGTCTCAGACCGGGCGCGGTGGCTCACGCCTGTAATCGCAGCACTTTGGGAGGCTGAGGCGGCTGGTTCACAAGGTCAGGAGTTCAAGACCGGCCTGGCCAATATGGTAAAACCCCATCTCTACTAAAAATACAAAAATTAGCCCGGCGTGGTGGTGCGTGCCTATAGTCCTGGCTACTCAGGAGGCTGAGGCAGAAGAATATCTTGAAACCGGGAGGCAGAGGTTGCAGTGAGCTGAGACCGCACCACTGTACTTCAGCCTGGGCGACAGAGCAAGGCTCTATCTCAAAAAAAAAAAGACACAGGGTCTCGCTATGTTGCCTATGCTGGTCTCTAACTCCTGGGCTCAAGCAGTCCTCCTGCTTTGGCCTCCCAAAGCACTGGGATTACAGATGTGAGCCACTGCATCTGGCCTGTCTCTTTTTTAACTGAGCGTGGCATGCCACCCTCAGCTGGTCACCTAACTGATGTCCACCTCAGAAGGTTAACTGAGAGTTACTTATTTTTTATTGAGACAGAGTCTTGCTCTGTCGCCCAGGCTAGAGTGCAATGGTGTGATCTCGGCTCACTACAGCCTCCACCTCCCAGGTTCAAATGATTATCCTACCTCAGCCTCCTGAGTAGCTGGGATTACAGGTGCCCGCCACCACACCCGACTAATTTTTGTATTTTTAGTAGAGACGGGGTTTCACCATGTTGGCCAGGCTGGTCTGGAACTCCTGACCTCAAATGATCCACCCACCTCGGCCTCCCAAAGTGCTGGGATTACAGGCATGAGCCACCGTGCCTGGCCTATAATATGTTTCTTTACATGCTCGAGAAGGTACGTCTTTCACCTGTCCATCCCATTTGCAGGTGGGGCTTGATTTCTGCAGCCTCCACCCTCCATGCCTTTGACGTTCTTCTAGGAGTTATTTATTTAGATGGCATCTTGTTCCAAATCACAGCCAGATACCCACTCTGGCCAGCAGGGCCTGAGCAGAAGCTGCTGGGGCCTCTTGGCAATGGCAGCCTGAGTCAGGCTGGGGCCAGTTCTGCGGGGGCCTGGGATGAGGACACGTTTGACATTCACGCTCCTCCCTCAGGCTGGGGAGAAGGAAGAGATGTGGCTTGGAATCTGTGGTCTCGGCCTCAGAGGACAGGGCAGAGTGACTCCCCTGGTTTGGGTACTGGGTCCTTTGACCCTGTGCCTTGACATTTGGCACGCCCTCTTGCTGAGAGCCTTCTCAGTTCCCTCTGTGGAGAGGTTGTTGGAGTGGTGATGCTGAGGTGGCTGGGCCCCTTCCCAACTGTACTTTCCTCTTGAAGCCCCCAGGGGCCTGGGCCAGCACCCTCAGGCCACGGGCTGAGCTGCACTGTGACCGCCTGCCATGGGCACCCCGGGAAGTCAGCCAGTGCCCGGGGGCAGCATGCACAGCTGGGTTCTGGAGGAGGGGCCCCAGCCTCCCTGCCTGGCCTGGGCTCAAGGGCAGCTTCCTTATCGTCCCTAAATGGATGTTGCCACAGGTCACCTCCCTCTTGTCCTCTCAGTTCTGTGCAGTGGCTGGACTGTGGGCGTGTGGCCCAAGTACAGAGCCATCCCCAGGGTCTCCCCTGGCCAGGGCCTGACACAGATGTCACCACACTGGGGTAGCCACACTGGGGTAGCCACACTGAGTTCAAAATGTCTTGAGACAAAAGCAGGAATCAATCCACAGTGGCCCCATGTCCAGAAGTTAGAGGTGCGGGCACCACCCTGGCTTCTTAAGTGTGGCTGGAGCAGGCGCTGAACTTGGAGCAAGCCTCCTTCCTGGGGTGGTGTCAGCGCGGGATGAGATCAGGCATCGCCCGTGTAGGGTCCCCCCAGCAGAGGCCACTCTCGGGCTGCAGAGGATCAGGGCTAGGACTTAGACCTCCGACCCTGCCAGAGAAGCCACCTGTCCCCAGCGTACAGGGGCCTGTCTGTCATGCTCACCCTGTGTGGGCTGCGCTGGGCCTCCCTCTGTGCGTCCTGACCCACGTTGGTTCCCACAGCTGTCAAGCCCGGAGAGAGACGTGGAGAGGGACGTCTTCCTGTATAGAGCGTACCTTGCGCAGGTGAGTGCGGGCCCTGGCCGGGGGCGAGAGTGATGAACAGAGTAGAGGGTGGAGCTGGGGACAGGAAGGCACCACAGCGTGGGTGCCGGGGACAGTAAACAAAGCAGGGACCCGGGCCTCCAGTGTCCAGTGACTGAACAGCCAGCGCAGCCAGCATGTGAAGGCGGCTGTGTCACGGAGGCCCGAGACTGCCAGGCCGGGGGGCCTGGGTCACAGTTTCTTGATTTTTATGTTTTTTGAGACGGAGTCTTGCTCTGTCGTACTCGATCTCAGCTCACTGCAACCGCCTCCTGGGTTCAACTGATTCTCCTGCCTCAGCTTCCGGAGTAGCTGGGACTATAGGCGCGTGCCACCACACCTGGCTAATTTATATTTGTGTGTGTGTGTGTGTGTGTGTGTGTGTGTGTGTGTGTGTATATATATATATATTTTTTTTTTGAGATGGAGTCTCGCTCTGTTGCCCAGGCTGGAGTGCAGCGGCAAGATCTCGGCTCACTGCAAGCTCCGCCTCCCGGGTGCACACCATTCTCCTGCCTCAGCCTCCAGAGTAGCTGGGACCACAGGTGCCTGCCACCACGCCTGGCTAATTTTTTTGTATTTTTGTTTTGTTTTGTTTTTTTGAGATGGAGTCTTGCTCTGTCGCCCAGGCTGGAGTGCAGTGTCTCAATCTCAGCTCACTGCAAGCTCCGCCTCCTGGGTTCACACCATTCTCCTGCCTCAGCCTCCCGAGTAGCTGGGACCACAGGCGCCTGCCACCATGCCTGGCTAATTTTTTGTATTTTTAGCAGAGACAGTGTCTCACCATGTTAGCCAGGATGGTCTCGATCTCCTGACCTTGTGATACACATGCTTCGGCCTCCCAAAGTGCTGGATTACAGGCGTGAGCCACCGTGCCTGGCCAATTTTTTATATATATATATGTATGTATATTTTTGTTTGTTTGTTGTTGTTTTTTGTTTGTTTGTTTTTGAGACGGAGTCTCGCTCTGTCACCCAGGCTGGAGTGCAGTGGCCGGATCTCAGCTCACTGCAAGCTCCACCTCCCGGGTTTAAGCCATTCTCCTGCCTCAGCCTCCCGAGTAGCTGGGACTGCAGGCACCCGCCACCTCGCCCGGCTAGTTTTTTGTATTTTTTTTAGTAGAGACGGGGTTTCACGGGGTTAGCCAGGATGATCTCGATCTCCTGACCTTGTGATCCGCCCGTCTCGGCCTCCCAAAGTGCTGGGATTACAGGCTTGAGCCACTGCGCCGGGCCTTTTTTTTTTTTTTTTTTTTTTGAGACAGAGTCTAGCTCTGTCGCCCAGGCTGGAGTGCAGTGGCCGGATCTCAGCTCACTGCAAGCTCTGTCTCCTGGGTTTATGCCATTCTCCTGCCTCAGCCTCCCGAGTAGCTGGGACTACAGGTGCCCGCCACCTTGCCAGGCTAGTTTTTTTTTTTTTTTTTTTTTGAGGCAGTGTCTTGCTCTTTTTCCCAGGCTGGAATGCAGTGGCCAGATCTCAGCTCACTGCAAGCTCTGCCTCCATGGTTTACGCCATTCTCCTGCCTCAGCCTCCTGTGTAGCTGGGACTACAGGCGCCCACCACCTCGCCCGGCTAGTTTTTTGTATCTTTTAGTAGAGATGGGGTTTCACGTGTTAGCCAGGATGGTCTCGATCTCCTGACCTCGTGATCTGCCCGTCTCGGCCTCCCAAAGTGCTGGGATTACAGGCTTGAGCCACCACGCCCAGCTAATTTTTATATTTTTAATAGACACGCAATTTCACCATATTAGCTAGGGTGGTCTCGAACTCCTGACCTCGTGATCCGCCTGCCTCAGCCTCCCAAAATGTTGGGATTACAGGCATGAGCCACCGCGCCTGGCCAATTTTTTTTCCTAAAATAATTGGTAGGAGCCAGGCACAGTGGCTTACAACTGTAATCCCAGAACTTTGGGAGGCTGAGGTGGGAGGATTGCTTGAAGCCAGGAGTTCAGCCTGGGCAACATGGTGAGACCTCCATCTCTACAGAAAAAATTTAAAAATAAGCCAGGCATGGTGGCATGTGCCTGGAGTCCCAGCTACTCAGGAGGCTGTGGCAGGAGGATCGCTTGAGCTCAGGAGGTCAAGACTACAGTGAGCCATGATCACGCCATTGCACTCCAGCCTGGACAACAGAGCAAGATCTTGTCTCTAAAACAATAAGAATGGGGAACCATCTAGGAGGGAACACAGTGAAGGATGGGTCCCCGGCTGCAGATGTGACAGTGGTATCAGTCTGGGCGTCCTCGGGAGGGCCAGTAGGTGGGGCAGGGCTGGCTGGGGGCATGTCCTACTCTACAGAAGCGCATGCCACAACCCCCATAACTGCTGCTGCCCTGTTCCTGGGTGACATGCCTGTCCCCTCCTTCCCCTCATCACCAGAGATGGACAGCTGCTGGGAGACAGTAACCTGCCAGGGTCCCCAGCTCAAGGCATGGGCAGTGTGGCCCTGCAGATGAGGGCACACCTGGCTGCTCATGACAGGTGATGCCATGCCCACCTCCACAGTGTACTGCAGTGAGGGTGGCCCTTGCTGGGCTGAGGGGTCCCTGGTGGGGCAGGGGCTTCCTGTCTGGGGCTCTGCCTGCCAAGCTGAGGACGTGGAAATCCTCTGGGACGGACGGGTGCAGCTGACGCCTCATCCCTATTGCAGAGGAAGTTCGGCGTGGTCCTGGACGAGATCAAGCCCTCCTCGGCCCCCGAGCTCCAGGCCGTGCGCATGTTCGCTGACTACCTCGCCCACGAGAGCCGGAGGTGAGGCCCCGGAGGATGGGTCGGCCTGGGGCGCAGGGGCTGTCGGTTATGAACCTGGGTGGGTGGGGGCGTGGCGTGCAGTGCACAGCATCCCTCAGATTAGGCACCTCTCCCCTCTGCTACCCTGCTGCTTCATGCCTCAGTTTCCCTCACCTGCACAGCAGTGGGGGCTGATGATGGATGCTGCTTCAAAGGGGAGGGTCAGAGACAGTGCTGTGTGTGCACATGCCCTCATGGACCACAAGGCACTCTCTCAACCTAGAACTAAAAATATCAATTACCGAACAGCCCTCTGCACCACCCAGAGCCCCAAGATGGCCCAGGGTGCGGCGGGAGCAGGGCCCTGCCGTCAGTTTTCTTATTTATTTATGTATCTATCTATTGAGACGGAGTCTCGCTCTGTCACCAGGCTGGAGTGCAGTGGCGTGATCTCGGCTCACTGCAAGCTCCACCTCCCGGGTTCAAGTGATTCTTGTGCCTCAGTCTCCTGAGTAGCTGGGACTACAGGAACGCGTCACCATGCCTGACTACTTTTTGTATTTTAGCAGAGACTGGGTTTCACCATGTTGCCCAGGGTGGTCTCGAACTCCTGAGCTCAGGAGGTCTGCCTGCGTCAGCCTCCCAAATCCAGTCAGTTTTCTAGTCCCAGCTAGTCGGGGACTACAACCTGCCAGTGTCTCCCCTGGAGCTCAGGTGGAGGGCGGGTGAGGCCACGCCTGTCCTGCCCCTGAGCCACAGGCCAGCATCTGTCAAACACCCATGGGCGGCAGCCAAGGGGAAAGGAGGCTGGGCTGTGGGGACCCAGGAACCTTGCCCCCTCCTGCTGTGGGGTCGGAGTGAGGGTCTGGCATGGGGAGACTCTGCTGTGATCCTGCTCTTCCTTGGCCCACGGAGGCAGTGCCCCAACTATCACCTCCCTTCACCCAAGGAAACCTGGGGTTCCTGGGAGCTGACTCCAGTGCAGAGGCAGCATAGTGGGGTGAATGGTGTCCCCCAAAAGGTATGTCCATATCCTATCCCACATGCTTGTGAATGTGATATTTGGGAAAAGGGTCTTTCCCAATCAAATTAAGAGATAAGGAGATGAAGACATGCTGGATTTAGGGTGGGCCCCAAAGCCAAGGACTTGTGTCCTTTTAAGAGATAAAAGGAGGGCCGGGTGCAGTGGCTCGCACTTGTAATCCCAGCACTTTGGGAGGCTGAGGTGGGCAGATCACCTGAGGTCAGGCGTTTTCGAGACCAGCCTGGCCAACGTGGTGAAACCCCATTTCTACTAAAAATACAGAATTAACAGGATGTGGTGTCTGTGATTCCAGCCACTTGGGAGGCTGAGGCAGAAGAATCGCTTGAACCCGGGAGGCGGAGGTTGCAGTGGTGCCAAGATCGCACCATGCACTCCAGCCTGGGTGACAGAGGGAGACTGTCTGAAAAAAAAATAAAAGGAGAAGACAGAGGCCCCACTGAGTTAAGCCCATGTGACAACAGAGACAGACTAGGGTGACATGTTAAGCCAAGGAGTGCCACAAATGGCCGGCAGCCACCAGAGCTGGGAGAGAGGCCTGGACAGCCTTGCCCTCCAGCCTCCAGTTGGAGCCAGCCCTGCCGCCACCTTGACTTCAGACTTGTGGCCTCCAGAGCTGTGAGGAACGAAGCCCTGTTGTCCTTAACCACCCGGGTTGTGGTGCTTTGCCACAGCAGCTCCAGGACATTTGGACGGGCGACCTCCCAGGGCCACTATCTCTCCCACCCTACACTTCACCAGCTGGAGTGAAGGCAGGGAACCCTGGGTCCCCGAGGAGCAGCAGCTGCTGTGAGCGTCACAGAAAAGCAGCCCCGGAGAGCAGGCGGTCCAGGCAGGGGCTTGTGGTGCGTCCATCTGGCGGCACAGCCGCTACCTCACCGGCAGGACTCCCCCGGGACGAGGAGCATCTATCAGTAATTGGTTTTGGTTTTGATTTTGTTTTCTTTTCTTGAGATAGGGTCTTGCTCTGTCGCTCAGCCTGGCATACAGTGGCACAATCTTGGCTCACTGCAGCCGTGATCTCCCAGGCTCAAGTGATCCTCCCACATCAGCCTCCCGAGTACCTGGCACTGCAGGCACGCATCACCATGCCTGGCTAATACGTATTTTATTTAGAGACGGGGTTTTGCCATGTTGCCCAGGCTGGTCTCAAACTCCTGGGCTCA
The DNA here is from genome assembly GCF_003255815.1 of Theropithecus gelada. Taxonomy (NCBI): domain Eukaryota; kingdom Metazoa; phylum Chordata; class Mammalia; order Primates; family Cercopithecidae; genus Theropithecus; species Theropithecus gelada. The sequence continues at coordinate 18,500,461 of NC_037687.1, read as the reverse complement.
AGCGATCCCCCTAGTAATTGGTTTTGTGGCTGTTGTTTGTTTTTGAGATGGTCTCCCTCTGTCACCCAGGCTGGAGTGCAGAGGTGCGACCACAGCTCACTGCAGCTTCAACCTCCCGGGCTGGAGCCATCCTCCTGCCTCAGCCTCCCAAGTAGTTGGGACTACAGGCACCACCAGGCCCAGCTGACTTTTTTACTTTTTTGTAGAAAAAGGGGTCCTACTAGGTTGCCCAGGGTGGTCTTGAACTGCTGGGCTTACGCGATCCTCCTGCCTCGGCCTCCCAAAGCACTGGGGTTACAGGTGTGAGCCACAGTGCCTGGCCCCATTGGTAACTGTAACACCTTAGGATGACAACATTACAGTACCAGCGCCACAACAGCTGGCAGCGTTTATGTACCCTTGTGTGCTGGAGCCTCAGGAAGCTTTGTAACTTGGTCTTGGGAGTTCCTTGCTCGTCCCCTGCGTGATCCCTGTAACATGGTCCCTCAGCACGGGGAAACAGACTCAGACCTGAAGTCACTTGTCCATCGGGCGTGGCACTGTGGCGAGCCCTCGGTGGAGCCTGGTTGGTATGAGACATGCCATGCCCTCAGTGACACCTCAGACACAGGCCCTGGGCAGACAGCCCCCAGACATGCGTGGATGCTTATGGGGTCACAGAGCCGCGTGTGGACCCAGAAGAACACCAGCTTTGGTCTAGGGGGGCTCCCTCCCCTGCCGTCTCTTGTTAGCTGCTCAGTAGCCATGGGGAATGGAGGGTCTGGGTCCAGTTAGGGACATGGAGGCATGGGTGACCTGTGGCCTTATAGCTGAGCTGGTCCTCAGCCTCTCTTGGGCTCAAGCCTGGCCCTGGCCCGCAGCACGCTAGCCATCTTCAGGGCGTAGCCAGCACCCTGGGCTCTCAGGGACTGAGGGCAGCCGCCCTGGCAGTGGGGGTGCCCCAGGGCTCCCATCCTTCTGCATGGCCCCTCGGCACCCAGGCCAACCTCCTGCTAGAAGATGTGGCCTTGAAGCCCACAGGGCTGATGGGTTAGGATCAGGAGTCCCAGCTGGGCCTACCAGCCTCCTCAGGAAGGTGGGTGAGGTTGGTGTGAGACTGGTGGTGCCTCCTCATGTCCTCTTGGGGTGCCCCACCCCGCATCTCCCAGCCTCGGGGTCCTTGCCTGGCCCAACATGAGGGCTGCTTCATAGGAACGGAGGAAGGACATGTTGGGACAGCTCGATGCTCGGGGCCTGCTGCTGCTCTGCACCCCCAGTGCCTGGCTCACCCTCTCTGAGCCTGTCTGCTCCCAAGGAAGGGGACCCTCTGAGGTCCCAGAGGGGCCGCCCCAGCTGTGGGTCCCGAGCATCTGTGTCTTCCAGGGACACCATCGTGGCCGAGCTGGACCGAGAGATGAGCAGGAGCGTGGACGTGACCAACACTACCTTCCTGCTCATGGCTGCCTCCGTCTATCTCCACGACCAGAACCCGGACGCCGCCCTGCGTGCGCTGCACCAGGGGGACAGCCTGGAGTGGTGAGTGGCCGCCCTGCTCTGAGGCCGGCCCAGGGAGGCAGGTGCCCCCTGCCACATCTCCAGGCTGTGCATGGCCTCGCTGGCCGTCGTCATGGGAGGAGAGAATGCGGTGGTGCTGAAATGAGGTCCTGGCCTGCTGTCCAGGCTCCAGCTCCCCTGCCCAGTGTGGGAGGCACTCCCATCTGTGCGCCAGGCTGCGGCTCCAAGGACACGGTGCCCAGGCTGCAAACCCTCTGTTCCCAAGGGCAGAGCAGAAAGCGGCTTTGTCTCTGCTCGGTTTCTGCGTCCCCACCCCCCACGAAGCCTTCTGTGTCTCGGCCCTGGGCCCAGTCTCTCAGGCCTCCCTGGGCCCCCCATACCGGCCCTCCTCCAGGGCCCTCTGGGGCTGGGGTGCTGGAGCCCTGCACAGCAAGGTCGGTGCTCCCCTCCACCCCAAGATGTGACTCCAGGCCACATCCAGGGTACTGGTCACAGAAAGTGTGTCAGTTCTTCCCCGTGAGCTGTCGCTGGAGTGCCTGCTGTCCACTATGAGTTGCAAGCTGGGCATTTCATGGTCGCTGTGGATCTGCTCCCATCCCACCTCCGTCCACGGAGGGCTTAGAATTGCAGGTGGCAGCCAGGCATGGTGACATGCACCTGTGGTTCCAGCTACTCAGGAGGCGGAAGCGGGAATATCCTTTGAGCCCGGGAGGTGGAGGCTGCAGTGAGCCGTGATGGCGCCACTGCACTCCAGCCTGGCCAACAGAGCCAGACCCTGTCTCACACACAAAAAAAGAAAAGAAATAGGGATGTCACGCTGCCAGCAAGCCGGCTGACTCAGTGCTGGTCCAGGTGCTGGCTCCTGTTGGCAGGAGAACAAGAACAAGAGGTCTTACAAGTCATTGGTGGTCACAGCCGCCTGGGGCCCAGAGGGATGAGGGGACCTGCGGAGAGTGGGTGGCCCCAGGGCTCTGCTGCAGGTACAGGTGCAGGGGCAGGTGCGTGGCCCTCCTCTAGGGCCTTGTTCCTGAGCACTGACCGTCTCCAGGGTGTTGATGAGTCCGGGCAGGGCCCTTGTTTGCAAGCACAGCCCATGGAGGCTGCTTCTCCAGATGGGCAGTGAGTGGGCTGGGGCCTGGAACCCCAACGTGGGGACCCCCCCCAGAGCTTTCCAGGCCCGATTGAGCTGAGCGGTGAAATGTGGGAGTGAGGGTGTCCCCCTCTGCTGGGTGGGGCTGGTGGTCCTAAGTACAGGACTTAAGAACATCCCAGACACACAGAGTGAGCCCTGGGTGTGCAGTGGCCATGCAGCGCGTCTGTGGCCATCCGCTGACCGTCCCCCGCCTTGTCCTGCAGCATGGCCATGACAGTGCAGATCCTGCTGAAGCTGGACCGCCTGGATCTCGCCCGGTGAGCCCTCCCACTCCTCTGTACCCATACTGAGCCATGGTCCAGAGCGTCTGTGGTGCTGTCATTACTAGTTATTCCTTTCCCTGGGGGTGACTTGCCGTCACTCAGCCCTTCCTTGCAGTATGTTGCCAGGGAGGAGGGCCATGGCTGTCTGTGCCTCAGTTTCTCTCTCTCTGCAGTAGTGGTGGGCCTGTCCCACAGGGTGAGCATGGGCTTCATGGAGGGAGTGGAGGTCGTGCCCGGAGGAACATGTCGCTGGGCCAGCTTGTAACTGTGCCATGGGGCTGGCGGGGCCTGCATGTGGCATCACCAGGTCGGAGGCCATGGCTGGTGGTCCAGGACTCCCCTGCTGCCGTTTCCAAAGCCCTTGCCTCAGAGTTGTTCATGCTGTAGCTCCGTCGCCCTTCCCTGCGTTCCATCTTCCGTGGAGCGAGTCTCTCCCGAGCCCTACCTTGTGCCAGCCACCTCGGGGGTCCGTAGCTGGCTCCAGTCCCGCCTTCCCGGGGCCTTCGCATGGTGGGGCGGGCAGGGCAGCTCGGGCACTTCGTCGTGGGGTATGAGCACGCAGGGGAGCACATAGTGGGGGCCATCCCCGGGCTCTGGCGGGCCCCAAGTGGGAACAAGGCAGGGATAGCCAGGCCAGGGCTCTCGGCCGCTCAGCCCCTCTGTCCTCTGTCCCCACCCCAGGAAGGAACTGAAGAGAATGCAGGACCTGGACGAGGATGCCACCCTCACCCAGCTCGCCACCGCCTGGGTCAGCCTGGCCACGGTGAGTCCTGGGCCACGAGGCAGGCGGGCATTGCGGGCACCTGGCTGAGTAGGGTCTGTGGGCACCCCCACCTGTGCCCAGGCTGCCGGCCACTCCAGTGGGGCTCCAGGATCAGGCCATGGCCCCCTGCCAGCCTGGCACAACTCTCAGCCTTCACTCCATTCCGGGCTTCTCACAGCCAAGCGACTTGGCCAGAGGCAGAGCGATGGTGGGGACGGGGACAGGGGTTCCTGAGCCTGAGGCGCAGGGGGACTCGAGGGTCTGGGTTGGCCTGGCAGCCCCTCCTCCCCCCAGGGCTTCCTGGGGTTTTCTGCGACTCAGCTTTGCTCTCCAGGGTCCTGGTCCCCAGCCAGGGACAGGGTTCAGTGTTCCCATAGCAGCGGTGGAGATGTCCTCAGCTCCCAGGCCTGGGCACCTCTGCCTGGCAACACCCCCTCTCCTGGTTTCTGGGACTCGGCCCCCTTCTGAGCCATTCTTTTGTGCAGGCCTGTTAAAATACACTTCCTGGCTGGGCGCAGTGGCTCACGCCTGTAATACCAGCACTTTGGGAGGCTGAGGTGGGTGGATCGTGTGAGGTCAGGCGTTCGAGACCAGCCTGACTAACATGGAGAAACCTCATCTCTACTAAAAATACAAAATTAGCCGGGCATGGTGGCACCCACCTGTAAACCCAGCTACTTGGGAGGCTGAGGCAGGAGAATCACTTGAACCTGGGAGGTGGAGGTTGCGGTGAGCCGAGATTGTGCCATTGCACTCCGGCCTGGGTGACAAGAGCAAAACTCTGGGGGGAAAAAATGTGCTCCCCGTCCCTGCCCGCCACGGGGCTGGAGCCTCACCCAGATGGACTTCCAGTGGCCGTCCAATGTGGTGGGACAGGCCCTGGCAGCCCTCTTGGTTAGTTTGAACTGTTTTTAAAGCCTGCCTTGACCTCAGGCTCCCCCTGCAAGTATCCCACAGTCCTGAGCAAGCGGGCAGGTCAGAGTTGCTGGTCACAGAGCTGACTCATCCTCCTCCGATGTGCCCGGTGACCCAGTGGTCCCCACTCAGACCCTGGCCCAGCCACCTGTGCCCCTGTGCCCTGGAAGCCCTAAATTCCACCTCTGTGTACCCAGCGCACTGGGAGCCGGGTAGGAGGTGAGGCAGGAGGCGGCCGCGAGTCTTTAGGCCCCGTCAGCAGAGTACAGGTTACAAGTGGTCCCCATGGTGGAGTGGCTGTGCCTTGAACCGGGCATACCAGATTTGTGTCTGTGCAGTGCAGAGCCCCCTCTGGGGGAGGGGGCTGACGGTGGAAGGGCCCGGCGGCCGCGGCACAGATGATGATGTGGGACCCTCCCTGCAGGGCGGTGAGAAGCTGCAGGATGCCTACTACATCTTCCAGGAGATGGCTGACAAGTGCTCGCCCACCCTGCTGCTGCTCAATGGGCAGGCGGCCTGCCATATGGCCCAGGGCCGCTGGGAGGCCGCTGAGGGCCTGCTACAGGAGGCGCTAGACAAGGTAGGCACAAGGCTGTCCCAAAGTGGGAACGGAGGGAAGGCCAGGCGGCCGGAGGGCGGGGTCAGGGCAAACAGAAACAAGTGTAGCAGAGATGCCCTGCGTGTGCGTGTGGCCCCACAGGGCTTCTGAGGCCCAGTCAGCAGTGAGATCCACAAAGCAGGGATTGCACCTGCAAAGAAATCCAGATTCCGGTCTCACAGAAATGGGGCATCTGGGCAGCCTGGGCCTCAGTGGTCTGTCACCTCAGCTGCCTGGCCCTGCATGTGGGACCCCTCACCTGAGTACATATTCAGTATTGGAGAGACGCTCCCAGTCCTTATTTAGGGGACAGCGTGCTGTGGCCAGGAGCCCAGGGTGGCTGCAGTTGTCTCCTGTCTGATGTCTGCAGTCTTTTCTTTTCTTTCTTTTTTTGAGATGGAGTCTCGCTTTGTCACCCAGGCTGGAGTGCAGTAGTGTGATCTCAGCTCACTGCAACCTCCGCCTCCTGGGTTCAAGCGATTCTTTTGTCTCAGCCTCCCGAGCAGTTGGGATTACAGGTGCCTGCCACCACGCCCAGCTCATTTTTGAACATCTTTTTTTTTTTTTTTTTTTTTTTTTTTGAGACGGAGTCTCGCTCTGTCGCCCAGGCTGGAGTGCAGTGGCCGGATCTCAGCTCACTGCAAGCTCCACCTCCTGGGTTTACGCCATTCTCCTGCCTCAGCCTCCCGAGTAGCTGGGACTACAGGCGCCCGCCACCTTGCCCGGCTAAGTTTTTGTATTTTTTAGTAGAGACGGGGTTTCACCGTGTCAGCCAGGATGGTCTCGATCTCCTGACCTCGTGATCCGCCCGTCTCGGCCTCCCAAAGTGCTGGGATTACAGGCTTGAGCCACCGCGCCCGGCCCCAGCTCATTTTTGTATTTTTAGTAGAGATGGGGTTTTGCCATGTTGGTCAGGCTGGTTTCAAACTCCTGACCTCAGGTGATCCACCAGCCTCAGCCTCCCAAAGTGCTGGAATTATAGGCGTGAGCCACCATGCCTGACCATCTGCAGTCTTTATGAAGAGTTTATGTTATTTTAAATTAAAAAAAAAAAAAAATGCTATTTTTTGTAAAGAAGGGATTGTTCTTGCTGTGTTGCCCAGGTTGTTCTTGAACTCCTGGCCTCCCAAAGCACTAGAATTACAGGTGTGAGCCACCATGCCCAACGGATTTTTTTTTTTTTTAATTTCTTTTTTTTTTTTTTTTGAGATGGGGCCTTTTTTTTTTTTTTTTTTTTTTTTTTTTTTGAGACGGAGTCTCGCTCTGTCGCCCGGGCTGGAGTGCAGTGGCCGGATCTCAGCTCACTGCAAGCTCCGCCTCCCAGGTTCACGCCATTCTCCTGCCTCAGCCTCCCGAGTAGCTGGGACTACAGGCACCCGCCACCTCGCCCAGCTAGTTTTTGTATTTTTTAGTAGAGACGGGGTTTCACCGTGTTAGCCAGGATGGTCTCGATCTCCTGACCTCGTGATCCGCCCGTCTCGGCCTCCCAAAGTGCTGGGATTACAGGCTTGAGCCACCACGCCCGGCCTTGAGATGGAGTCTTGCTCTGTCCCCAGGCTGGAGTGCAGTGGCGCAATCTCAGCTCACTGCAACCTCCGCCTCCCGGGTTCATACCATTCTCCTGCCTCAGCCTCCTGAGTAGCTGGGACTACAGGCACTCGCCACCACACCCAGCTAATTTTTTGTATTTTTAGTAGAGATGGGGTTTCACTGTGTTAACCAGGATGGTCTCGATCACCTGACCTCATGATCCGCCCACCTCGGCCTCCCAAAGTGCTGGGATTACAGGCGTGAGCCACCGCGCCCGGCCTGGGTTATTATTTTTATAATCAAAAAGGACATCAAAGCTTTTTCCATTTTGGTGAAATGGATTTTGGGTTTTATTTGTTTGTTTTTTGAAACAGGGTATGCCACCACACATGGCTAATTTTTGTATTTTTCGTTAGAAATGGAGTCTCACTGTGTTGTGCAGGTTAGTCTTGAACTCCTGGGCTCAAGCAATTCTTACCCCCCTTGGCCTCCTAAAGTGCTGGGATGATAGACGTGTGCCACTGTGCCTGGCTGAGAAACAGTTTTAATCTACTGACAAACACTGGTGAAGCCCTCCTCCCTGTCTGACTTTCCAGGGGCTGAGTTATCATCAGAAAGTTGTTTGCAGAGCAGGGCAGGCCAAGGGGTGTCAGGCTGGCCCCATCACAGGCTGGGTGCTGCTCCTCCTGGGCAGCGCCCATCTTTAGCTCTGAGCAGTCAGGGCTGGTCAGGAACTCAGCATCTCAGACAGGCTGTGTGGCCCTCGCTGCCCCAGGGGCGAGACTGGCGCCTTCCTCCACCACCCTGCCCCTCACTGCCACCTGAGAACACTTGGATGCGTGTTCTGTGTTCATGGCCACATCCTCTGGGGGCTTTTGTTACACCTCTCAGGTGACGCATTCCGTGACTCACCAGTTACATGACTCCCTTCTGTCCTTGTCTCCTGAAACACCACCTGGGGCTGGCTGTTCGTGCCCGTTGGCCCTGGTGGCCTCCCTGTCGTTGTGGTTACCCTGCATTCTTGCTGAGTTTTGGGAGGCACTCAGGTCCCCCCACTTACCTTTGGAGCCAACTCATGGCTGCTCCTGTGGGCACAAGCTGGTGTCCCCCTTCGTGGTGGAGACTGAGGCTCAGAAAAGTTCGCTCTCCAAAAAGGGTGCCCTGCCATCGGCCGCTGTGGGCAGGCTGGGCTCTGGGCCCATCCTGGCTGGTGCATCTGTGCTCCAAGCAGATCCCGGGGCTCTAGCTGGGTCTCCTGGCCTAGGTGTTTCGTAGGCTCCTGTGTGCTGGGAGCCTAGAGTGAGTGGGTCAGGCAATGTCCCCTGCCGAGGTTTCCTTCAAGGCTCCTTGGGAGCCAGAGGCGTGGCAGGTCCGCCCATGGCCTCAGGGTTCATTGTGCAGGAGGAGTTGAGGCCATCTGGGCCTGGGCCCCATTGCTTTTGAGATGTGTGGGACAAATACACCCTTCCCTCTACAAACGAAGGGTCACGCCCTAGGCTGGACCACAGATGGGGAAACTGAGGCTCAGTAAGGTGGCTGGCCCCTTGGCACCGTACCATCTGAGATCACCTTGCAGAGCAGTGGGCAGGGGGACTCTGGCAGTGTCGATCCCACCCCACTTCTGAGGAGGTGACCTTGTGTGGTCCTGCCCAAGGTGGGAGTGATGGGCAGGCATGGGGGCTGGAGTGGCTGACCCTGCCTGCCTGTGTCTGCCTGTGTCTCCAGGACAGTGGCTACCCGGAGACACTAGTCAACCTCATCGTCCTGTCCCAGCACCTGGGCAAGCCCCCCGAGGTAAGTGGCCCCCAGGGCTCCAGGCCAACCCTAATATCCTGACCCTGGGACCTCATCCTGGGGTCCAGGCCCTAATCCCTAGGCTTCTGGGAAAGCTCTGCACACAATGTGCCCACCGCAGCCTGCCTCCCTCACAAACCCTGCGCCCCCCCCAACCCATCCTCACCTGGGGCCCTGCCCGACCTGCTCCCCTGAACCCACGGTACCTTCCCCACCATGTACAGAGGCCAGCTCCGTGCCAGCGCCTTGTCAGGGGCCGACCCATCCCTCCACCCCCACCCTGAAGGTTCTCTGAGATCAGCCCAGTCCCAAGGCAGGATGAGGAGCGCCCTGGGGTACTGTGGCTCTCACCCCCATCCATCCCGTGCTGCAGGTCAGAGCCACCCTAGGGTCTCCATGTTCGACTCACCTGCCTTCCTGCCTCCCCTGCAGGTGACAAACCGATACCTGTCCCAGCTGAAGGATGCCCACAGGTCCCATCCCTTCATCAAGGAGTACCAGGCCAAGGTGAGTGGCAGGGGTGGCCTGTCCCTGAGAGCCAGGCCAGAGGGCACCTGGAGCTCAGCCTGGGCTCACATGCGCCCTCTCTCTCTCCCTCCACCCGTCTCCCCACACCCTGCCCCCACCCCGTGTCGCCATGTGTCTTGCTGAAGGAGAACGACTTTGACAGGCTGGTGCTACAGTACGCTCCCAGCGCCTGAGGCTGGCCCAGAGCTGTCAGGACCATGAAGCCAGGACAGAGGCCAGGAGCCCTGCAGCCCTCCCCGCCTGGCACACACCCCACATCCCCTCTAGGGGCAGGAGCCCGCCCCCAGCACTCCCATCTGTGAATAAATATCTCAACGCCAGCGTGTTCCCACCTGAGGATGTGCTCTGGCCACTTTGCTGGGGGTGTGTGGGGGCTGACGCTCAGGGAGAGTCCCGGGGCACTGGCCCCCAGGGCTGTTCCTGGAGACCAGGGTCTGTGACGAGCAGCAGCTGTGCAGACCCCTACCCCGCCCCTCACACAGCCACATCCTGCTCCTGCCAAGCCAGAGGCAGCACAGCCCTGTCGCCACACTTCACCCTGGCCCCAAGAGGCCACTGAGCAGCCCAGGTTGGCATCGGGGGAAACTGAGGCACAGCGGTCATGCCACTATCATGAGGGGCACCAAGATTCAAAATGAGAACCCCCGAGTGGTCTGGAGGTAGTGGGGCTAGGGCAGGAAGCACTCAGGCCTCAGCTCAGCAAAGCCGGAGGGGCCCTGCGGGGTCAGCATTAACCCCAGGAAACCCTCCTCCAAGGCAGAGCCCTGCTGTGGCCGGGGGCCCGGGGCCAAGCACCCAGCTGCCATGAGAGGCGGCTGCACCATAGGGAGGGAGGTGGGTGGGTGGCAGCGGGGCTGACTAGAGCCTCCCAGATGAAGTCACCATTGAGCTGTGTCTACCCAAACAACAAAAAGGAGCTGCCAGGCTAAGTTCTGGGGGGACAGGCACCCCAGCAGTGGGCATGACTGGCGCAGAGGTTCCTCGGTGGCACAGAGCTGTGAGGTCAAGGGGCGCTGGATGGGGATGCATGCCCTTTGACCTCTGAGCCTGGCCTGGGCTTATCTCCCAGGGTTTCCCCAAGCCCCACCCAGGCCTATTCATTTGAAACCGGACCCTGTCTCCCGTTGCCAGGACAGGACAGCAAGCGACCCCACCCCCAGCCTGGTAGGGGAGGGAAGTGGCAAAAGAGGACTCCCTGGGCAGGGACATTAGGAGGGGTCCAGGCCGAGCTTCCTGGAGGGAGGAGACCTTGGGGTGGGTGCAGGGACACTGGCCTTAAGACTGACCTCCGCCCAGCCTTGGGTGCCTGGTCCCCAGCTGCCAGCAGAGCCGCCTTCCATTCCTGCCCTGCACCCACCCATTGGCAGCCTCCTGGCTGGACCCGCCAAAAAGAAATTTGAGGCTGAGCTGGGGCCAGTGGGTGGGTGGGTGGCGCCTCTCCCATGACCGATGGGTGCCATGGTGACCAGATAATGCTGGCTGAGAGGGTGGAGGGAGGTGACTGGGACTGTCCACGGCTGCCGCGCAGGCCTGGCTGGACCTATGAGAGCACATCCCCCTTGTCCCCCTCTGCCTGCCAGGCAGGTTGTGGCGTTAGTCACATCTCTGGCCTCCAGCTGGACCTGAACTATGGGCCAGGCCAGGCCTCATGCTCCCCACACAGTAGGCCCCCAGTCCATATGGAGTCCACATTCAAGAATAAGGAGTGGGGCCATGTGCAGTGGCTCATGCCTGTAATCCCAGCACTGGGAGGCCAAGATGGGCAAATCACTTGAGGTCAGGAGTTCGAGTCCAGCCTGGCCAACATGGCGAAACCCTGTCTCTACTGAAAATACAAAAATTAGCTGGGTGTGGTAGCAGGCGCCTGTAATCCCAGCTACTCGGGAGACTGAGGCAGGAGAATCGCTTGAACCCGGGAGGTGAAGGTTGCAGTGAGCTGAGATTGCACCACTGCACTCCAGTCCAGACAACGGAGCGAGACTCCAACTCAGAAAAAAAAGAATAAGGAGGAGCTCTATGTATGTAGGGGCAGATGGTGACAAGTGCCAAGCAGACATGAGGGGTGTGTGGGACTTCAGATTCGGTGGCAGCCTAAGCAGGCGACAGAAGAGCCATGCTGGTACCTAGGGGAACAGCATTTCCGGGGGTGGGGGGGAACAGCTAGTGCAAAGGCCCTGAGGCAGGACAGAGCTTGGCATGTTGGAAAGACAGCAAGAAAGCCCACAGATGGAGGGAAACAGGACGCTGTGAGGGCGGCCAGTGAGGACTTGGGCTTTCCCTGAGCAGGAGGGCTGCAGAGGAGGAACAGGCCCAACGTTGTCACAGCCTCCTTCTTGCCTCCATGGGGAGAGGAGGAAGCCAGGATACCTGACAGAACCCCGGAGGGTAGTGGTGGTCAGGGTTGGGGGCAAGGCTGTGCAGATGCAGAGAAGTAGCCAGATGCAGGGCCACCTGGATGTGTTGTAGAGGACTGGGTGTGGGGCAAAGGGAAGGTGTGTTCACCTGTGCCCCTGAAGGTCAGGTACAGGTGTGTGGGAGACAGCGCGGCTGCTGCAGGACTCATCCCTGCATCCTGCACCTTGAAGGCCAGGTGTGGGGACATCCTGGGGGCTAGGATTGCGGGGTGAGTGCAGCAGTGCCTGGGGAGGTGGCGGTCCTAACAGAGGTGACCCATATCTTCCTTGATGGCCTTCAGGGGCTTTGGGCACAGGGCCTTGTCAATGAACGGTGCATTGGAAAGTCACTTATGGTGGTCCCAATGATGTCATAGTCAATCCAGATTGGGAGTCTCTCCCGCGTTGGCACCCACTCCTGCAGCCTCTCTGCAACTCCTGTATTAACCTGATGTTGGGGAGGCCCCTGGGGTTCCCCAGGGTCACAGAGCAGCAAGTGACCCTCAGAGAACCCCCTAATCTCAGCAACCCCCATTACACCTTTGTCTCAGTAGCCGGCTCTGCAGACCTCCAGAAGAAGATGCCTGGGAAGTGCCCAGGGTCCCCGCGTCCAGGCTGGAACCCCATTGTCAAGCTCCTGGTGTAGGGCAGAGGGCTGCGTCTCCACTAGGTGCGCTTCCCAACGCCCTGGCGTGGGCCGTTTTCTTTTGAAGAATGAGAATGTTTCATTGAGGCTACGCCTCCTGAATGCAGGAAGGCCACGGGATGGTCCCAAGACTGTGCCAAGGCGTGCCAGGCCTCGGGTCCTTGAGGAGCAGCGAGGGCTCTGAGAACGGTGAGGTCCGAGCGGGCCACGGCAATGGAGCGGGAGCGGCGTGGCGTGCTGGAGGGCCGGGAGGAGCAGGAGTCGCCGGCCGAGGGGACTGCCTGCTAGTGTCCCCCGTGCCCCCCGTCACGGGCACGGCGTGGTGGGGTGGGGGAGCCGGGGTCGCGTGGGGCAGGCATGGGGGCGCGACACGGCGGTGTGCGGAGTCTCTCGGGATCCAGGTCAAACGGGCCCCCAGCCAGCTCCGGCCCCCGCCTCCCCGTGCCTCGGTTTTTCTGCTGGGAAACGGGCAGGGGCGCGGGCCCGCCTTCAGGGCGCCCCACGTCCCCGCTGGCCGCCCCCCAGCCGCGCCCCCAGCGGGGCGGAGCTTGCGCCGGTCCCGCCCCTCCGCCCTCCGCTCTCCCGCCCGCGCGCCCCCGGCCCAGCTGCGGCGCGTGACGCGGGGCGCGCGGCTCCGGCGGCTACCGCGGGCGGGCGCAGGCGAGGGGGACGGCGGGCGAGCGGGCGGCATGGCGGCGGCGGAGCCCGTGGCGGGGCCGACGGGGCCCGAGCCCATGCCAAGCTACGCGCAGCTAGTGCGGCGCGGCTGGGGCAGCGCGCTGGCGGCGGCGCGGGGCTGCACGGACTGCGGCTGGGGGCTGGCGCGTCGCGGCCTGGCTGAGCACGCGCACCTGGCGCCGCCCGAGCTGCTGCTGCTGGCGCTCGGCGCTCTGGGCTGGACCGCGCTGCGCTCCGCGGCCACCGCGCGCCTCTTTCGGGTCAGTGTGGCGGGGGTCCGGGACGAGGGGACCCCGTACTGGGGGAAGCCGGGACCGGGGACCTCGGGCCGCCGGCGCGTTCCTTTCTTCCATTGCTGGCTGCTGCGGATGAAGGGGTCGCCGAAACGTGGGTGGGGGCCTCGGGCTGGAGAGGCCCAGGACGTTGAAGCCCCGGGACAGGGTCTCTCGGGCCGCCTCGCGTCCCCTTCAGTCAGTGCGGCGTGGGGGAACCGGGTGGATGCGGGGGTGTGGCCGGGCTGGGGTGAGTCTGGGACATGGGGGGCCCGAGACAGGTGGGATGTTTGAGACGTGAGGGACCGAGGCACGGCCCTTTCCGGTCAGTTTGGGACCAGGGGGCCCCGCGCAGTGGATGGCTCCGGCCACCAAGCGCTCTTTCCGGCAGGGCCGAGCCAGACACTGAGAAGACCAGGACCGGGAAAGGGAGGGCTCGGCGCACCGCGGCCTGCGCCATGCGCGTCCCTGCCATGCGGGCTGCGCCCTGGCCCTGAGCGAGGTCCGCTGCCCGTTTTCTGCGGGGTCCGTGCGGCGGCGGGGCCGGCTTGGCCGCTGCAATCGGGAAGAGGCAGGAGCTGCCCGGTCGCTGCCTTGTGCCTGTCTGAGGTCAGCGCCACCCTCCGACCAGGGATGGCAAAGGCCTGGGCGATCTGGCCACTCCAGTGGTCGCTCCCTTGGAGCCCAGGGCTTCAGGGTTGGACTATGCTGCCTCCAAGAGGCGACAGCAGAATTCCCCAGTTTCTCCTGAGACCATCACCCCTGCTGGGGAGTGACCATGGTGGTGACATTGGCGCCTGATCCCTCTCCCTTCCCTGGGGAGGGGTCGCTGTGGCAGGAGCTGGTTGGAAGGTGTCTGGGCCTTTAGCTTGGCCTGGACACCCCCGTGGACCAGCTGGTGTCACCCCGCCCGTCTGGCTGGAGGGTTCAGGGACAGTGTGCCCAGCGCCAACAAAGGGGCCTTTCTCTGCTGGCCGGGAAGAGGCTGGCCCTTGTGAGGTCGAGGATGGGCTGTTGTCTGACTGCCACTCTCCTCTCTCCCTTCCCCATATCACCCACATGGGGGAGAGACCCCAGCCACCCCCTTGCTGTGGAAGGGGGAGACAGGGCTGTCCAGGGCCCCTTCCTGGGTCCGCAGTGGTCTTTATCCTGCTTGTTGCCCCTGCCTTCTTCCCCACTTCCAGCTGGGAAACCCGAGGCCCAAGAGGGCATGCGGCCCCCCACCCCCATGGGACAGGAGGATGTGGCCGCTGGTAGACTACCAGGGCGGAGCCCGGGGGCCCTCCCCAGCTTGGGTGGGGTGCTTGCCCCATTTCGAGGTTCGCCCTTCCTCAAGAATGGGTGGAGGGGCTGCCGGGTGCTCCAAAGCTCATCTTCTTGGCAGCAGCCTGGTTGCCAGGGGTTACCGGAGCGGGCTCCAGCTGTCTCCATGACAACTGCTGGGTGCTCTGGGCTCCGGCCCCCTCAGCCTCTGGGAAGGGGGCGGGACTTGTCCAGGGGCGGGGCTTGGCCGGGCAGCTCTGGAGCCCCGCCCCCAGGGAGCTTGACACCCCCCCAACCCACCAGACTCCCTAACCCCTGCCTTGGAGCCAGGAGCTTCCTCTGCACTCCCTTTGCCCCCTCAGGGTCATAGCTCGCCTGTGACACCTTTTCTGCGTCCTGTCCCCTCTTTCTCCCTCCAGCCCCTCCTCCCCTTTCATCGTCCCCAAGTTCCCATGTCCCCACCACACCTTCCCCCAAGTCTCTCCCAGCCCTCTAGACTCCGGTCTCTCCAAATTCCCCCACTGAGGGGGCGACTTCCTCACAAGTTCTTCCTCTCCCCTCTGTGTCGGTCCCATGGGGCTCCCTGTGTTTCCCAAGATGCCCCCATATAACCCTTCCATGTTCCCTTCATGGGTCACCCCCACCAGCCTAACTCCCTTGGGCTGAGGCATCCATCTGTCTCCCTCACCGTAAGCCCAAGTGTCCCCCTCCTGGCCCTCAGAGCCCTCCTGCTCCCCTCCTCTCCCCTCGGAGCCTCCTCCCTCACTCCCCTCCCAGCACCGCCCCAGCTGGACAGCTGGGCACTAAGTTTAGCCTTGGCAGGTGCCTGTGGGCTCTGTTTATGCTCCAGGTGGCTGTGGGCATGGGGGACGGGCCTTCCCAGTGCTGCCCGGCCTGGAGAGTCCCTGGGCCTCAGTTTCCCCACCCTGGAGGAGTCGTCTCTGGCCCCCAGCACCAATGGCTGCCCGCCCGTCTTCTCCCCCATAGCCCCTGGCGAAGCGGTGCCGCCTCCAGCCCAGAGATGCCGCCAAGATGCCCGAGAGTGCTTGGAAGTTTCTCTTCTACCTGGGCAGCTGGAGCTACAGTGCCTACCTGCTGTTTGGCACCGACTACCCCTTCTTCCACGACCCACCATCTGTCTTCTACGGTAGGGGCCCTGAGGGGATGGCCGGGAGGGCTCTGCTTAAAACACAAAGACACGAGGCAGTGACAGGTGCTTGTGGTCCCAGCTACTCATGAGGCAGAAGCAGGAGGATGGCTGGAGCCCAGGAGTTGGAGATCAAGGGAAGCTATGAGCACGCCACTGCACTCCAGCGTGGGAGACAGAGTGAGACCTGTCTCTTATCAAAAGAGAAGAAGAGGGCCGGGCGTAGTGGCTCACGCCTGTAATCCTAGCCCTTTGGGAGGCCAAAGTGGGTGGATTACGAGGTCAGGAGATCGAGACCATCCTGACTGACACAGTGAAATTCCATCTCTACTAAAAATACAAAAAAACTTATCTGGGTGTGGTGGTGGGCGACTATAATCCCAGCTACTTGGGAGACTGAGGCAGGAGAATCGCTTGAACCCGGGAGGCGGAGGTTGCAATGAGCTGAGATCTTGCCACTGCACTCCAGCCTGGGTGACATTTCCAAAAAACAAAGATGATGAGAATGAGAAGTGGGCTGGGCTCACTGGCTCACACCTGTAATCCCAACACTTTGGGAGGCAGAGGTAGGAGGATTACTTGAGCACAGGAGTTCAAGAGCAGCTGGGGCAACATGGTGAGACCTCCATCTCTACAAAAAATTAGCCTGGTGTGGTGGGACACGTCTGTAGTACCAGCTACTTGGGAGGCTGAGGTGGGAGAATTGCTTGAACCCAGTAGGTGGAGGTTGCAGTGAGCTGAGATCATGCCACTGCACTCCAGCCGGGGCAACAGAGCGAGACCCTTTCTGGGGAAAAAAAAAAAAAGATGACAAGAAGTGGCTGTGTCCAATTGATTGGAATGGATGTGGCCTGAGTTCTGGGTGGGGTGGGCTGGGCAGGGAGGTGACTGTGGCATGCTTTCTGTGACCTGTCCTGGTAGAGAATGCAGGGCAGGGTCGGCATCGCCACTGGGCAGGCTGATGGAGGAAACCCCATCTGTAATGGGGGCAGAGGGGGCTGCAGCTTCTCTGCCCTGTGAGGACCACCAGGGCTGTGGGCCAGGGACACACGGGATAGCTGTTTCCTGCCATGCGATGGCAACAGCCTAGAGGGCTCCTGGTGGCACAGAGCCCAGAGTGTACAGTGGATGTGCCACCTATGGGGCCACTTTTCCCATGCAATACCTTGATCGCCTAGAGGGGAGGTGTTAGCTGTTGCTCAGTTTTCCTTTTAGACGAATGACCCATGATTGAACTCTCCTAACTTCTTTTTTTTCTGAGACAGTCTCACTCTGTCACCCAGGCTGGAGTGCAATGGCACGGTGTCGTCTCACTGCATCCTCCACCTCCCAGGTTCAAGGGATTCTCCTACCTCAGCCTCCTGAATAGCTGGGATTACAGGTGTGCACCACCACACTTGGCTAATTTTTGCATTTTTAGTAGAGACGAGGTTTCACCACGTTGGCCAGGCTGGTCTCAAACTCCTGACCTCAGGTGATCTGCCCGCCTCGGCCTCTAAAAGTGTCGGGATTATAGGCATGAGCCACCATGCCCGGCCTCTCTTAACATTTCGGGCATGGAGTTGCCTCTAGCTTCTTCTTCTTCTTTTTTTTTTTTTTTCAGACGGTCTTATTCTTTTGCTCAGGCTGGAGTACAGTGGCGCGATCACGGCTCACTGCAGCCTTGACTTCCTGGGCTCAAGCAATCCTCCCACCTCAGCCTTCTGAGTAGCTGGGACCACAGGTGTGCGCCACTACCCCCAGTGAATTTTTTTTTGTATTTTTTGGTAGAGATGGGGTCTCACTAAGTTGGCCAGGCTGGTCTGGAACTCCTGGCCTCAAGCGGTCCACCCACCTCAGCTTCCCAAAGTGCTGGGATTACAGGCATGAGCCACCTCGCCCAGCCTTAGTTGCTTTTTGGAAGTGATACTCACAAGTTAGCTGATTATTTCCATGTTCATTTATTGAGCGCCTACTGTATGCCAGCGCTGAGACACAGCTAGGAATGGTCAGAGAAAGCCCTGTGCCCTCATGAAGCTGGCCGTGTGGCAGGGGCGACAGACAGTGAAGTACACAGTCTATCAACATCAGTAAGTGTGGATGAGAAAACTTGCGTGGAGAGAAGGGGCAGTGTGCTGTGTTGGGGAGGTGGGGAGGGGCAGTTTTTAGCAGGGATGGGGTGGTCCCACTGAAGGGGACTGAGTGAGGGCCTGGAGGTGCCTGGGGCAAGCAGGAGAGGCAGGGACTTCTGTTCAGGTGAATGGAGGCCATGCCTTCCAGGCCTCAGAGGCCACCGTCAGGTTTCGTTACTTACCTGTGGGCTGGGAGCAGAGGAGGGATGTCACCCCGGGTTGGGCATCTACCCCAGGGGTCCAGGAGGGGGCTGACAGCAGGAGCTGGAGCCCGAAGGGACTCCCACCAGGATTGAGCTGAGGGGAGGGGATGGGAACAAAGTGGCCAATTTTAGAAACGTTTAGAAGGCAGAGCTAATAGTATTTGCTACCACCCTAGAGGTGGTGTGAAGGGAAGAGGGTGAGGATGATGCTAGGGTCTTGTGAGATGGGGGCTGACTGGGGAGACCAAGATTCTGGATTCGGGGATGGAGACAAGGCAGGGATTGCACTGAGTGACCCAACAGTAGGTGGGACACAAGTATGAAGAGGTGGGACAGGCCGGGCGCGGTGGTCACTCCTGGAATCCCAGCACTTTGAGAGGCCAAGGTGGGAGGATCACTTGAGCCCAGGAGTTCGAGACCAGCCTTGGGAATATAGTGAGACGCCATCTCTACAAAAAATTAAAAAATAAAATTAGCTGGATATGGTGGCGCGTGCCTGTGGTCCCAGCTCCTGGGGATGCTGAGGCGGGAGGATTGCTTGAAGCTGGGAGGTCGAGGCTGCAGTGAGCCAAGATTGCACTACTACATTCCAGCCAGGGTGACAGAGTGAGGCCCTTTCTCAAAAAACAAAAGGAGGGAGAGGAGATTTGAGATCCCTGAACTAAGCCAGGACATCCCCCCTATCCTGTGGGGAGGTAAGTCTACAGGAGGGGTGGGGGGGCCTCTGTTGGAAAGGTGGGCAACAGATCCAGCGAGGTGGCCAGGGGAGAAAGCTCAGGCTCGGATGTTTCTGGAGAGTCAGGATGCAGAGGATCAGGGCATTTCAGAGTTTCACCCAATTTTTCTTTTTCTTTTTCTTTCTTTTTTTTTTTTTGTGATGGAGTCTGGCTCTGTCGCCCAGGCTGGAGTACAGCGGCGCCATCTCGGCTCACTGCATGCTCCGCGTCCCGGGTTCACGCCATTCTCCTGCCTCAGCCTCCTGAGTAGCTGGGACTACAGGCGCCTGCTACCTCGCCCGGCTAGTTTTTTGTTTTTTGTTTTTGTTTTTTTTTTGAGATGGAGTCTCGCTCTGTTGCCCAGGCTGGAGTGCAGTGGCACCAACTCAGCTCACTGCAACCTCCACCTCCTGGGTTTAAGCGATTCTCCTGCCTCAACCTCCTGAGTAGCTGGGACTACAGGTGTGCATCACCATGTCTGGCTAATTTTTGTATTTTTAGTAGAGACGGGGTTTCACCATGTCGGCCAGGCTGGTCTTGAACTTCTGACCTCAAGTGATCCACCCACCTTGGCCTCCCAAAGTGCTGGGATTACAGGCGTGAGCCACCTCAGTTGGCCTGCATTTTTTATTGAGGTAAAATTTATATAACTTGAAATTAGGCATTTTAGCCTATCACAAAAAGACAAATACTATGTAATTCCACTTATATGAGGTTCCTAGAGTCATCCCACTCATAGAGACAGAAAGTGGGCTGGGGGCCTGCCAGGGGCTGGGGGAGGGGGATGGGGAGAGACTGTTTAATGGGGACAGAGTTTCTGTTGGGGAAGAGGAGATTGTTATGGAGATGACTGCTGGTGATGGTTGCACAACAATGTGTACTTAACAGATGGCTTAGATGATAAATTTTTGCCATATAAATCTGCCACATTTTTTTTTTTTTTTTTTGAGACGGAGTTTCTCTCTTGTTGCCCAGGCTGGAGTGCAATGGCACGATCTCGGCTCACTGCAACCTCCGCCTTCCGGGTTTAAGCGATTCTCCTGCCTCAGCCTCCCGAGTAGCTGGGATTACAGGCAGGCGCCACCATGCCCAGCTAATTTTGTATTTTTAGTAGAGATGGGGTTTCTCCATGTTGGCTGGTCTTGAACTCACGACCTCAGGTGATCTGCCCACCTCGTCCTCCCAAAGTGCTGGAATTACAGGTGTGAGCCACTGTGCCCGGCCCACAATTTAAAAAAAAAAATTAACCATTTTAAGTATTTGTTTATTTTTCTTTGAAACAGAGTCTCGCTCTGTTGCCCAAGCTGGAGTACAATGGCACAATCTCAGCTCACTGCAACCTTCACCTCCTGGGTTCAAGTGATTCTCCTGCTTCAGCTTCCCGAGTAGCTGGGATTACAGGCATGCGCCACCATGCCCAGCTAATTTTTGTATTTTTAGTACAGACTGGGTTTTGCCATGTTGGCCAGGCTGGTCTCCAACTCCTGACCTCAGGTGATCCACCTGCCACTGCCTCCCGGCCAAAAATTAACGATTTTAAAGCAAATAGTTCATCAGATTTTAGTCCATTCACAGTGTTGTTCAACCACCTCCTCTGTCTAGTTGTGGAACATTATCATCCCCCACAAAAGGAAACCCCATCCCCATTAGCAGTCACTCACCAGTCCTCTACCCCAGCCCCTGGCAGCCACCAATCTGCTTCCTGTCTCTGTAGCTTTGCCTGTTCTGGGCATTTCAGATCACTGGAGTCTCACACTGTGTGACCTTTTGTGTTTGATTTCTCTTACTCGGCATCATGTTTTTGGGATTCACTCACATTGTAGCATGGATCAGTGCTTCATTCTTTTTTTTTTTTTTTTTTTTTTTTTTTGAGACGGAGTCTTGCTCTGTCGCCCAGGCTGGAGTGCAGTGGCCGGATCTTAGCTCACTGCAAGCTCCGCCTCCTGGGTTCACGCCATTCTCCTGCCTCAGCCTCCCGAGTAGCTGGGACTACAGGCGCCCGCCACCTCGCCAGGCTAATTTTTTGTATTTTTTAGTAGAGACGGGGTTTCACCGTGTTAGCCAGCATGGTCTCGATCTCCTGACCTCGTGATCCGCCCATCTCGGCCTCCCAAAGTGCTGGGATTACAGGCTTGAGCCACCGTGCCCGGCCAGTGCTTCATTCTTTTTCATGGCTGCATAGTATTCCACTGTGTGGAGGTAACCTATCTATTCGTCATTCATCCATTGATGCACATTCGGGTTGTGTCTGCCTTTTGGTTGTGTGCTGCTGTGCACAGGGTATCTCTTTGAGTCCTTGTTTTCCATTCTCAACCCTAGTGGACTTGCTGGGTCATAGTGACCGTTTGTGTGTACACGGCCATCAGGGCTGAGTGAGGATAGTGGACAAACAGTCACGGGGGCCAGGGATCGCTGGGGAGATGTGGGCAGGAGACAGCAGTGCCTGGACCGGGGTGGGGGTGGCACTGACCAAAGAGGGGAACCTGGATGGGGGTCCTAGCATAACTCGGCTGCAGAAGGGGTGAGGCTGAGATGAAAGTTGTCGCAGAGGCGGTTCATGGGGGCATCTGGAGGCAGCTGGGCTGCAGGGCAGGTCACCAAGGCAGGGGCCAGGAAGCCGCAGATGGAGGCTGGAGGGTCCGTCTTGGGGGTCTGCAGAAAGGGAGTGGCCAGAGAACAGGGAGCAACCCAGAGAGTTCCAGGTTGGTGTGGGCAGAGCACAGCATGGCTTCCCGCTGTTTTTTGTTGTTGTTGTTGTTTGTTTGTTTTTTTGTTTTTTGAGACAGAGTCTGGCTATGTCTCCCAGGCTGGAGTGCAGTGGCAACATCTCAGCTCTCGCCACCATCTCTGCCTCCCTCCAGGCCTCAAGTGATCCTGCCACCTCAGCCTCCCGAGTAGCTGGGACTACAGGCATACAACGCCTCACCTGGCTAATTTTTATATATTTTTTTGCAGAGACAGTGTCTCACCATGTTGTCCAGGCTGGTCTCGAACTCCTGGACTCAAGCAACTCTCCTGCCTTGGCCTCTCAAAGTGCTGGGATTACAGGCATGAGCCACCGTGCCTGTCCAGAGCATAGCCCTTGACTTTAGTGTCTGGCAGTCCTGGAGATGTGGCTGAGGAGAGGAGGAGGGGGACGTGGTGGGGTGGGCTGGGATGTCCCCCATCACCTGAGTGTGGGGGTCAGGTGCACCAGGAAGCAGGAGGAGGGGAAGGTGAGGCAGGACCTGCTTGGTGGGAGACCCCGCGCTTGGCGGCATGGTGCGCCCAGGCACGGCAAGACTCTGTGGGCAGCCGCCTCTGTCAGGGCCGGGGATTTTCAGGGAGTGGGCCCAGATCACCCACAAGGCAGGGGCCTGTTAAGGTAAAGATGGGAAGGAGGCCGGGCGCGGTGGCTCATGCCTGTAATCCCAGCACTTTGGGAGGCCGAGGCAGGTGAATCATGAGGTCAGGAGATCGAGACCATCCTGGCTAACACGGTGAAACCCCACCTCTAGTAAAAATACAAAAAATTAGCCAGGCTTGGTGGCGTGCGCCTGTAGTCCCAGCTACTCAGGAGGCTGAGGCAGGAGAATCATTTGAATCCAGGACGTGGAGGTTGCAGGGAGCTGAGTTGAGATCGCGCAACTGCACTCCACTGCACTCCAGCCTGGATGACAGAGGGAGACTCCTTCTCAAAAAATAATAACAACAAGGCCGGGCGCGGTGGCTCAAGCCTGTAATCCCAGCACTTTGGGAGGCTGAGACGGGCGGATCACGAGGTGAGGAGATCAGACCATCCTGGCTAACACGGTGAAACCCCGCCTCTACTAAAAAAATACAAAAAACTAGCCGGGCAAGGTGGCGGGCGCCTGTAGTCCCAGCTACTCGGGAGGCTGAGGCAGGAGAATGGCAGGAACCCGGGAGGCGGAGCTTGCAGTGAGCCGAGATCCGGCCACTGCACTCCAGCCTGGGCGACAGAGCGAGACTCCGTCTCAAAAAAAAATAAAATAAAATAAATAAAAAATAATAATAATAACAATAATTGGGAATGGAAAGCCAGCAGTCAGACACGCATGGTTACCCAGGTACTGGGAGGACACGTGTGGCTTGGAGGGTGTCACTGGGTCATGGTGGGGTTGTCTAGAGGCTTCTCAGGCCCCTGACTGCGAGATTTGGCTCTCCCCAGACTGGACGCCGGGCATGGCGGTGCCGCGGGACATCGCAGCCGCCTACCTGCTCCAGGGAAGCTTCTATGGCCACTCCATCTACGCCACGCTGTACATGGACACCTGGCGCAAGGACTCGGTGGTCATGCTGCTCCATCACGTGGTCACTCTCATCCTCATCGTCTCCTCCTACGCCTTCCGGTAAGGACAGGATTGGGTGGCAGGGGGCCGAGGCACAGCCCACACAGTGCGGAGGCTGATGATGTTGCCGCAGGGCACAGAGGCGGCCATGGAGGGGATCACATCAGGTCGGAGTGCTCAGGGGTCCGACGAGGGCACAGGCCAGAGGGAGGAAGGCCGAGGAGGGAATGTGGGCCTGGAGATTCCTGAGGGAGATTCCGCAGGGATGGAGTGAAACAGGCCCTGAGAGCCACAGCCACTCCACCCCACTCACCCACCCAGCTCCTCCGACGCTGCCCTCGACCAACCAGGTCACACACGCAGGAGTTCCTGAGCACCTACCATGCCCAAGCAATGGGGGCACGGCTGTGAACGCAGCTGATGCACCCTGATGTTCCAGAGCCAACCACGGCCATCACTGAGCCTTTCAGATGGAGTCTGTGCAAACCTCACCGTGCTGTGTGCATAAACTCCACCCCGGCTTCAAAGCCTTCGTATACAAACAAGAGTGAAAGCATCTTATCCACCCTTTTATTTCTCTCTTTTTTTTTTTTTTTTTTTGAGACAAGGTCTCGCTCTGTCACCCAGGCTGGAGTGCAGTGGCGTGACCATAGCTCACTTTAGCCTGGACCTCCGGGGCTCAAGTGATCCTCCCACCTCAGCCTCCTGAAGTGCAGGGATTACAGGCGTGCACCACCACGCCTGGCCTTGTTATCTTGACTCCATATTGAAATGACAATAATTTGGATATGTTGAATTAACTGGAATCCTTTATTAAAATTAATATTACCTGTTCTTTTCCCTCTCTTGTTAAATGTGGCTGATAGAAACTTTAAAATGAAATACACTGCTCATCTACTATTTCTTTTTTTTTTTTTTTTTTTTTTTTTTTTTTTTTTTTTGAGACGGAGTCTCGCTCTGTAGCCCAGGCTGGAGTGCAGTGGCCGGATCTCAGCTCACTGCAAGCTCCGCCTCCCGGGTTCACGCCATTCTCCGGCCTCAGCCTCCCGAGTAGCTGGGACTACAGGCGCTGCCACCTCGCCCGGCTATTTTTTTGTATTTCTTAGTAGAGATGGGGTTTCACCGTGTTAGCCAGGATGGTCTCGATCTCCTGACCTCGTGATCCGCCCATCTCGGCCTCCCAAAGTGCTGGGATTACAGGCTTGAGCCACCGCGCCCGGCCTTGAGCCACCGCGCCCGGCCTCATCTACTATTTCTATGGGACTAGCCGCCCTAACTGCGATAATGGAGTAGCCATGGCCCACAGATATAGAGCAACAAAGAGGCAGCCCTTTCAACTTTAATTAAACTTAAGTAAAACTCCAGGAGCAGGGACTCATGCTTGCAGTCCCCCAGCTACTTAGGAGGCTGAGGCAGGAGGATCGCTTGAACCCAGGAGTTTGAGTTCAACCTGGGCAACATAGGGAGACCCTGTCTCTAATAAATCAATTTTTAGGCCGGGTGCGGTGGCTCATGCCTGTAATCTCAGCATTTTGGGAGACCGAGGCGAGCGGATCACGAGGTCAGGAGATTGAGACCATCCTGGCTAACACAGTGAAACCCCGTCTCTACTAAAAATACAAAAAATTAGCCGGGCGTGGTGGCGGGCGCCTGTGGTCCCAGCTACTCGGGAGGCTGAGGCAGGAGAATGGCATGAACCCGGGAGGCAGAGCTTGCAGTGAGCCGAGATCGTGCCACTGCACTCCAGCCTGGGCGACAGAGCAAAACTCCATCTCAAAAAGAAAAAAATTTTTAAAACTACTTTATTTTATTTATTTATTTACCTATTTTTTTGAGATAGGGTCTTGCTCTGTCACCCAGGCTGGAGTGCAGTGGCATGATATTGGCTCACTGCAACCTCCGGCTCCCAGGTTCAAGCAATCTTCCTGCCTCAGCCTCCCAAGCAGCTGGGATTACAGGTGTAAGACATCACACCCAGCTAATTATTGTATTTTTAGTAGAGACGGGGTTTCTTTTTTTTTTTTTTTTTTTTTTTTTTTGAGACGGAGTCTCGCTCTGCTGCCCAGGCTGGAGTGCAGTGGCCGGATCTCAGCTCACTGCAAGCTCCGCCTCCCGGGTCCACGCCATTCTCCTGCCTCAGCCTCCCGAGTAGTTGGGACTACAGGCGCCCGCCACCGTGCCCGGCTAGTTTTTTGTATTTTTTTAGTAGAGACGGGGTTTCACCGTGTTAGCCAGGATGGTCTCGATCTCCTGACCTCGTGATCCGCCTGTCTCGGCCTCCCAAAGTGCTGGGATTACAGGCTTGAGCCACCGCGCCCAGCCAAAGACGGGGTTTCACCACGTTGTCCAGGCTGGACTGGAACTCCTGACCTCAAGTGATCCACCTGCCTAGGCCTCCCAAAGTGCTGGGATTACAGGTGTGAGCCACCACGTCTGGTTAGTTTAAAAAATAATTTTTAAAAGCCCCCATTCCATTCCTCAGCTATACAAGCCACAGTTCAAGGGCTCATTGGCTACAAGTGGCTGGTGGTTCCCATGTTGGACAATACAGGTTTAGAACATTCCCATAGTTCTAGAAACTTCTATCAGACAAGGCTCTCTAGAGGGCAGAGTCGGATGATAGAACCAAAAAAGGAAGGAAGGAACAGTTCATTTGAAGGTGATAAGAATTATGGAGAAAAGGCCAGGTGCAGTGGCTCATGCCTATAATCCCAGCACTTTGGGAGGCTGAGGTGGGCAGATCACCTGAGGTCAGGAGTTCGAGACCAACCTGGCCAACATGGTGAAACCCTGTCTCTGCTAAAAATTAAAAAATTAGCTGGGCATGGTGATGGGTGCCTGTAGTCCAAGCTACTCAAGAGGCTGAGGCGGGAGAATCGCTTCAACCCGGGAGGCGGAGGTGGCAGTGAGCCGAGATCTCGCCACTGCATTCCAGCCTGGGTGACAGAGCGAGGCTGTGTCTCCAAAAAAAAAAACTGTGGCTGCAGATGTGTTAGGTGTAGGTGCGTTGGTCTGGGGGTGACAGATGAGCAGAGACTGAAAGGAGTGAAGGGAGGTGCTGAACGTCAGGCACTGGCATGCTGGGTCCTGGGGACAGCACGTGCAAAGGACCTGTGGCAGGAATCCAGGAGCTGTTGGGAGACAGAGCAAGGAACAGGGACTTGGTGAGAGACACTTCCCTGTGTCCAGGGTGAATCCAGTCCCCTCGGGCAGCGCATCTGTCAGGTGGAGACTCTGCAGAAGGACAGGGGATGGTCTTCAGGCTTATTAAGATCCTAATGGGGCTGGGCGCGGTTAGGCTCGAGCCTGTAATCCCACACTTTGGGAGGCCGAGGCGGGTAGATCACATGAGGTCAAGACTTCAAGACCAGCCTGACCAACATGGTGAAACCTCATCTCTACTGAAAATACAAAATTAACTAGGTGTGCTGGTGCATACCTATAATTCCAGCTACTCGGGAGGCTGAGGCAGGAGAATTGCTTGAACCCGAGAGGCAGAGGTTGCAGTGAGCTGGGATTGCGCCATTGCACTCCAGCCTGGGTAACAAGAGCGAGACTCTGTCTCAAAACAAAAAAAAAAGTTAAAAAAAAAAAAAAAAAAAGGATCCTAATGGGCTGGGGCAGAGGCCTTTCCTGCATCGACATCCAGACCTGGAAGTCTCACTATGGTGGTGATGTCCAAAGTGAGGGACAAGCTCATAGAGGATCTGGACACAGAGTGGCCCAGGCCTGTGAGAGTTGGGGGGGGTCACAGAGGGTCAAAGGTCACCAAGATGAGGAGGGGCCAGCAAGGAACTTCCAAGGCCAGGCACAGTGGCTCACGCCTGTAATCCCAGCACTTTGGGAGGCCAAGGTGGGAGGATCTCTTGAGCCCAGGAGTTTTAGGCCATTCTGGGCAACATAGCCAGACCTAGTCTCTACTAAAAATTAAAAAAATTAGCCGGGTGTGGTGTTGGTCCCCTGTAGTCCCAGCTCCTCCGGGGGCTGAGGTGGGAGGATCACTTGAGCCTAGGAGTTTGAGGCTGCAGTGAGCCGGATCACACCACTGCACCCCAGCCTGTGCCACAGAGCAAGACCCTGCCTCAAAAGAAAAACTTACACGGGGCCGGGCGCGGTGGCTCAAGCCTGTAATCCCAGCACTTTGGGAGGCCGAGACGGGCGGATCACGAGGTCAGGAGATCGAGACCATCCTGGCTAACACGGTGAAACCCCGTCTCTACTAAGAAATACAAAAAAAAACTAGCCGGGCGAGGTGGCGGGCGCCTGTAGTCCCAGCTACTCGGGAGGCTGAGGCCGGAGAATGGCGTGAACCCGGGAGGCGGAGCTTGCAGTGAGCTGAGATCCGGCCACTGCACTCCAGCCTGGGCGACAGAGCGAGACTCCGTCTCAAAAAAAGAAAAACTTACACGGAGCCCCCTGGGCCGCATGGGGACACTGAGGCAGGGAAGATGAGGGTCCGGTTGGGGGGTGCACAGCTAAGTGGGGTTCAGTGAGGAAAGGGCATCCTGGGAAGGGGAGATGGGCAGGGCAGGCGAGCCAGGAAAGGTGGCTTTGGAGAGGCCCATGGGGAGCCTGAGGTATAGCCCAGGGACTCTGTGCTGGGGGCCTTAGTGCAGAGTGGAGGTCCCCTAATGTGAGCCGCCCTCTCCTCTCTACCTGCTGCTCCCCCAGGTACCACAATGTGGGCATCCTTGTGCTCTTCCTGCACGATATCAGTGACGTGCAGCTTGAGTTCACCAAGCTCAACATTTACTTCAAGTCCCGCGGTGGCTCCTACCACCGGCTGCATGCCCTGGCAGCAGACCTGGGCTGCCTCAGCTTCGGCTTCAGCTGGTGAGTGGCAGGGAGCCCTAGGAAGGGAGGGAGGTGTGGCCTGGTGAGGTGGGTGTGGTCAGAAAGGGGGCGGGACCAGGCAGGGAAGGAGACAGGGCCCGGTGAGGTGGGTGTGGCATGGCAAGGGAGGGGCTTTGTGATTTGGGTGGGGCTGTGAAGGGGCGGGGCTATACAGGAAAGGACTGGACAAGGGTGGGGCCAATTGGGCTAGGAGTGGGGCTGGGCAGAAAAAGGGATGAAGCCAGGTGAGATGGGTGGATCCAGGAATGGGAGGGGCCTGGTGAGGTGGGTTGGGCCAGGCATGGAAAGGGAGGAGCTAGACTAATACAGAGCAAGCCAGGGGTGGGGCCAAGCAGGGTTGGGGTAG
Organism: Theropithecus gelada; assembly: GCF_003255815.1. Classification (NCBI taxonomy): domain Eukaryota; kingdom Metazoa; phylum Chordata; class Mammalia; order Primates; family Cercopithecidae; genus Theropithecus; species Theropithecus gelada. Next base: position 18,472,505 of record NC_037687.1, on the reverse strand, counting down.
GGCTAGGCAGAGAAAGAGGTAGCGCTTTGGTGTGGTGGGCAAGATGTAGCAGAGAAATGGGGGCACTGTGCAGGGAAGGAGGTGGGGGCTTGGTGCAGTGGGCTGGGCCTGGCAAAGAAGGGGAGGGACTGGGCAGGAAAGGAGGTGGGGCCTTGGTGAGGTGGGTGGGGCCTGGCAGGTAAGGGGAGGGACGGGGCAGGGAAGGAGGTGGGGCCTTGGCGAGGTGGGCGGGGCATGGCAGGGTAGGAGAAGGACAGAGGAGGAGACGAGACAGGTGGGCAGAGGTGGGCAAGGATGGGGAAAGGGGACAGGGATGGGTCCAGGACGGGACAGGACAGGCATTGGGTGGTCTCCCTCCACCCACGGCCTCCCGATTCCTCCCACCACAGGTTCTGGTTCCGCCTCTACTGGTTCCCGCTCAAGGTCCTGTACGCCACTTGTCACTGCAGTCTGCGCGCGGTGCCTGACATCCCCTTCTACTTCTTCTTCAATGCGCTTCTGCTGCTGCTCACCCTCATGAACCTCTACTGGTTCCTGGTGAGTCGTCCCCAGCCCTCCTCCACAGTGGCGGTCCCGTCCTTGTCCCCATCCCTGTCCCCTCCTCAGGCAGGTTCGGAGAGGGGCACGTTAGGTGGCAGACAACCTGTGTGGAGGGCCTGGGACAGGAGCACACGGCTGTCAGCAGGGCGGTGGCGAGGGAGGCTTCCTTCTCACCAGCACCTCCCCTCCCCTCTCGCAGTACATCGTGGCGTTTGCAGCCAAGGTGTTGACAGGCCAGGTGCGCGAGCTGAAGGACCTGCGGGAGTACGACGTGGCCGAGGCCCAAAGCCTGAAGCCCAGCAAAGCCGAGTGAGTGTGGAGGGGCCCGCACCCCGCGTTCCCTCCTTTAGTGTCGCCTGTCCGAGCATGCTCATGGGCAGGCCCCCAAGACCCAGCAGCAGATGAGGCCGACGCGGATGCTGCCCCCCAAGCCTACTCCAAAACAGAGACTGCAATAAAGACGTGGACAATGTGGCCACTACCCTGAAGGATAGGACAGTGAGGAAGGGGAGGGAGAGGCTGGGGAGGGGCAGGCAGGGTCTCAGCAGTGGGGACACTGAGGGCCAGGCCTAGTGGCTGGTGTGGCTGCAGTGGACGAGCTGGGGCCCTGTGGGTGGTGAGAAGCAGCTGTTGGCCAGGCTGGACGACATCCTCCCACCCATGTCCCCACTGGAGCCGGTGGCAGTGGGGCTGGGGAGGAAGGAATGCCCAGGGCCACAGAGGGAGCCCAGGCTCCATCTGGGCTGAGACATCCTGGCCTCCGAGTCTGGCAGGGGAGCCCACTGCCCAGCCAAACAGGATCTGGGGCTGGGAGCTCGGACTCAGCCCAACCCAGGAGGGAGTCCTGGGGAAGGAGACAGCCCCAGGCCTGGGGCGGGCAGGCGGGCGCCTGGGCCAGGGATGAACGGAGGCCGAATTGGGCGACAAGCAGGGTCGGGGTGTGCAGTGTCTCACAGGCAATGTGAGGAGTGTTTGAGCAGGGGCCAGGACAGGAGGTTGTGGAAGGCTCTGGAAGGTGCCAACCAGCCAGGCCCTCTGATTTGGCCAGTGGGGGCCATCAGTGACCTGGGAACGATGGTTTCAGGGAAGCAGTGGCTCAGAGCTCCGTGACGTTTTTTGCAATGGGAGGTGCGAGATGCAGACATTTAACACATCCGGGGCTGTAGCCAGGCAGAGGAGCCTCAGACCCCCCACCCTGTTTGGAAGGGAGAACCCACCAGATTCGCCTTGGGTGTAGATGAAACAGAAATAAAAGAATCAAAGATGACTCAAGACTTCAAGACTTTTGGCTCGAGCTGGTGTTGACTGAGTGGGACTGGGGCAGGGTCACATGGGATCTGGCAGATGCGGCATTAGGAGCCTCCTTTGGAGGGTGTTAGATTTACTGTCCTTTGAGCATGAGTCGAGAATTCTTTTTTTTTTTTTTTTGAGATAAGGTCTCACTCTGTCGTCCAGGCTGGAGTGTGCAGTGGCACGATCTCGGCTCGCTGCAACCACTGCCTCCCCGACCCAAGAAGTGATCCTCCTGCCTCAGCCTCCCAAGTAGCTGGGACCACAGGCACGCACCACCACGCTGTGCTAAGTTTCGTATTTTTTACAGGGTTTCGCCATGTGGCTCAGGCTGGTCTCAAACACCTGGGCTCAAGCGATCCACATGCCTTAGCTTCCCAAAGCTGCTGTGATGACAGGCATGAGCTACTGCAGCCGGCCTGAGTCGGGAATTTTCCAGAGATCAGCAAGGTCTCCCCAAGGTGTCTTCCAAAGGTGGTGATGGCTGACCTCAAGTGATCCACCCGCCTCAGCCTTCCAAAGTGTTTGGATTACAGGAGTGAGCCACTGACCCAGCCTGTTTCTTTCTTTTTCTTTTGTTTTTTTTTGTTGTTGTTGTTTGTTTGTTTAGAGACAGGGTTCCACTCTGTCGCCCAGGCTCCCAGGCTGGAGTGCACTGGCTCATAGTTCACTGCAGCCTCAACCTCCTGGGCTCAAGTGATCCTCCCGCCTCAGCCTCCCAAGTAGCTGGAACCATAGGCACCCACATCACATCCAGCTAATTTTTAAATTTTTTTGTAGAGATGGGATCTCACTATGTTACCCAGTCTGGTCTCAAACTCCTGGCCTCAAGCAATCCGCCCGCCTCAGCCTCCCGAAGTGCTGGCAGTACAGGCATGAGCCACTTTGCCTGGTTCCGAAAATTCAATTGGGATCGGAACTCCAGAAAACCAAGACTGAGAACCACTTTTAGATAACTCGGGAGGCATGAAGCAAATCAGAGAGCAATTAATTGGCTTGATCTCTTCCTCACCCCATCTCACCCCATTACTGCTTCTTGAGCAGCCTCATCGCCAGGATCCCCTCATCTGTACTCCCTCCTCTGAATTCCCTGTCCTCCTCATGGCCCTCATGGGACCCCTGGTGATGTGGGTAGCCAGTACCCTTCTCTCCTACACTGACACCCGTAGCTTCCTGTGGTCACTCCCACGTCCTTGTCACGACTCAGCCCCTCTGTCCAAAGCCCCCATTGCCCTCTTAGGGGCTGCCAGGACCAGCCATCCATTGAGAGACTCTCACCTCTCTCTGACTCTGGTGACTTGCACCAAAGCTCTGTAAACCCCATTTTCACCTCTGCTGCACCTGCCACCCCCCTGCAGTGTCTAAAAAACTGGGCTGGGCATGGCAGCTCACACCTTGTAATCCCAGCACTTTGGGAGGCTGAGGCTGGAGGATGGCTTGAACCCAGGAGGTTGAGGCTGCAGTGAGCCACAACTGCACCACTGCACCCCAGCTGCGGTAACAGAGCAAGACCCTGTCTCAAAAAATAAAAATAGAAAACTGAACTTCAGCCCCAATGTCTGGCCCATGTAGGAGAATCTTCCCTCCCGAGGGTTCCTGGACACCAGCTGTCCCCATCATCGTCATCATCTCCTGCACTGATAATCTGGCCAACATGTCCCCAAGAAAGCAGGAGTGGCCGGGTGAGGGCGTCCACCTGCTGCTACAGTGAGCGACAGTCCCCCTCTCCCTGAGGCTAGGGATGTCCACCCAGCTTGCCTATTCAAGGACATTTCAACCCAGGAGAGAATGCGCTCTCTCTCTGCTCTTCTCCACCACTGGCCTCATCAGCCTGTTCCCCTCCCTTGGAACAGAATTCCTAGATCCTCCTGGGTGCTGCTCAAACCCAGCTGTACCCAGTCTTCCTCCCCCCATCCCAAGAGCACTCCTATCCAGCTGCCCTGTGGCTCTCGGTGCTAACCCCAAAGGGCCCCTCCCCTTCTTCTCCTTCTTCTTCTTTTTTTTTTTTTTTGAGACGGAGTCTTGCTCTGTCACCCAGGCTGGAGTACAGTGGTGAGATCTTGACTCACCGCACTATTTTTGTAGAGATGGGGTCTCACTGTGTTGCCCAGGCTGATCTCGAACTCCTAGGGTCAGGTGATCCGCCTGGCTTGGCCTCCCAGAGTGCTGGGATTACAGGTGTGAGCCACTGTGCCTGGCCCTTGAAGCCCTTTCTTTTCTTTTTTTTTTTTTTGAGACAGAGTCTTGCTCTGTCGCCCAGGCTGGACTGCAGTGGCCGGATCTCAGCTCACTGCAAGCTCCGCCTCCCGGGTTCATGCCATTCTCCTGCCTCAGCCTCCCGAGTAGCTGGGACTACAGGCGCCCGCCACCTCGCCCGGCTAGTTTTTTTTTTTGTAATTTTTAGTAGAGATGGGGTTTCACCGTGTTAGCCAGGATGGTCTCGATCTCCTGACCTCGTGATCCGCCCGTCTCGGCCTCCCAAAGTGCTGGGATTACAGGCTTGAGCCACCACGCCCGGCGAAGCCCTTTCTTTGCCCTATACTCCTACTCTGCCTCTCTGGCCTCCTGGCTGGCCTCCTCTTCTGGGGCCGTTTCTCTGCCCACACTTCATCCACACCGACTCCCACATTTCTCTCCTACCCACAGAGCTCCCGAGTGCCATTCTCCATCTCCCGTGTTTGACATTTCCAGCATCTTCTAAAATATCCCAAATCAGCCCCCAGTTTCACCCCAGACTCCCTCTCTGGAACACCAGCATATCAGTGTTGACAGCAATTTGGGGCAAAACACTTGCAAGACCTCAGGGGGCCCCGTCTCCTCTGTCTCCCTCTCCTCATCTACGAAGAAACATCTAGAAAGTGACTGCATCATCCTTCTCTCTCTCTAACCTCCCTCTGACTCTCTTTTCCCCACAGTGGTGGATAGAAGCTGAAAGGTGTCAATCAAAGTAAGGCCATCTCGGCCGGGTATGGTGGCTCACGCCCGTAAGTCTCAGCACTTTGAGAGGCTGAGGCAGACGAGTCACCTGAGGTCAGGAGTTTGAGACCAGCCTGGCCGACAAGGTGAAATCCCGTCTCTACTAAAAATTCAAAAATTGGCCGGGCGCGGTGGCTCAAGTCTGTAATCCCAGCACTTTGGGAGGCCGAGACGGGTGGATCACGAGGTCAGGAGATCGAGACCATCCTGGCTAACACGGTGAAACCCCGTCTCTACTAAAAAATACAAAAAACTAGCTGGGCGAGGTGGCGGGCGCCTGTAGTCCCAGCTACTCGGGAGGCTGAGGCAGGAGAATGGCCTAAACCTAGGAGGCGGAGCTTGCAGTGAGCTGAGAGATCTGGCCACTGCACTCCAGCCCGGGTGACAGAGCAAGACTCCGTCTCAAAAAAAAAAAAAAAAAAAAAATTCAAAAATTGGCCAGGTGCGGTGCTCATGCCTGTAATCCCAGGCACTTTGGGAGGCCGAGGTGGGTGGATAACCTGAGGTCAGGAGTTCTAGAGCAGCCTGGCCAACATGGTAAAACCCCATCTCTACTAAAAATACAAAAATTAGCCAGGCGTGGTGGCAGGCGCCTGTAATCCCAGCTCCTCGGGGGGCTGAGGGAGGAGAATCGCTTGAACCCAGGAGTCAAAGGTTGCAGTGAGCCAAGATTGCACCATCGCACTCCAGCCTGGGGGACAAGAGCGAGACTTCGTCTCAAAAAACAAACAAACAAAATTACCCCAGGCATGGTGGTGAATGCCTGTAGTCCAGCTACTTGGAAGGCTGAGGCAGGAGAATGGTGTGAACCTGGGAGGCGGAGGTTGCAGTGAGCCGAGATTGCACCACTACACTCCAGCCTGGGCGACAAAGCAAGACTCCATCTCAAAAAAAAAAAAAAAAAAAAAAAAAAAAA
>NC_037687.1:18465284-18466683 GCF_003255815.1 Theropithecus gelada | reverse complement strand
TAATCCCAGCACTTTGGGAGGCCGAGACGGGTGGATCACGAGGTCAGAAGATCGAGACCATCCTGGCGAACACGGTGAAACCCTGTCTCTACTAAAAAATACAAAAAACTAGCCGGGCGAGATGGCGGGCGCCTGTAGTCCCAGTTACTTGGGAGGCTGAGGCAGGAGAATGGCGTAAACCCGGGAGGCGGAGCTTGCAGTGAGCTGAGATCCGGCCACTGCACTCCAGCCCGGGCGACAGAGCGAGACTCCGTCTCAAAAAAAAAAAAAAAAAAAAAAAAACAGAAAAAAACCAGAAAAGCTATCTCCCCCAAGGTGGGTACACCCCCACCCACACCCCAAAAGGCAAATACTGACAGCTGTTTCTGAGTGGGTAAAGAACACTTTGAAGCTTGTGCAGAAAAAACAAACAAGAAACAGCAGGAAAGCTCTGATAAAAAGGCCCAGGGCGGGGGCACCCATCACCAAGGATGCTAAACTTTACCATTAGAGGAATCTATACTTTCTGTGGGAACTGAGTGGAGAAACTGACCTAAGAGCTTAAAACCTTTGGCAAATACTAAAGACCATCCTGGAGAGCAGGAACGGAAAGCGTGGGGACCCTCTGGAAAACAGTGAGGGCGTGTCTTTGTTTCTCGTAAGCCTCAGAGCAAACCCCCACCTTGTACCTAAGGTGTCGATGCAGAAATGGAATCCCTGGAGTCATCCCAGAGCCAAAAGGAGAGAGTGTGTCATGGAGGTTTGTTTATGGGAAGAATCGAGAAGCCACAAGGGTGGATGAAGAAACACCACTCACGGTCTCAAGCATCGCAGGCAAGGTCAGAAGACAAGTGACAGATGGGAGGTCCAAGCAGGGCTTATCTCCTCTCAGATAAAGACCAACAGCCATCGATGGGGACAGCCAGTTGGCTGTGAAATGCATGCAGAGAAGCTGAGCTTCAGCCTAAGAGAAGAGCAAATGAAAGTGACAAAAGCCCTTTGGGAGGTGGAGGCGGGCTGACTGCTTGAGCCCAGGAGTTTGAGACCAGCCTGGGCAACATAACAACCTCACCTCTACAACATAGCGACCTCATCTCAACAAACAATAAAAATGTTACCTGGGGCCAGGCACTGTGGCTCACGCCTGTAATCCCAGCACTTTGGGAGGCCAAGGTGGGCAGATCACCTGAGGTCAGGAGTTCAAGACCAGCCTGGGTGATACAGTGAAATCCTCTCTACTAAAAATAAAAAATTAGCAGGCGCCACCACACTACTCGGGAGGCTGAGGCAGGAGACTCGCTTCAACCCAGTAAGCAGAGGTTCCAGTGAGATGAGATTGTGCCACCACACTCCAGCCTGGGCAACAGAGCAAGATTCTGTCTCAAAAAAAAAAAAAAAAAAAAAAAAAAAGGGGGGGGGG
>NC_037687.1:18445085-18465194 GCF_003255815.1 Theropithecus gelada | reverse complement strand
AAAAAAAAAAAAAAAAAAAAAAAAAAAAGTGGGAGTGGTGGCGTGCCCCTGTAATCCCAGCTACTCTGGAGGCTGAGGTGGGAGGATCCATTGAGCCTTGGAGATTGAAGCTACAGCCAACTATGATAGTGCCACAGCTCTAGCTGGACCACAGAGTAAGACCCTGTCTCAAAAAAAAAAAAAAAAAAAAAGGGAAGTAGGGGGACAGCAGATGCCAGCCAAGGCCACTGGAGCCAAGGACGAGCCTTCGTGGGGTGGGTGGCAGAGGAGAGGAGGATTGTGCAGGGTCCCACTGTGGAGGCGGTGGAGTGGTCAGGCCCAGGCTGGTGCGTGGCTTTTGCCCTGCAGCGGCCTGGAGAGGCAGGGAGGAGGGGAAGAGGAAGGTTTAACTGGGGAGAGGGAAGCAAGGAGGAAGTGCCAGGGTGACAGGAGGGACATACATGCCTACGGGGCAGGGTGAAGGAGAGGCGGGGTGAAGGCGAGGCCCGGGCCTGGCCGGGTAAGAGGAGCTGGGGGGTGTGAAACGGCCAGGGAAGAAGCAGGAAAGAGGGCCAGGCGGCCGCGTGGGGCTCCCAGGCTAACCTACGCTGGTTCTGGCCCCCAGGAAGCCACTGAGGAACGGCCTGGTGAAGGACAAGCGCTTCTGAATCCCTCGGCCCCGACCCTGTGGACCCGGCCCCACCCCGAATACCCCGGCCACGCCCCCGTCCTTGGCGCCCCTCCACCCCCTCCAACTCCACGCCTCTAGGGCAGTGGCCACCTCCCCTGGGCCCCCGCCCCCTCATCCTGCCTTCATTCCCTGGCCACGCCCCCCCAGGACCCCTGCCCCTCCTGGGACACCGACCCCGCCCTCAGCCCACTGGTCCCGGACCGCGGCGGACCCTGTGCACTCTCTGGCCAACACCTGGGAGGAAGATGCTACCGCCGCGGCAAGGTCCCGGCGGCCAACACCTCCTCCTCCTCCTGGTCCTCCTGCTGCCCTCGCTACCCCCGACCTGCGCCCCCGTCCCCCCAGGCCCAGCCGCCGCCCTGCTCCAGGCTCTCGGGCTGCGCGATGCGCCCCAGGGCGCCCCCAGGCTCCGGCCGGTTCCCCCGGTCATGTGGCGCCTGTTTCGACGCCGGGACCCCCAGGAGACCAGGTCTGGCTCGCGGCGGATGTCCCCAGGGGTCACCCTGCAACCGTGCCACGTGGAGGAGCTGGGGGTCGCCGGAAACATCGTGCGCCACATCCCGGACCGCGGTGAGTGGGGCTTTCGCTGGGGGCACTGGTCCTGGAGGTCAGACCTCGCGGGGCGAGCCTCGAGAGTGGCCCGGGGATGCCCGAGCGACTCCGAAGGTCCCCAGCCGCCCTGTCCAGGCTGCTAGCAACTTCGGCCACCGCACCCCACCCTTTCCTCATCCTCTGCACGCCAGGGACACGTCAGCGGGTTCCCAAGACCAGTTCCCCTGCTTGATGCTGAAGCCCTGCCCCCAGCCCACCCCCACCCCCGCCACTTAACACTATTTAATGCCTTCCTGCAGATGCCACCCCCACACCCTAGCATAGCTTCCCCAGGGGCCCAGGCTCTGGCTCATGTCTCCCACTTCGGTCACCCGTCCCTCCTATGTCCCCCGCCGAGGGCAGCCCACCACTCGCCGCAGGGCGCCTTCCTTGGTACTCATGCCCTGCCCCCACTCCATCAGCCCACCCCACCACTTCACACCCTTCCTACAGACAGTGCTTCCCGAGCCCCAGCGTTCACCTTCCTCCCTGTCCCTAACCGAGACCCCCATGGGCAGGCCGGGGACGCAGCGCGAGCCAAGTCCTGTCCCTACCTCCCCAGGTGCGCCCACCCGGGCCTCGGATCCTGCCTCAGCTGTGGGGCATTGCCCTGAGTGGACAGTCGTCTTCGACCTGTCGGCTGTGGAATCTGCTGAGCGCCCGAGCCGGGCCCGCCTGGAGCTGCGTTTCGCGGCGGCGGCGGCCCCGGAGGGCGGCTGGGAGCTGAGCGTGTCGCAGGCGGGCCAGGGGATGGGCGCAGGCCCCGGGCCGGTACTGCTCCGCCAGTTGGTGCCCGCCCTGGGACCGCCAGTGCGCGCGGAGCTGCTGGGCACCGCTTGGGCTCGCAACGCCTCATGGCCGCGCAGCCTCCGCCTGGTGCTGGCGCTGCGCCCCCGGACCCCTGCCGCCTGTGCGCGCCTGGCCGAGGCCTCGCTGCTACTGGTGACCCTCGACCCACGCCTGTGCCACCCCCTGGCCCGGCCGCGGCGCGACGCCGAACCCGTGTTGGGCGGCGGCCCCGGGGGCGCTTGTCGCGCGCGGCGGCTGTACGTGAGCTTCCGCGAGGTGGGCTGGCACCGCTGGGTCATCGCGCCGCGTGGCTTCCTGGCCAACTACTGCCAGGGTCAGTGCGCGCTCCCCGTCACGCTGTCGGGGTCCGGGGGGCCGCCAGTGCTCAACCACGCTGTGCTGCGCGCGCTCATGCACGCAACCGCCCCGGGAGCCGCCGACTTGCCTTGCTGCGTGCCCGCGCGCCTGTCGCCCATCTCCGTGCTCTTCTTTGACAACAGTGACAACGTGGTGCTGCGGCAGTATGAGGACATGGTGGTGGACGAGTGCGGCTGCCGCTAACGCGGGGCGGGCGAGGACGCGGGCCCAACAATAAACGTCGCGTGGTCTGCTCTGCTGGTCTCCTTGGACTCCTTTGCCTGGGGTTGGGGAGAGCGCCCCTCGGCCTTGGCGATCGGAAAGGCCTTTCCACTTCCAGGTCACTTACCCGAGGCCTAACCCGCCACCCCCGGGAGCCGTCCCGACAGGCCCAGGTGCTGCCCACGGGAGGGGCCCAGGGGCAGGGGTCGCCCTTCGTCAGTCCTGCAAGGCCGACCTGCCCTTTCTAGGCTTTGCCTGTCTCCCTCTGGCGTCCTTCACACCCCAACCCCTCACTCGGCCAGGGAACCCCCGCCCCCAACACCCTCCGCCCCCTGCAGTTTATCCAATCCTTGGTGTGAAGGCAAAACTGTTTAATATTTTATTGGTGACAAAAGAACTTAAATTGACCGAAAATCAAAAGTTACATTGCCTTGGTACGGTGCGCCTGGGTTTGTCAAGGCCGCTGCTACAAAGCTGGAGAACACAGCACAGGGCGAAGCAGAGGCAAAGCGGCCCAGCCCAACAGCCGGGATGGGGCAGGCAGCGTCCCTCGGGCCGCCGCGGGGTCACCGCAGAAGCCTACCCGGTGCGTGGTGCATGCCTCTACGCGGCCTACCGGAAGAAGGGGAAACCGAAAGCCCTAGAGCAATGGGAATAAATAAGAGTCCCTGCCAGAAGGAAGGTGGCCTGTGCGTCCCCGTCTGTCCCATGTAGAAGCTGGAATCTGGAAGTGTTCAGCTCAGGGCAAGTGACAGCCCCAGGCCCGGGCCAGGGCAGGCTGGAGGCCTGGCCGCCAGGCGGAATGACACCCCAAGCCAGGGGTTCGAGGGGCTGAGGCAGCTCTCCTAACTAAAATGACCCTCTGCCAACGACACCACACCCCCCAGCCCCTTCACACAGAACGCAGTAATTCCTGTAACTTGTTTCCTTACCCCCCAGAAGCAGCGATCACCCCCTCAGCAAAACTGCTGGCAGGCAGAGCTCCCAATTTGGGCTTTCGGTGTGCAGCGCTCCGTGTGTCTAACCAGTACAGGGACTGTCGATTCCTCCTGGGGACAGGGACAGGCCCTCTTGTCCTTCCACCAAATCTTCCAAAGGCCCCCGGGAAAAAGCCGTTGATCCGGGAACAGCCACCTTCTCGCCCCCTGGCCACAGGGCCAGTCCTAGCCAAGGCCCCTCGCAACGGGGCCAAAAGCACCTTCCTCACAGGTGCAGGGCCCTGCGCCGAGTCCGGGCGGAAAGCGGCTTGGCTTCTGAGTCCAGTGGAGAACGAGCAGCTTCCAGGCTCGGTGGGCGGCTACCCCAGAGGCCCGATGCCCCGCAGCAAGCAGCCACCGGAAGCTAAAACCAGCAACAAAAATCCTCCTCCAGGCCGCGGCACAGGTGTTGCTCCTCTTCTCCAGTGGCGCTGGCTTGTTCAAACTGTTTCTGGAAGCTTCTCACATCTCCCAGGTCCACCGCTAAGATTTTAGAGACAAACTTAGGAAAGTATTCTTCAGTACTCCTTTAAAAGAATCTTGAAAAAACAAACAGAAAAACCCCAAACACCCTTATTTTCTTTATATGAAGGCCCTCGGAGAACACAGGCAGCGCGACCTCGGCGCGTCTGGTAGGCGTGGACAGATGCGCCCTCCCGGGGCTCTGCCCTGCGCGCCGCCATCTTTGCAAGGAGCCTGCTCGGGCACAGAAATGCGAAGTTTTTTCCTGCTAAGACGTAGTCCCCTTTCAATCAAAGAGAAAAAGAAATAAAAGAACAGAGGAAAGGGCTACTCTGAGATGAGGGTCTTCCTCCCTCCGCCCTGGCCGCAGCCCCGGTGGGACGGAGCGGGGCCTCCTGGTGGCGGCGGCTCCCGCGGGCCGGCCCCTCCTCCGCTCCCTCTGCTCCTCGCCGCCGCGGGCCAGCAGGGGGCGCTCGGCCTCGGCTCCTCTCCCTCGTGCGCTCTCCCTTCCTGTCGCTCACACAGTGGTGCTTCAGTTTTAGCAGTGGAAAACAGGTATCCGTTTATTTTTATTTTTTATTACCCAGAATAAGATGCTGATGGACTAAGCCACGTTGCTTAGCTCTTCCGCCGCCACCTGTCAGGAGGGAGAAGGGCAGGAGGCGGTGAGAGGCGGCGCGCAGAGCCCCACAGGTACCCAGCGCACGGGACACCGAGGGAGAGCTCGAGCTGCTCTCCCCCACTCTGATGAGGAAACAGGTCCCGCGAGCAGAGGGCTACCCGCCAGGATGGGGTAGGGTGGGGTGCCTCCACATCCCTTTCCGTGGGGAGCCCTAGAATTCTTTCAAGGGGAAAGTGGGGCTGTGACTGGGCAACACATGGAGCCACCCTGACTGGTGGTGAAGGGCACAGGCCAAGCTGGCCCTGCGGGCCTGTGACCCCACTGGGGACAGCATGCATTTCCAGATACCACCCCTCCCCAGCAGCTCCCTGGAGACTGGGATGGGGCCAGGCCTGCTCCGGGGGGCTTGCCTTTTAGTACTGGGACAGCCCCGTCACCCCGCCATGCTGGTACGCCCTCTCTCCCTGGTACGTGGAGTCCTGCGAGAGCGCCACGTCGATTTGTGATTTAAACTCATCACCAAGGTAACTGTCCTGAAAGACAATGTCAGGAGGTAAGCAAGCCACAGGCCAAGGGTGCTCACATCCACCCAGCCCTCAGCAGCCCAGAGAGGAGAATGGAAAATCCATCCCCAAATTAAGACCCAGGAGATCCACTCTGATGACCCTAGCCCAGGGACAGGTAATTTGGACAGTGGACATGGGCCAGGCCAGCTCTCGGGCTCTTCAGAGGGCATGTTCCAGGTGCACAGCCCCACTCTCACTCAAGCAAGTCCTGTCCCAGGGCCGCAAGAGGGCTCTGTGCATGGGGCGGGCTCACCTGGGACAGCTCCGGCTGGGAGAGGCCGGGCTGGCTCATCTGGGAGGGCTGGCTCATGGAGATGTAGCCCTGCGTCAGGGCGCCCTGAGAGAAGGGCTGTGACGCCACATCCTGGCTGGCTTGGCTGTTGGGGAGGTTGGTCTGGCTGGGCCCAGGAAGCCCAAAGCGGTTCTTCTGGCGTCCCCCACGGCCAGTCTTGCCTTTCGGGGTGCCTCGGCCTGAAAGACAGCAGTCCAGGGTGATCCCAAGGAGGCCAGGGCCTCCCAAACAAGCACACCCTCGAGAGCTCTCAGGAGGGCCACACCCGGCCACAGCCATGGATGCTTACCTGCAGCGGGCCCATTGGCTTGTCCAAAATAGCCAGGCGGTGGCATGGGCGGCATGACCAGGTTGAAGGGGATGGGAATGTTCATGGCAGCCACGTGGCTGGGGCCGGCACTGATCATGCCAATCTGGTCATGGGTCTGGAAGTACATGCTGGAGGGCCGGCCTGCAAATCACAGTGGAACACAGCAGGTGTCATCTGCCTCGGTCAAACCCTGGCGATGCCCCACCCACCCCACCAGCCAGTCAGTCGGAGCTGCACATCTGTCCTGGCTCTGCCCAGGCTGAAGATGCAGATTCGCCGGACTCCATGTTGACTACAGCAGCCAGCCTGGGGCTGGGTGCTAGGGCAGGCACCTTCCCCTAGAAGAGCCTGCTGGGAATCACTGGCCTACACAGATCTGAAAATCAGGGCCGGGCATGTTGGCTCAAGCCTGTAACCCCAGCACTTTGGGAAGCCGAGGTGGGTGGACCACCTGAGATCAGGAGTTTGAGACTAGCCAGGCCAACATGGCTAAAAACACAAAAATTAGCTGGGCGTGGTGGTGGGTGCTTGTAATCCCAGCTACTTGGGAGGCCAAGGCAGGAGAATCGCTTGAATCCGGGAGGCGGAGGTTGCAGTGAGCCAAGATCGCACCACTGTACTCCAGCTTGGGTGACAGAGCAAGACTGTCTCAAAAAAAACCAAAACAAACAAAACAAAAAAAACCCCCCATGCAAATTGGCCACGTGCAGTGACTCTCGCCTGTAATCCCAGCACTTTGGGAGGCTGAGCGGGAGGAATGCTTGAGGCAGGAGTTTGAGACCAGCCTGGACAACATAGCGAGACCCTGTCTCTAAACATAAAAAATAAATGAAAATTACCCTGAATTTACCAAAGGAAAAAAAAATCCTTTTTATGAAAATGTTCTATTTGTACTACATGCAGTCCCTGCCCTACCAAAAGGCAAGAAAAAGCTAACTAGATTGATCACCAGGAAACACAAATAAACTCTGGCTAAAGACAAACACCCCAGGGGTGCTGTGGGGCTAGAGATGTCCTGGGGGCGGGGAGGACAAGGGAGCCAGGCCCTGCCCTTGAGGGGAAGGAAAGGTGGGGCACCTAAAGCTTCAGCCATGGGAACAGCCAGCATCCTGCTGTGAGGACAAGGGGCCGGCCGGTCTCCTGCCGAGCAACTCACCCTGGCTGCTCCGATCATAGACGGAGCCTGGGATGATGGCCTCCCGGGCATCATACATGGCTGTGGTCATGAAGCGGGCTCCCTGCGAAGGTTTAGATAGGTGAGGAATTTGTCATCTCAACAGAAGGAACAACTTCCCATGGGCCGGTGGCCTGGGAGGCCTGGGAGGCAGCAGGTATGCAGCTGTGGGGTGTTGACACTGTGCCAGGGGCTCTCCCTGGAGACAGGAGAGAGCTGTTGTCTCACGGCCTCTGGGTCTCGCCTGCCCTCCTCGGCAGACCTGGGCTGATGCTGACCCTTGGGCCTCGGCTCAGGAAACTTCATATTCCCTCACCACCAGGGAACCCCGGGCTTGAAAAGCTTCCAACTCCCGGCGTCCCAGGTCCCAGGCCCCAGGCTGCTGCATGCGGCACAGCGGCCCTGAGCCCAATTCCCAGAGGCCACCCAGGACTCAGTGGCCCTGAGCCAAAAATGCCACACACGGCTTGGGAGACAGGAAGTGGGCTGGCCCATCCTCCCCTAGGAGAGCCCTCCCTCAGCTCACAGGCACATGGGCCAAGCTGGCACATTCCCAGCAGTGTTTCAGGCCCGGGTTTCTCCTTGCTGCCCTGCTGTCCTGCGCAGACGCTCACCGGGTTGATGGTGTTGACCAGCTTGCGCGGCTTGCTGAACTGCATGAGGCTCTCGCGCAGGTTGTTGAGCGGCCCCTCCACCAGCACCTTCTGCTCCTTATAGTAGTTCAGCAGGTGGTTCCAGAGTGGCTGCTTCGACAGCGCCTTCGGGTTGCCCACGATGATGACGCCGTACCTGCAACAAGGGCACAGTGCTGAGGACGCAGGTGGAGAGCGGCCTGTCTCACGGGATGGTCCAAGAGGCAAGGCTGCATTCACTCACAACCCAAATCCAAGGCAAGAGAGGCGTGGACCAGGCGAGCCAAGGCAGCAGGCAGGCTGCCAGCCACAGGGACAGGCCCCAGAGCCCAATGCCAAGCTACTGACCCTGCACACGGGTTGATTTTGTGGCTGACTCTAAGCAGCCCCATGGCAGACACCTGGCTAGGTGGATACGTTTGAAGACAAGACCTGCTGTCAAGAGAGTCGGCCTTCCAGGCACCAGGGCACAGGTGGCCCCACAGGGTCCCTGGCAGGCTGGGGCACTGACCCGATGCCCAGCTCCTCTAGCCCACCTCATGCAGCTGTGGGGGGGCCCACCCAATACCACCCACCAAACAAGAGCACGCCTTAGAAAGAGGAAGTAACCAATGACAAAGCCATGGTGACCTACAGGAGGACTACTGCGTATGTGAGCTGGAAGGAGCGCCAGGTTCTCTCCCTATGCTGGGTGGAGCCACGGGCCAGGCCCCCCGGACTTCCAGCTGGTGAACAAGTCCTTGCTGTCTAGTTTTTTTTTTTTTTTCTTTCTTACTTTCTTTGGAGTCTGAGTTTTGCTCTTGTTGCCCAGGCTGGCGTGCAATGGCACGATCTCGGCTCACCACAATCTCCGCCTCCCAGGTATAAGCGATTCTCCTGTTTCAGCCTCCCAAGTAGCTCAGATTACGGGCATGCACCACCACGCCTGGCTAATTTTTTTGTATTTAGTACAGACAGGTTTCACCATGGTTAGGCTGGTTGAGAACTCCTGACCTCAGGTGATCCACCCGACTCGGCCTCCCAAAATGCTGGGATTGCAGGCATGAGACACTGCACCTGGCCTGATGTCTAGTTGTATGTGGGATGACAGAATGGATCCCTTCTGCTATCATCAATTCACAAAAGTTGTATTTTAGAACCAAAAATAGTGGACAGGACCAAAATTTACAGGCTCTCTAAACAACTTGACAGACACACACCAGATTTATCTGAATCAGACCAGAAGGGCCTGGAAAGATACGTCCTGCTGGGCTGAGGCACAGGGGCCACAGCAAACCCCCAGGACACGGAAACAAAGATCTCTCCAGTGAGACATTGTTTCTCAACTGCTGCTTAGAGCCCTCTGACCTCTGGCCCTGGCAACCCCCAACCCTAGCCCCAAATTCCCTGGGAAGTAAGGACTGATGAGAGCGGCTGGGCAGCACACAGCAGGCAGCCTCCCTACCTTGCTCTGGTCAGGGCCACATTCAGACGCCTGGGGTCATTTAAAAACCCAATGCCTTGGTGCTCGTTGGCCCGCACACAGGACAGGATAATGAAGTCCTTCTCGCGTCCCTGAAAGGCGTCCACACTGGCGATCTCCACCTCCTGAAAGGGAGCTTTATGGTCATTATCGGCCAACAGGCGGCCTTCCCAGTCCCCGCAAAATGCAGGAAATACACCAAGACCCACCCTCAAATCCCACCCGGGAGCTTGGGGCCTGGCACCTGCTCCATCGCACCTAGGGGATGTCCTGGCTCTGCTGTCATTTTGCTTTGTTTTCTTTTTTTAGAGACAGGATCTTGCTCTGTCACAGGCTAGAGTGCAGTGGTGCGATCTCAGCTCACTGCAGCCTTGACCTCCCAGACTCAGCTGATCCTACCTCAGTCTCCTGAGTAGCTGGGACCATAGGCACATGCCACCACACTCAGTTACTTTTTTTTTTTGGTGGAGATGGGGTCTCCCTACATTGCACAGGTTGGTCTGGAACTCCCAGGCTCAAGCGGCTCCCCTGCCTCAGTCTCCCAAAGTGCTGGGACTCCAGGTGTGAGCCATGACACCCAGCCTGTTCTCTTTTAGCCATGGGGATTTGTTTCTCAGCACTAAGAGCACAAGTGCTCATCCCAGAGAACCTGAGCCGGGCTCAAAAACAGAACAGAAACCACTGCCATGTAGCCACTCAGACTCGGCACTTGGGCTCATTTCCCCGTGGAGGCAGAGCTGTGCCTCCTCCCCACACACCCGCAGTAGGCGTTTCATCCGGGTGTCAAAAAAGGTGTGAACACCAGTCTCCACAGCACAACATCTACTGCGTGGCAGGCACAGACCACTCCCATTCCACCTTGGACTTGTTTCAACCGTCCCAAGAAAACACCTTGATGTGCCAATCTCAGCCCATGTTTCTGATCCTTGTGACGTACTTCTCAAAGTCTCTGTCCTGACCATGTGGAATTTCACAAGGACTGTGGGGATGTGCTGTCTGTGCCCTCCCCAGAGGGTGGACCAGCTGGTGCTTCCTGGGCCACTCTGAGCTCCAGCCAGGATGGGTACCTCTTGGGGGGGGTAAAAGTCAAGGGTCAATACCCCTGAATGGCCCCGGAGACCGAGTGTGCCCATGGGCGCGGAGCACCTGGTAGAGCTTGGTGTGCAGGGAGCCGCTGAACTGCATGTACTGCACCAGGTAGGAGCGCTGGCCCTCGTAGGGCGTGATGATGCCAATCTGGTCCGGCTTGGCGCCCGCCTTCAGCAACTTCGTGGTGATCTTCTCCACGTTCGCAGCCTCGGTCCTAAGAAACCCAGGCTCTCAGTGCTGGGCTCCACCTGTGGGATCCCGAGCCCTGAGGCTGGAGGCTGTGAGGGGTGCAGACACACGACACCCTGCGGGAAGGCAGCTGCCATCACTGGTGTTTGCATGGCTGAGCTTCCCCAGCCTTCACCAAGGAAGTCTTGAGGGGCAGAAAAGGCTGCCATGTGGGATTAGCAAGTATCTGCCCAATAAAAAACAAGTACAATGGAAAAGGAGGCAGAAACAATACGGTTTAGAGTCTAAACAGCAGATGAAAGTAAAAAAAGTCTCAGTCCCATGTTAAAAATAAGTACAATGGGTCAGCAACCTCTCAAGCTGTCCCCAAGGCCTGCAGATGCCGGTGGGCCTGTCCCTGCTCACCTGTTCAGGTAGGAGGTGCCCGAGCTGGCTATCTCCTCTTGGCCCTGGGTCACATAGAAGAACATCGGTTTATCGGGCTGAGGCCACTGGAAGTCAAATCCCTTCTTCACACGATCCGCTGTGAGGGGAGGGAAAGAGGTAACACTTCAAAAGCCCTAGCCCGCCTCAACTGAGTTCAGACACAGCGCAATGTAGATGCCACACCAGCGCTGCAGGCCCTGGGGCAAGAGACCTCGATCTGTGAGGCCCTGGTGAGGTCACCTGAGCTGGTCCCCTGGCTGGAGATGGCCAGGATTGAGCAAGATTGAGCAGAGGCCACTGAGAGCACCATGGCCAGCACAGAGTCTCAGGAAACAGGAAACGGTCTCAGCCAGAGCTTTCCTGCAGCCTGGATCTCTGGCAACCCCAGGATACAGGCTACTCTCCTGCTTCCTTCCAGAAGCTTGCCTTAACGGCTCCACAGCCCCTACAACTGACTTGCATGTGACACTGCTAAGTCAACTGTGTCCCCCTGCCCTGCAGCCTTGCCCATTCCTGCTGAGGGCCTGTGGACTGCTGGCTCTGCCTCTGGGCTCCCTCCTGGGCCGGGGCCCAACACTGCAGCTGGGGGGCCGCAGCGTCCTGCTGTGTGAGCAGCAACTTTCTTCGGGCTCTTCGCACTCATCTTGGCTTTTCTGGGCTCTGTGTGTTTCCTTAAAACTGTAAAACCAGCTTCTCAATTCACACGTGCCCCCCTCACTCTACTGGGAGCTTCGATCAGTGTGAGGAAACTGGTGTTTTTGCACAGCACCAGCCTGACATGGACAGAGGAAGCCAGACACGCCAGCACACACCGTATGATCCCACGTCGAGCTGAAAATGAGGCCAAGTGCATCACTGTTGTTGCAGCGAGCACAGGGGCCGCCGGATGAGCTCAGAAGTCCCTCAGCCCAGGGGCTGCTGTGGATGCGCACCCCTGGACGGTGGCCACCTGCAGGGATGAGGCGGCTTCTTGCAGCTGGTCAGGTGGTTCTGGGTTCAGATGCTGGCTATCCAAATATGCTCACTTAGTGACCACTCACTGAGCCAGACACTCGTAATGTGGCCACATGTTTACACTTCAATAGAGAATTTCCTAAAATATACTTACTGGGTGTGAACTACATGCTGGGCATCAATTAGAGAGCAGTGTGCACCAGCATCTGCCCTCTGGGCCGATGCCCTGGGGACCATGAGGGGTCTGAGCCTGCACTGAGCCACGCCTTTCCCAGCCAGTGCTCAGACACACCAGCACAAGCGAGGTCTCTGCAGCCTTCTGTTTTCAGCCTTGCCATGCACTGGGAACAGCGGTGTCCCAGCGATGTCAACAGTGGCATCAACTCCCACGACCTACCACTCGGCAAAGAGTGGTGCAGCCCAACCCGGGGGGTGGGCTCTGAGCCTCACTTTCTCCTGTAAGTAGGCCTGACAATACCAACCTCACAGGTTTGGAGTTCACGAGATGCTGTATTGGCAGCTTTCAGGACCCTTTACACTCTCAAAAGTTAGGGAGTCCAAACAGCTTTTGTTTATTGGATAACTGTATTCCCTAAACTTGGAAATTTTTAAAAAATGTATTAATTCGTTTAAAAATAACCCATTACACATTAGTTATTTCTCCAAAAATAAGCTAAATGAGAAGAGTGGTCCTGTCTCCCGTTTCTGCGAATCTCCTTACTATCTGGATGAATCGGAGGCAGCTGGGCCCTGGGATCTGCCTCTGCTCAGTCCACCCTCCCGGGCTCCGGGAAAGCCGGGCCTCATGGATGCCTGTGACTGGAAAGGGAGATGGGTTTGTTTTTACAGCCTTTCTGCATGGCTGGGAGTCTCCAGCCCTGAGGCCACATCAAGCTGGGCAGAGGTGGGTTTCCGCAGGCCTATGACAACTCTTTGCCACTCCATCCCCATGTGACTTCGTGACATTCTGCATTGGTCATTCAAGAAGGATCTCCCATCAAGTAGGTCTTCCAAAGGCTGACACATTTCACCGGCAATGGTGGAAACAGTTCATCTGTTACCCCCACAGACCTCATTAGAAAAGTCTCTAGGTGTTGGTTGCCAAGCTCATGGCAAGCGACGTTAACGTTTTCCAAAATTCTAGTTTTCACTTGAATTTTACTACTGTAACAGATGTTGCCACTTGTTCTCTATGAAGCGATGAGATCGATCATTTTTGGAAAAAGTCTGCCCAACACCACGGGGTGAATACCCAGGGTGTGTCCACAAGGCCTGCCTTCAAGCACCGGCACACCCGAAGGTGTCATGAGAAATTCTATCTGGTCGCAGCAAAACACTCAAGGCAAGATGTACTGTTCACTTCCTCATCCGGGGTGTTTCTTACTGTGATCCCAGCACAGTCCGGCTGCTCCGAGCCAACTCTTGCAGAAGTACCAGTGAGTCACCAGCAAGCATCGGCAGAGTGAAAAAGGGCAGCTGAGGCCTCTGTGTTATACAGGGAAGCCAGACACGGTCTTGCAGACCCCAGGGGCCCAGGCCCCGAGAATGACTATACTTCAGGAAGCACTGAACACACGGCCCACGTTAAGGCCTGGGCTCAGCATCCCTAACGCCTGTCCTTGCTGTTGTGCATGCTGCCACATGAGCCTTGGATGAATTCTCAGGCAATGACTGAGTTTTACAGAGGACACAGGCTCCCCACATGCCCCAGAGACACCACGTGATCTAAGACCATACCACCAAGACCTTGGGCACAAAGTGCCCTGAACTCAAGCAGTGGCTATATGAAGCCACTCAGGGGAAACTGATGGGCCAGTTCCTTCTCCCCAGGCCACATTCCCTTGATGCCACTTCTCCGCAGAAGCCCCTGCCCCAAGCAGAACCCGTTACCTGCAGTGACACCATTCTGGAGGGAGCCCTCGTAGAAGATGTTAGACGGGAAGGCGCTGAGTGCAGGGTGCATCCGGTACTGGACCTGCAGGCGGATGGGCCGGATGCCCAGCACCACCAGGCGCTCGAAGAGCGACTGCGACAGCCCGGCTTTGGCCGCCTTCTTGCACATCACCACTGGGCCCAGTTGGCAGTGGTCACCTACAAGGATCAGCTGTAGGGAGAGGGGCCCCCACAAGTCAAGAAGTTCAGGTGTGAATCAGTCTCAACACACACTAGCGAGGAAGTAGGGGCCCCGGGGTGCACAGGGCACCACCTGGCCACAGGGGCATTGCTCACCACACACGCTGGACGTGCAGCTGGCAGACCCCACCCTCTACAAACCCCTCAGGGAGCCCTGCGTGTGCACACATTCTGCTGAGCATCCTACATCAATACAGGGTGTTTTAAAAGACAAACACCAAGAATCTCACACACGAGTTTTCACACAGGAGACAGTAGGGAAGAGAGCCCACCTGCTTGGCCCCAAGGACCACGGGAACCATGCACTCTGGCTCAGTGGCCTGGGTGCTTTCGTCGATTAAAATGGAGCGGAACTGCATCTTGGCCAGTCTTGGGTCGCCGGCGCCCACACATGTGCAGCAGATGACATCTGCATTCTGGGGAAGGGTGCAGAGGCATCAGGGCACCTGCACTGTAAACGCCACCAGACCCCGGAGGGCAGGTGGGACAGGACACAGAAGCTCTCCTGTTTCTCACCCTCCCTGACACTATAAAAAAACAAGCTGTCCCTCCCGGACAAGATACACGGTCCAGGCTGTGGTGATTACCAACTTTAAAGGTCCTTAAACGGTCACGTTTCACAGAAGGCAACCTCTCCACACCAAGGGCTCTATGTCTCACGACAGCCTTCAAGGGGCAGTGCTGAGCTGCTGAAAGCTGCACTCAGGCTGATTCCAGTTCAGGCTGGTGGGTTATGAAAGAGCAGGAGTGTTCTAGATCCACTGCCAGATCCCAGTGGAGGCTGGGAGTGGAGACTCCCTAGAAGACCGTGTTCCAGGCAGCGAGATGTCCCTAATTTACTGTACAACTGAGCGCAGAGAGGCCAGGTAGAGAGCATCTAATTTCTCTTTCCAGAAGCAAAGCAACAATTCAAACAGGTGCCTTGGCCCAAACAAAAACCATCAGGCCGCCAGCCCACAGGCCCTTTTACAGGCAGGAGGGGCACTCACCATCAGCAGCTCTCTCTCCGCGGTACGCTTCAAGGCCCGGTACCGCTTCTCGTCGGCAGACGACAGCTCCCCAGTCTCATCTTTCAGCTGCTGCAGCTTCTGCAGCTCAGGCATGCTGGAAGCACATGCAGGTCAGCGGGGCACCTGAGCTCTGTACATGTCACCTGCAGCAGCTCAGGGACCAACTGGGAGGGATGGACTTGATACACACCTGTCCATGTTTCTGATCTGGTTGTGCAGGGCCAGGAAAGACACTGGGGAGTCGATGGCCTCGCGGCTCTTGGCACAGAGGCGCACGACCTTCAGCCCCGTCTGGTGGATCTTCTCTGTTAGCTGGTCCACGGCGATGTTGCTCGGAGCACACACCAGCACCGGCCTGCAACACCATTCAGGCAGCTCAATGCTTACCCAGAGGAAGCTCGGTGAATGTAATAAGCCAAGACTCTGTTTTTTGAGACAGGGTCTTGCTCTGTTGCCCAGGCTGGAGTGCAGTGATTTCAGCTAATTGCAGCCTCAATATCCTGGGCTCAAGCGATCCTCCCACCTTAGCCTCCTGAGTAGCTGGGACAACAGGTGCACACCACTACCCCCAATTAATTTCTGAATTTTTTTTGTAGAGACGTCTCACCCTGCTCAGGCTGGCCTTAAACTCCTATCATTTTTAACAGGCAGTAATGACACAATGTTGAAGGAGCTCAGATCCAGACAGCCCAGCCTTCACAGCTCTACCAACCACAAGCAATGCCAAGGCTGGAACCTGCACCCTCCCGCCATGCTATAAAGTGCCTTCACAGTTCTGAGACGCACACAGAACTCACGCTGCTGCAGCCACGGCCCCCTGCCCCCAGTCATCTACACCAGTAGCAGACCTGGTTACTAAAATGCAATCCCAAGGCTGCAGCTGACACGAATAACGTCACATGGAGAGCGGTAGGTGCTACAGCGACACTGTCCGCCAAGTGCTCTCCCCAGTATGACAGAGCCCGAGGCTCCTGGCAGCAGGCCTTCCATCTGGCTACCCTAAAGACCTCCCAGGTCTCGCCCACAGGGGCCGTGTCAGTCCTACCCGTTGCCTTGCCGGGCCAGGTGGTAGACGATGGTGGCCGACGTCACTGTCTTCCCCGTGCCTGGCGGGCCCTGGATCAGGCTCAGCGGTCTTTGCAGCACAGTCTTCACGGCATAAACCTTCAATACAAGCGGCCGTTAGGGGCAGCCGCCGCTTGTGTCCCGGCCCATGGGCGAGGCCCCGCGCGCTGAGGACGGCGCACACCTGGGAGTGGTTGAGGTCGGGGAGGCCCTGCGCCGTGAAGCGCTTGGGCAGCTGGCACTTGATGATTACGTCCTCCACCTCGTGGCCCAGCAGCTTGTGGTAGATGTAGCCGGACACTGAGGTCTCGTCCACAGCAAACGTTTTCAATGCACTCTGCATCCTGTGAGGAAGGTGTGGGGTTGGCTACACGCACAGTCATGGCCGCCTCACCAGCGTCCTGAGTCTGCAGACCTGGGTGGGGAGCCCCACTCCACAGTGATGGGGAGGGCTCATAAAGATGCCACGGGTGGCAACCAGGGATCGGGGGGCCGCGACGGGAGGGGACGTACCTGTCAAAGGAGGTCGACTTCCACACAAAATCCACCTGGAAGTTGTGAGTCACCTCCACGGGTGCACCCACGCTGCTCCGCAGCTCAATGGCAATCTCATCGCCATAATCTGTGTGCTGAGTTAAGTTTGCATCCTTGTCAAAAGCCAGGCTGACCTTTCTGGGTCGCCCTTGGTACATATTCTTTAAATGGCGTTTTAAAATTTAGTTACTTAAGACACCACTGGTTCTGCACCAAACGCTAAAAACATGCAGCCAACACCAGACCAGAAACCAGAAGGAAAGCGTCCTTGAGGACAGAATCTACCTCACCATGAGCCAGTGTCCCACCCCCAGCCAGCCTGAAGTTCCTCCTTGCCACCCCCAGGGCCATCTCCCGGCCACCCATCTAGGCCCCTTTCAGAGATGCAGAGGGCGGCAGCGAAGCCACCAGCGCTCACCAGCAGGGAGCAGCCACATCCCGGGCCCCAGAACCTCACCAGGAGCTCCTGCACATGTGGCCAGCAGGGGCAGGCAGAGTTCATGGAACCCAGCTTTGGCCATAGCAGCTCTTCTCACAGTTCCACAGAAACAACACTCCTCCCAGTACGGCCAAGCACCGGGCTCCGCATACACAAGCAACCTGCCCTCCAGGAGGCTGTGGCCGGTAGGCAACACCCTTCCCTCAACCCCGAGCCCCAAAACCAGTCTCACGTGTTTAGGATGAGCTTGTCAGGCACAGGGTGGGTGTGGGACATGACTCTCTCTACCCCTGTGGAGGCCACCACTGAACGGTCAGGCCCCAGCAGCTTTGGCCAGCCACCAAGAGGCCCAAGTCGGACCCGTGGTGTCTTCTCCGAGGACCCCTCCCCGCCCCAGGCCTCTGATTGCACCTGTGCCTTACAGCTGCTCCACCATGGCCGGCAGGCTGCGTCACCATGAGGTTACTGCACATTCCCAAACGTGGCCTGGGAGCAAGTGAGTGCTCACAGGGTCTGCATGTGACCACTGGCTTCTGGAACCTCCGTGTGCAGAGTCAGCATCCAGGTAAGGCGCTCCTGCAGCCACATTAACCTCCAGAGTCAGCCCAGGGACGCGTCACACAAGCAGCATCACCAATATCACCACCATTCGGGCAGAGGGAAAGCAACCATACAACCAGCTGTCCCAGAAGGTGAAGGCCCTGCAATTCCCCTAAGAGCAGTGGAGGCCAGTGCCAGCCAGCAACTACCACAGAGCACGAGATGCTGGCCCAGCGACGAGCATCAAATCCACGGTGGCCTCCATCTGATGCCCCCCAACTTTCCTCTCCCACCAGCCAGCCCCACCCTCTTCACATGAAGGATACTATCAGGGACCTTGATGACGTGGCCGATCCCTTTCCACAGGGGCGCAAGGTCCCCTTTGTACCGCAGGCATATCTCATCCCCCTGCATGAGCCGCATGTCTTGCGGTAAGAAAGTGAGAGAGGTGGCCATTTTAACCTGCGCCGTCACTTCCACCAGGAAGAGTTCAAATTAAGGGGCACTTTACAAGGGTGGAACTAGGAATTTTATGCTACTTATGGTCACAAATATTTTAAAACTTAAAATCACCTCTTAACCAAATTATGACTAAATCCTCATTACCAGAGTCAGTCTTGGGCAAAGTGAAGTAGGCGATTCTCTTCTTGTTAAGGCCCAGGTCCCACCTGACCGTGATGTTATCTTGAGTCTGAGCACATGAAAAACAAGAGCCCCGGTTAGCCTCCAGCACATGCCCGGGCCTGGCCTCCACATGCCCCAGGCCCCATGAGGCGGGCCCTACAGCAAGCCTCTGCCGTGACAGCGGGCGCCGTGAGCGGCACCTGACAGCCCCAAATGCCACCAAGGGCATATCTGAAAGAGAAGCCATTAGGAGTCCCCAGAACACACACAGGCCGATCCCGTCTGGAGGCTTCACCACACACCAGAGGCCTCCGTGGCCAGGGAGCAGCTGCTGCGGGAGGGAGGGAGAGAGAGGAGGGGAGGGAGAGAGAGGAGGGGAGGGAGGGAGGGGAGGGGAGGGAGGGAGGGGAGGTCAGAACTCCGGGGCTCCCGTTGCCTAAATGTGGTCTTCACAGGGATCACGCCCGAGTCTAACTCCTGCAGCTGTGGGCAAAGCTGTGGACCCCACTGGGAAAGATGTGTTGGATTTAAATACAAAACACTGAGGCTGATGTCAGCTCTGAGGGCGGGGGCCCAGACCACCAGGCTGCCAGGCCTGGATCCGCAAGCTCCAACTCTCAGGCGTTGCAGCTGCAGCCCACGTCAGCTCCCACAGCCTAGAGAGAAAACCTCCCTTTGGAAGCCTGAGGAAGAGAGCTGTGAGAGTCAGAGCCCAGCCCAGGCCAAGCCCTCCTGCACACATCACCTGGGACTCCTTCAGCTTCTTGTCATAGTCGGCCTCCAGCTTGACCAGGGGCCCGAATATGTTCTGGTACTGGTAGGCGTCCTCATACCGCAGGAGGACGTGCTGCGGTTCCTCGTCCACCCCCGGCTTCTCCAGGTCCTCCAGCGTGGCAGAAGGGTTTTCCTAGAAGACAACAACACTCGTCCTGTTTTTCCCTACATGCAAACGAACGAGGGTGCAGAGGCACCAGAAGGATGGAGCACACATGCCGCTTCTGAGAATGGGCCACAGTGGGTGGCATGGAGGGGTTCTGGCGCATCTGCAAGGAAAACCCTGGGAACAGGAACTCCATGCCACACTGGGAGCTGCACACCGGCCTAGCCCGTGCTTGGGCCTCAGCTGCTGCTCCTCACCCCGGCAGGGTTCCGGTACTTGGGTGAACCTGCCTACAGAGCCCCAGGCACCAGCCTGACACACTGTCCACAGCAGAGGGCACCTTCAGAGCTGGCTGCTTCCTCCGAGCACGCCCGGCTTGTGAACGAGAGCAGCTAACCCTCCTCGCAGGCTGCCACAAAGACCACCGGTTTATCTCACTGTGTCCACAGCCCGGGAAGCCCGTCTCCCACGTCTGCTAACCCTAAGCCAGAACCAACATGGGCCCGCAGCTCTTCCCCTGGGGGCCAGCTCCCTCAGTGAGTGCCATGCTGGTGGGGACAGGACATTATCTGGGCTGTTCAGATATAAACGGGAATCATGAAAATCATCTGGCAAACTGAAAATCCAAGTGGAAAGGTACTCGGCTGAACAATGCTTAAAAAATACTTTTTTTTTTTTGAGACGGAGTCTTGCTTTGTCGCCCAGGCTGGAGTGCAGTGGCGCGATCTCGGCTCACTGCAAGCTCCGCCTCCCGGGTTCACGCCATTCTCCTGCCTCAGCCTCCGAGTAGCTGGGACTACAGGCGCACACCACCACGCCCGGTTAATTTTTTGTATTTTTAGTAGAGACGGGGTTTCACCGTGTTAGCCAGGATGGTCTCGATCTCCTGACCTCGTGATCCGCCAAGATGGTCTCGATCTCCTGACCTCGTGATCCGCCCACCTCAGCCTCCCAAAGTGCTGGGATTACAGGCGTGAGCCACCGCGCCTGGCTTAAAAAACATTTTAACGGCCGGGCGCGGTGGCTCAAGCCTGTAATCCCAGCACTTTGGGAGGCCGAGACGGGCGGATCACGAGGTCAGGAGATCGAGACCATCCTGG
>NC_037687.1:18428063-18444712 GCF_003255815.1 Theropithecus gelada | reverse complement strand
AAAAAAAAAAAAAAAAAAAAAAAAAAAAAAAAAAAAAAAAAAAAACATTTTAACTTGTACTTCAGTTCCTATGTGAGATTTCTGATTGAATGGGAGGCAAATGGAAGCTTCTAGTCTAGTTACTAGAATGACTTTATCACAAAATCCTAAACAGCCGGAACCAGAGAAAGGCTTCCGTGGGGAAAAGTGAGGG
Organism: Theropithecus gelada; assembly: GCF_003255815.1. Lineage (NCBI taxonomy): Eukaryota > Metazoa > Chordata > Mammalia > Primates > Cercopithecidae > Theropithecus > Theropithecus gelada. The sequence continues at coordinate 18,444,519 of NC_037687.1, read as the reverse complement.
CTGTCTGTTGAGGGAGGCCAGGCACCCACTACTTGACCCAGCACCCTCTCCTCTCCCCTCTGCTCAGCTGACTGTGCCAACCTCGACCCCAACCTCTTTCCCCAGGACACTCTCGCAGTGCACCTGCCAGAGGTCCAGGCTCTGCCAGACAAGTCTACCTACAACCAGCCCCATCCTTCCCCTACCACCCCCCATCAGACAAGAAAAATTCCAGCAGCCAGAGCTTTCCTTTCCCCAAGGTCAGGCTCTTCTTGGTCAGGTAAGGCTGCCTGGATGGAAGGTGACCAAGGTGCCCTGCCTTGGGGTCACTCCACATAGAGGTGGCAGAGGCCTGAGTTCCTTCCAGAGAATCTCCAGCGGTCTCACTGGGTCAAGCTGTCTCTGAAGATACTCCCCTCCCCGCAACCAGAAACCACACAAAGGCACGGGTCAGCCTGCTGGGCAGCCCCACCTTCCATAGCTCCTCCAGCTTGTTGATCTGTTGTGCCGTGATCTGGCGCGCCCGCAGCTGCTCCTGCTCGGAGGGGATCTTGACCAGCCAGGACAGGAAGCAGCGGTCCTGGATCAGTGGCTGCCACTGTGAGCTGTCCCAGTTGATGTCCTTGAGGCTGCTCTGGCTGGCACAGGGCTGCCTGCAGAGCGGGAGAGGACCGTGAGGACCAGCTCCCCTCTCTGAAGTCCTGGAGCAGGGAGGGCCCCCTCCCATGCTGACCTTTCACCCAAAGGGGCGTGCCCTGAGTTTTATTATGTGATCACATTACCTTTAAACTGTTAGTAATAAATCGCATCTCCCCGTGCACTTGAGCTCTGAACTCTTAAAACTCAGAACAGACTTTGTTTTTACAGAATTGTTTTCATGATTTAGCCAGAACGCCCCAAAAGAGTTACACGGCACTGCCAACTCCTTAAAAAGCCTCAGCCCCTAAACGCTCTCATGCCTCACCCTTCAGCAAAAATCATCTTTGGAGCACAATTCCCTGGAATCAGAGCCACGGCTGGGCTGGGCTGGGATGGGCCAAGGCTTGTGAGGAGACGGCTGGAGCTTAAAGGTCACCCCCGGGAGACATCTGAGGACCGCTCACCTGCACAGCAGCACCACCACCGAGTCAGCTTTGGCTGGGATGAAGCCGAGGAGGAAGACATTGCGACAGCCGCAGTTGTAGCACTCCAGGACTGTCTCCCCCAGGGGCCCGTCCTTGTGCAGGGTCACCTCTTTGCATTTTGCCCTCACAAGGTGATTTACAATATGGCTGAAACCAGGAAATGATAAATGGTTAACACCCAGAGTTTGGCTTTTCACCACTTCCAATTTTCGGGCCCCTGTTAAAAGTTCCGGTACCGTTCACGGTCCATTAGCAGAGGCAGTCACACCTCATCCATCTGGCATCTCCGGGGACCAGCCCTCCCCCAAACTAGCTCCCCACTGAGCACAAAAATCAATCCCAACTTGAACCACTTTTAAGGAAAACTTCCTTAACACGGTTCACATAGTTCCTGCCTTTTTTAAAAAGATCCTGCTTTCTTAAATCCAACTTATCAGGCCTAATTTAACCCATTGTTGGCCCAGGGCTGCTGTGGGGTCCGAGACATTTCCCACAAGGCCTCGGCCCCTTCTCTCCAAGGTCACCCCCCGCTGCCGCCACTTTTTGTGGCTTCTTCTGAAATCACTCCTCAGAGGCCCTGTGCCTACTTCTAGGAGCAACAGTCCCTCCTGCTTTGCTGCAGGCCGGGAAATCTGGTAAGCAGGCGACTGGAAACCCTGTAAAAAGCAGTAAAAGAGCTGAGCAGAGACGGGGGCTGTTCTGCAAAAGCCCAGGGCTGTGTCTGAAGCCCTGGCTGGCTCGGCTCCTTCCTTGCTGCGATATGGCCAGGACACTGTTCGCCTAAACCGCGATCTGGGCTGAACCCTGCCCTGCGCCAAGCCAGTCATCTTCCAGCGCCTATCTGCTGTATCTAACAAGGATGCCCAGCTGCTCTGCCTTTGGGCTCTTCCAGTGTCTCCAGCAGCTCTGAACACGCCTGCAGGGCCTCCCAGCCTCCCTCACTGCGCCCTCTCTCTTCCCCTCTGGAAAACCATTCCTGCCAAAAGCTTCAGCTCAGCTAACCTAACCTTTCTCCCTGCCACGAGGCCCAGGATTCTCTAACCGGCCATGGCCGCTCTGGGCATCCCCAAAGCCCGACTCCACTCTGGAGCCCTGCCAGCCACGTGGGCAGAATCAGCCGTCTCCGTATCTTCCCACGCATCCTCACCCTGTCACAGCCAAGCTCCCTGAGGGCCGGTGGCTGCTTCCTCACCTTCCCCTGGGCCTCGCACAGAACGCTCAGTGGTGCTTGGCTCGAGCCTGCTGTTTCTCAGAGGCCCTTTTGCTCACTTCCCTGTTCTTGGCTATGCTGACCGGAAGCTGGGGTTGCCAGCTAAGAGAAGTTTTATTTAGTTGCTTTTCCTGCACAAGAGGAACTAAATGCAAACATAGCAACACTTAAATTACCCAGAAGATTCTGAAAATGGGACAAGAATGTCTTCTGGTTATCCAGAAGATACTTTTCTTTAAAAATCTTTTAAAAACAGCAGCCCCTTTCTCACCTTGCTCATAACACCATATTTCAAGTTACTAACTCAGAGATGCCACGAGATCTGACTGCTCCATCTGTAACCCTCCGAGACCCACAGCTGCCAAAGGCACAGGAGGGGGTTGGTGTCAGCGCAAGTAAGCCTGCCTCTGGGCTTTGGTCATTTTCTTTCTCCAGAATGTGAACCTCAGAAAAAGACCCCATTTCCTTGCTGGCACCTCAGAGCTCCGCCTCCCAGGCTCTGCTCCATCCTCTCCGGCAGTGGAGTGACCTGCACACAGCAGCGCGGATGGAAGGGGAGCCGCTGGCATGGGACCCACCAGGACGAGAGTCCCACCACCCAGGCAAGACCACCGAACTCCCCCCTGGAATCTGGGCACCGAGAGAACACTGGTCCCATCCCAAACACAAAACAAGCGACCCAGTCCAGCTGCAGCTGATCAACATCAGGAAGGCAAGCCCAGCGCCGACGGTCAAGTGAACTTAATTGAAGCCGATGATTCAGGATCTGGCCTGAATTAGCCTCCGGACAGCTCCGATGAGCTCAGGCCAGAGCGAGCCTGCTCAGGAACCAGCGCCCCTGGATGCCCGTTACTGCCTTGGGAACATCCTTTCGTTAATGAAGATCAGCGGGTGTGCCAAGAGCTCATCTTGCAGAAAAATCGAAATAAAAACTGGGAAGGAGAATTAAGCCAACCCTACTTGCATAATAAAAAGAGCCACAGAGAATAAATCAAGGGTAAATACATTAAGGCATTCACACACCACCATCTGTTTCAAGTTAAACCAGTCACAGAGGAGGAAAAAAACCAGGTTTGTTAGCGTGATTTTATATTGCACTTCGCTTCAACATTTCCATAATTTACACACAAATCTGAGCACAGCACTGATTAAAGACACATGCATGGTTTGATTATCTACCTGCCAGAAGTATTTCCACGTCCGTTGCAGAACCACTTCTTGCTGGTATTACAGTAAACCACGCAGGCAGGATCGTGTATTCCACAGTAACTAAAAAATCAAAACAGCGACAGTTACAGCTGGAAGCTTGCTCTCTGGTTTTCATTTGGCAAGATGTAAAATTCTTTCCTCTGACAACACTTTTAAGTTCTTCATTAAACACATACTCAACCCCAACAATCCCAGTAACCAAATCAAACCAGTTAACCAGGGCTTCCCAAACCCAAGAATGCAGGGAAGGGGTTGAGTATGTGGCAGAAGCTCCGAGGGGATGAGGAACAAAGCCACCTCCAAGGAGAGTCCTGCTGGAGGGAGGCCTCACTCCTCCAGGGACATTCTAGTCCCCGCTCTCTGGCCTGAAATTCAGGAACCCAGCCTCAGTCACAATGGTCATGGTAAGCTGCGGGCTCCAGCAGAGGGCACTGTGCTCCCGGGAAGCTGGGCACAGACCCTGTAGCGGCAGCGCCCCTGAAGCTCAGGCCCCAAAGCCCAAGCGAGGAGCCTCAGGAGAGCCTCACCCAACCGCTGGCTGTGGTCTTCTGAAAATCCACATACCAAACCCCAAACTGCTAGCTCCCCAGAGCCACATCAGGACTTATGGGCATCTCTGTGTGTTAAGAGAACACGATTACATACATGAAAACATCTGTAAATGAGAATGAGCGAAGAGCTGAGATGCAAGAAAGAGCACCTGCTCACCAAGCCTAGGGAAGAGCAGCCTCAGTCCTGGAGCGCTGGGCAGCACGTGGGCCAGGAGCAGCAGGGAGGGCCCCAGGCGGGCGCCCAGAGAGAGAGGCAGGGCCCAGACCCAAACCTGCCCTGACTGTCGCCCAGGCTGGAGTGCAGGAGTGTGATTTTGGCTCATTGCAACCTCTGCCTCCCGGGTTTACCCCATTCTCCTGCCTCAGCCTCCCGAGCAGCTGGGATTACAGGTACCCGCCACCACGCCCAGCTAATTTTTTGTATTTTTAGCACAGACGGGGTTTCACCATGTTAGCCAGGATGGTCTCCATCTCCTGACCTCATGATCCACCAGCCTCGGCCTCCCAAAGTGCTGGGATTACAGGTGTGAGCCACCGCGCCCGGCCAAAACCTTCTCTCCTCTTCTAATCTACATTTCTTCACTTGTGTGTCACAAAAATACAGAAATAAGCCTCATCATGGGACGATCCCGCTCGAGATGAGAATTCCAAATTCGTCAACATGCAGGTCTGTCCACTAACTACTGTCTTCACGTCCAGTTCTCCAGGCACAGCCAAGGCACGGGGAGGCAGGGATGCCCCAGAACCCTGAAGCAACCGCTCTGCGGGGCATCTCAGCTGCTCCACTCACCCTCCCACCCCAGATGCTCACCCAATGCCATGACAAATTCTTTCTAGTGAGTGAGTGCACAGGTACCAGGCAATGCCCCCAGGGCCTGAGGAGGCCAAAGGAAGGAAAACTTTTCCCACCTCCTGGTGAATTCAGGGTGTCGGAGGTTGCTGAGCCCACCTCCTGACTGATATAACAGGCCTCGGCTGTGAACATGGCCTAAGCAACTTCCTTACTCCCGAGGACACCACCACCCAGAGTCACAGCACAAAGGCACCACCCTGTACCTGGGAAGTGGGTGTCCCAGGCCCACGCCAGAGGCACCCACCTGTCAGCACATGCCCAGGCCCGCTGAGCCCAGCTCACCTGCAGGCGTGTATGGGGAGATCCTTCGTGTAATAGGTGTCTTCTTCATCTTCCTCGAAGTTCAACTCGGCCAACAACTGGCTGGTCTTGGCTACACTGTCGTCCACAGCCCCATTCTGCAGGATGCCTTCGGGCCCAACCTGCAGCAGAATGCAGTGTCACCCGAGCGAGGCTGCAGCTTCTGGGACTCAGTGCAGAAGGACCACCCTCGATGGCTCTGGTGTGACACCCTGGCCTCATCTCCGCTTTGAGACAGTTTCCCTTGTTCTGACTGAATTTCACTCTTCTGTAGCAAACCTACCTGGTCAGAAAAGGGCCACTGGTGGCCTCCTATACCCCCGGTCCCCCACACAACTGGTCTAACCCCCATCTAGCCACAGAGCCACATCCATGTCCACAACCAGGATGCCTAGGAAGATGCTTCTTTCCTGTGACTGAGGACCACAAGGAACAGGGTGACTTTTACAGACTGACAGCAGTGTGCCCTGAGGACAGCTCCATGATGCCAGACCCACCACAGTGTAAGGCTCATCAAATACTACAAGGCTGCCACCCATGCGGATGTGGAAACGTCACCGGCCACATCCACCACCACCTCGCCCTCCCCATCGCTTCAGGCAGCCCTGAGGATGAAGTAGCAACTGAACACTGAGATACCCTTGGCAACCCAGGCCACACCCTCACTAAAGGCACCTCTTCCACGTTCAGCAAAGGCAGACAGCACATGGCTCTAAGTCATCAGGCCACAAACTGCACAGGACACCTGCAAGGAGACCACATAGCCACTGGGGCTCCTCAAGAACCAGCACCTCAAATGACATGGTCAACAGTCCCTGGCATGGCCCTCATAGGCCACCTAACCCCACCATGGGGTCAGGCAGCAGGAGCACTGTATTGCGGCGGGACACAGGGTGGCACAAAATTAAGGGCCAGGGAGGAGTGATAGGAGCTCCCCGAGGGACGGCACCAAATCTCCCCACTGCCAGTCCCAGCACCCCAGGCAGCCCCTCAGCCTAATGCCCTTGCTGTGTGATGCAGCACCTGTGTGAGCCTAGGGACAGGTGCTCATGGGGAGCAGCACCCCACAGAGACCCCTCCGGCCCGCCTGGCTGGGGCACGTGGGCACGTTCTACCTGCACGGGCGTGCAGATGCACACTGGGCCCACTGCTGCCCTGCAGTGATCTGGTCACAACACAAGCTGACTTCTGGGTTAATTTCTCCCTCCACTCTCTGAAAAGTTTCAAGATTAAACATTAATTTCAAAAATACATTTGACCCTAGAAACTATCATGAAATGAGCTAGAACAGGAGTAGGGGACAGTGCCGCCTGGCAAAGAGAAGTCCCACGGCCCACGCCAGGCAACACGATGGGTGGAGAAAAGGGTCGTCATCTTCAGCTGGCAGAGAGCTGCCACTCCACTAAGTAAAGTCCTTTGAGGCGGCCGGGCGCGGTGGCTCAAGCCTGTAATCTCAGCACTTTGGAAGGCCGAGATGGGCGGATCACGAGGTCAGGAGATCAAGATCATCCTGGCTAACACGGTGAAACCCCGTCTCTACTAAAAAATATAAAAAACTAGCCGGGCGAGGTGGCGGGCGCCTGTAGTCCCAGCTAATGTAGTCCCAGCTACTCGGGAGGCTGAGGCAGGAGAATGGCGTAAACCCGGGAGGCGGAGCTTGCAGTGAGCTGAGATCTGGCCACTGCACTCCAGCCTGGGCGACAGAGCGAGACTCCGTCTCAAAAGAAAAAAAAAAAAAAAAGTCCTTTGAGGCTGTCAACCTATCCACTCACCAGGGAGGCTCTGGAGGGGCAGGACCTCCCTGTACTCACCCCAGGCATTCACCACTGGGCTGGGAAGCCCAAGAAGCAGCTCCTCAGCAGGGCGGATCACCTGAGGTCAGGAGTTCGAGACCAGCCTGGCCAACATGGTGAAATCCCATTTCTACTAAAACTACAAAAAATTAGCTGCACATGGTGGCACTTCCCTGTAATCCCAGCTACTCGGGGAGCTGGGACAGAAGAATCTCTTGAACCCGGGAGGCGGAGGTTGCAGTGAGCTGAGATTGTGCCATTGCACTCCACCTTGGGCAACAAGAGCTAAATTCCATCTCAAAAAAAAAAAAAAAAAAAAAAAAGGCAGCTCCTCCCATCACCTCTGCTCTGGAAACAGTATTTAAAAGACATATCCTAGAATTCCCAGTTCCTAGCCATACATGAGGCCCCAGAGCTGGTCCCTAACTCTTTTAGTTCTGGATGTGAACCTAGCTACGACTAAAACCACACCCTGGAGGTCCATCTAAGAGCTGTACAGGGGCTTTCTGCCCAGAGACAGTTGCTCCCGCCACACTCCAGAACTCAGACCATGTATCAGGGCAGCACAACAGTAGGTCACTTCAAGGCTAGGAATGGTGGCTCACACCTGTTATCCCAACACTTTGGGAGGATTGCTTGAGCCCAGCAGTTCTTGAGACCAGCCTGGGCAACACAGCCAAGATCCTGTCTCCACAAAAAAATACGCAAATGAGTCAGGTGTGGTGGTGTGCACTTGCCATCCCAGCTGCTCAGGAGGTTTAGGCCGGAGGAGTGCTTGACCCCAGGAGGTCAAGGCTGCTGTGAGCTATGATGGTACCACTGCACTTCAGCCTGAGCAACAGACCAAGACCCTGTCTCTCTTAACACCACCAATAAAAAGCCTGGCCAACATGGCAAAACCCCGTCTCTACTAAAAATACAAAAAATTAGCCGGGCATGGTGATGCGCACCTGTAACCCTAGCGCAGGAGAATCGCTTAAACACAGGAGGTGGAGGTTGCAGTGAGCCGAGATCACACCACTGCACTCCAGCCTAAGTGACAGAGCAAGACTTTGTCTGAAAAAAAAAGAAAAAGTCACTTCATTCCCGCAGACAAAAACCACAGAAATTCAAAAACTCAAAAATCCCCCCCACCAAATGTGCCATCATAAACTCTCAGGCCACAGACATCTACTCCAACCCTTGCACCACTGCCTGCATTTGCCAGCGCCCAGGCCTTGCACCTGCTGTTCCCTCAGCCTCAGGGTGAGGTCCACAGGGTACCTCTCAGGCAGGCATTCTTTGACCCCACCTCGGGGTCCCGCGGGGCACTGTCTGTCCTGCTCCCTGCCGTGAGCCCAGCACCTGGGTGGAGCCTGCACTCCAGGAGGCCCTCAACATTGTTGGCTAAAGGCCAAGCTCAAAAGGCAAAGCGGCTCATCCCTGATTCTCTAATTCCAAGGCTTAAATAAAAGAGAGGGCAGGAGGCCAGGCGCGGTGGCTCATACCTGTAATCCCAGCACTCTGGGAAGCCAAAGCAGGAGGATCTTGAGCCCAGGGTTCAAGAACAGCCTGGGCAACACAGTGAGGCCTCATCTCTATTTTTTAAAAAAGATAGTTTTGCTCTTGTTGCCCAGGCTGGAGTGCAACGGTGTGATGTTGGCTCACCACAACCTCCATCTCCCGGGTTCAAGCAATTCTCCTGCCTCAGCCTCCCAAGTAGCTGTGATTACAGGTATGCACCACCATGCCTATTTTTAGTAGAAACAGGGTTCCTCCATGTTGGTCTGGCTGGTCTCGAACTCCCAATCTCAGGTAATCCTCCCGCCTCGGCCTCCCACAGTGCTGGGATTACAGGTTCATGTGAGCTGGGATTACAGGTTCACCGTGCCCAGCCCCCTGCCAAATTTAATTTTAAAAATTGTTAAAGAAAAAAAGGGGAGGGAATAGGAAGTCACCACACCCTCAGAGTGATGACTGCCAAGCTGCAGGGTCTCTGAGCCCTCTCAAGGCAGACGGTTGCCAGGAGGTCTGGCCCCCAAACTGGAAGGATTCTGCCCTAATATTTCCTCTAACTTATTTTGAAAAATTCCAAAGCTACAGAAATCAGACCCCCACACCCCTCCTGCTGGTCACCCTCCATCACATCCCCCCGCACTCCGGCTCCCCTTCTTGCTCTCACACACTTATCTTTCCCTGACCTATTTCAGAGTGGCAGGCCCCAGGGGGAGAGCTTTCTCCACATCCCCACAAAACAGCTGGCTCATGAGCACACCCAGCCTGCCACACTGTTGGCTAATACACATTCACACATCACCCCAATGTCCTTATAACGTCTTTTATAGGTTTTTTAAAATCCAAGTTCCAGTTAATGACTGCATGTGATTTGTGATGTCTCGTTAGCCTCCTTTTAATCTATTAGTGTGAACCACGTAAAACTGCTAGGAGATGACTATCTTTCACATAGTCCCACCACCCAACACAGCGGTCCCCAGGCTCTCCATTCCTTTATTTTTTTTGAGACAGGGTCTTGCTCTGCCACCCAGGCTGGAGTGTGGTGGTAGAATCATAGCTCATTGCAGCCTCAAACTCCTGAACTTAAGAGATCCTCTTGCCTCAGCGTCCCGAGCAGCTGGGACTACAGGTGTGCATGATGCCTGGAAAGTTTTTTAATTTTTCAATACGCTGCCTAGGCTCACATTTGTTCTTCCCAAAGAGGAAGTGCCTCTCGCCTCCCCTCTCACCAATGGCACCTGTGTGGACCGGCAGACCCTTGTTCCAGCCAGGTGTGCTAAAGTCCGCATGAGGTTCATTTCAGCAGGCCTAGAATGCGAGGCATCCCCAGCTCACCTCAGGCCGCCCCTGCCTTCCCAGCCCAGGGATCAGCCACTCTCCCAGGAGCCCACAGCCTGAGATGAAATCCACTCCACACCTGCAGCAAGAAGCCAAAGTGTGACTATAAGGGGCTCAGTCCAGAAGGTGCACACCTCACAGGACAACAACCTAGACCAGACTGCAGCTTCGCGGATGAAAAGCAGCAGGAGAGGCTGCTCGGAAAGAAGGGCCCAGAGACAGCCATCATCTCAAGAGCAGACCTCCAGGATCCCAGGAAAGAATCTGACTGTGGAGAGAGGCCGACTGTCCCTACAATCAGACAATCGTGAAAAACCATTGTTGACGCTGCTTGTCTGATAATGGCGCTGCAGCTATGCAAAATAGGTGCCCTTTTTTGCTTCTAGAAATGCATACTACATACTGCAGGTCAAAATGGCTGAGTATCACCAATTCACAGGGCTCCACCTCAGACGCAAAGGTGAAATGACACAAGAGACTTGCTTTAAAAACACACACCAGTGAAAAAAAAAAGCAAACGGAGAAAAAAACCTTCACAACTGTCACATCGGGGAGACAGAGACACAGGGCTCACTAGCTCTTGTATGTTAGAGAATTCATCATAGATGTTTCTACACGGAGGATGCAGTGGGGCTGCAAACTATGCGCTATGGATCCCCGTGCTGAAAAAGGTGAGGATGGTGCAGGCAGCGCGGCTCTGACCAATCACCTCTGACTGGGATCTGCAGCCCCCTCTCTCAGGGCCGCCAGGAGCCTGCACTCACTCTGCAAGGAGCTGATGCTTCAGGAAGGTGCCATGCTCACTGTCGCAAGGGCTCTCCAGAGTCTAATGAGCCACCCTTGCGTATCTAGACACCACCTTGGCAAAGGCCCATGGGACCTGAGAAGGCCGGGTGGGTTATCAGGCTCTTTGTTTGTTTTTTGAGGCAGAGTCTTGCTCTGTCGCCCAGGCTGGAGTGCAGTGGCCGGATCTCATCTCACTGCAAGTCCGCCTCCCGGGTTCATGTCATTCTCCTGCCTCAGCCTCCCGAGTAGCTGGGACTACAGGCACCCGCCACCATGCCTGGCTAATTTTTTGTATTTTTAGTAGAGACGGGGTTTCACCGTGTTAGCCAGGATGGTCTCGATCTCCTGACCTCGTGATCCACCCGCCTCAGCCTCCCAAAGTGCTGGAATTACAGGCATGAGCCACCGCGCCCGGCCGGTTACCCGGCTCTTAAGCAGCTATTCGATCAACACAGAAAAAGGCACGAGGACCTGCTGCCAGCCGTGGTACCCCAGGACCCAGCAGCCCCCCATGTATCAGAGAAAGCAGAACTTTGCTCTCAAAGGAACGTGCTCCAGCAAGGAGAGTTCAAGGCCATGAACTCTCCGTGACAGCGGAGACCTGAACAGCACTGGTGCCAGGGCCTGGACCCAACCTTTCCACCATGCCCCTCGGTTCTGAATGCCACAGAGCATAGCTGGGTGTCACGGCCCTTCTCTGCCAAGCTAGACTATTCTGACCACCATGAAAGCACTCCCACCACCATGACAAGCACAAACTGCCTCTCAGTTGTGAGCTGCTGCCCAGTATGTGCCCTTTAGCTTCCCTGCAGCCGCTCTGGGGAGGCCTTTCCCTCTCACAAGGCCCTCAGGGCAGTGCCTCCCCAGCGAGAGAGCCCTGGCTCAGCCTGGGGAATTACGGACCCTGATGAGACCACAGTCAGGAGCTGGTGCTGCTTTTTAGTCTGTGGCTCCTTGTGAGGACTGGGAGGGGGCACCCGGTACCCTGGCAGTTCCCACAGGCACACACACTAACACACTTACTCACGCATACACACACGTGCACATGCAGCCCTGACCCCGGTGTCCTCCATCTCCGCTGCCCTGTGGCCCCTCCATCCGTTCGGGGTCCAACCTGGGCCACACCGCCCAACCTCCAACACCACGGCCCCTCCCCTAACCCCCACCACTGCCATCTCAGAGCCCTCCTCTGAGCCTTGGTCAAGGCACCCCAGCAGCTCCTAAAGGCTCCAGGACACAGCGCGGCCCCTGCCCTGGCCCCACACCCACCCTCCCTCCTTCTAGGCAAAGTGCTGTGCCCACCCCTCTGCCTGACAGGTACAGCTTCTGAACAGCTCCAGAGGCGCCATTCCTGCAGGCTTTCCCTTAGCATGGGAGCCCACCCCTCCGCCTGGGGCCCCCACGGCACCCTGGCCAGGCGGCATGTGCTGTCTTCTAATACTGCAACCGCGGGGGTCAAAGGCTTCACTCTCCCTCTGCTGGCCTCACTGCCCTCAGTCCCACAAGCACAGCAAGGCCAGGAAGTAAGAAAACAGCAGGGATGGCTGGAGTCCAGGGCCAGGCTGAAGAGGTTGCCCCGGCAGCTCACAGAGGGTGCAAAAGAACATAACAGACATGGGCTCAAAGGCGGGAGCACGGGGCCAGGGCTTGGCCACGTATCTGACCTCCCCAGGGCAGGGCTCAGCCCAAGGGGGTGGACACACCTCCCTAACAGGTGACCTTGGGTGTGAGCACAGGGTCTGACAAGCAGTGGTGGGGAGGCAGCAGAAAGGAGCGAAAGAGAAATCAAAGAAATCAGAGACAGCAAGGCACTGCGGTGGTGGCTGCCCAATTCTGTAAGTTTACTAAAACAGCACTAAGTTCTACACTTAAAAACAAAGGGGCCAGGTGTGGTGGCTCATGCCTGTAATCTCAGCAGCTTGGAAGGCCAAGGTGGGAGATCACCTGAGGTCAGGAGCTCCAGACCAGCCTGGCCAACAAGGTCAAACCCAGTCTCTACTAAAAATACAAAAATTAGCTGGGCGTGGTGGTGTGCACCTGTAATCCCAGCTACTCAGGCTGAGGCAGGAAAATCACTTACATCCGGGAGGCGGAGGTTGTAGTGAACCAAGATCGCGCCACTGCACTCCTGGGCAACAGTGCAACAGTGCAAGACTCCGTCTAAATAGAAAAGAAGGGGGTTCCCCGGTAGGTCATCGGACCTCAATCAAACCAAGAGAGAAATGTGGTGGCAGCTGATGGTGGTGAGCTCTTGTGGTGGTGGTAGCCGGGCTGAGAGGGAACTCTTTTTAGTTAGTCCTGGTATAGTATTAGTTATAACCCCCCACCCCGTCATCCTGAATCTGGGTAATTAATTGGGATAAAAATAGAAGTCGTTTCGTGTATTCACCACTAACAGTAAAGTGTCAGCTCAGATCACTTTCACATGATCACTGAGACTCTCCTAACAATTTGAAAACACACCCGGTAAGTCTACTAAGGGTAAGTATTGACCAAACACTTGCCAGCACTCCTCCAGGTAATGGCATCTTATCTTCAATGTTCTGGCACCCTAAAACCACACCTGGGCTACCCGAGGATTCAAAAAAACAAAATGAGCTTTTTTTTTTTTTTTTAAAGATGGAGTTTTGCTCTTGTTACCCAGGCTGGAGTGCAGTGGCACAATCTCGGCTCACTGCAACCTCTGCCTCCCGGGTTCAAGTGATTCTCCTGATTCAGCCTCCTGAGTAGCTGGGATTACAGGCATGTGCCACCACACCCAGCTAATTTTGTATTTTTAGTAGAGACAGATTTCTCCATGTTGGTCAGGCTGGCCTCCAACTCCCGACCTCAGATGATTTGCCTGCCTTGGCCTCTCAAAGTGTTGAGATTACAGGCATGAGCCACCAAGCCCGGCCTGTATTTTCTTCTTTTTATTAAGACAAGATCTCACTCTGTCGCCCAGGCTGGAGTGTAGTGGTGCAAACATGGATCACTGCAACCTCTGCCTCCCAGGCTCAAGCGATCCTCTCACCTTAGCCTCCTGAGTAGCTGAGGCCACAGGCATGTGCCACCAGGCCCAGCTGATTTTTGTATTTTTTTTGTACAGACAGCGTTTCACCATTTTGCTCAGGCTTGTCTCAAACTCCTGAGCTCAAATGATCTGCCTTCCTCAGCCTCTCAAAGTACTGGGATTACAGGCATGGGCCATCGTGCCCAGCCGCACGTGCAAATTTTAAACTCACCACTTTTAGGAACCCAAGACTGCTTGGTACTGGTCCCACTTTGTTCCTTCATCCTCAGGTCAGGTCTGCACTGCCTGTTCCCTCTCCACTTGTGGTAGCCTGTGGGAGTCACAGCTGAACAGTCATCTCGTACTGGGAGTATGGAACTCACCCTGCCTTGGTCATAATCTCAGGGCTCAGCAGAAGATGGCATGTTCAACTCGACAAGGATGAGTCAGGACAGCCATCCTTCCAGGAACTCTGACAGCATCAGGACAATGGCTTTGAAGACAAAGTAGCAACTTTTTTTTTCTTTTTTTCTTGTTGAGACAGAGTCTCACTCTGTCGCCCAGGCTGGAGCGCAGTGGCGCGATCTCTGCTCACTGCAAGCTCCGCCTCCTGGGTTCACGCCATTCTTCTGCCTCAGCCTCCCGAGTAGCTGGGACTACAGGTGCCCGCCACCACGCCCACCTAATTTTTTGTATTTTTTAGTAGAGACAGGGTTTCACCATGTTAGCCAGGATGGTCTCGATCTCCTGACCTCGTGATCTGCCCGCCTTGGCCTCCCAAAGTGCTGGGATTACAGGCGTGAGCCACAGCGCCCGGCCAGTAGCAACTTTCTATCCTAAGTATTTTACCACTTGAAAAAGAAGTGAGCCCAGGTTTACACACTCAAGAGAAGTGGAGGCAATGCACAAGAGAAGTCTGGCAGGAGAGTGAGGGCTGGATGACAGGTCGGCCAGGAGCTTTGGCTAGTTGTCCCTTAAGATCCAGAAAGACAGCATGTTTTTCCTGGGGAAACAACTCATGCACTCAAAGTAAAATCCCAGTACGAGATGACTGTTCAGCTGTGACTCCCACAGGCTACCACAAGTGGAGAGGGAACAGGCAGTGCAGACCTGACCTGAGGATGAAGGAACAAAGTGGGACCAGTACCAAGCAGCAACTACAAGGTCACCCAGAACACCTGCACAAAAACATGCGTGTTGCCGCCTAAAAGGTCTGCACCTATCCACAGACCTCATACTTTCAGGTGAGCTAAGAAAAGCAAGTCAAACCAATAGGCATGCATTTTTCCCACTGAATGTACACACTGCTTTGTTTAGCTATTCACCTGCTGATGGCCACTGGGGCTGCTTCCGGTTTGGGCTTCTCATGAACAGAGCTGCTGTCAGCATTTTGGCGCAGCCCTACGTACGCACACCTTCAACTCTGCTAGGTCACAGGTAGGTGTATGGCATGAGAGTTGGCACAATGGCTCACGCTGTAATCCCAACACTTGGGAGGCCTGGAGTGAGAGGATCTCTTGAGCCCAGGAGTTCAAGACCAGATTGGGTAACATGGCAAAACCCCATCTCTACAAAAAACAGAAAAATCAGCCAGACATGGTAGCACACACCTGTAGTCCAAGCTACCTGGGAGGCTGAGGTGGGAGAATCACTTGAGCCCAGGAGGTCGAGGCTGCAGTGAGTCATGATCATGCCACTACCTGGTGACAGAGTGAGACTTTGCCTTAAAACAAAAACACAAAACCCAAGTAGCACTTTCAGCCTTTTAAAAAAAAGTGCGCCAGGCCAGGTGCAGTGGCTCACGCCTGTAATCTCAGCACTTTAGGAGGTAGAGGAGGGCAGATCATGAGCTCAGGAGATCAAGACCATCCTGACTAACATTGTGAAACCCTGCCTCTATAAAAAATACAAAAAATTAGCCGGGTGTGGTAGCACGCACCTGTAGTCCCAGTTACTAGGGAGGATAAGGCAGGAGAATCACTTCAACCCGGGAGGTGGAGGTTGCTGTGAGCGAGATTGCACCACTGCACTCCAGCCTAGGCCACAGAGCAAGACTGTCTCAAAAAAAAAAAAAAAAAAAAAAGGGTGCCATGGGAATGGATGGGTAGTGATATCTCCCTGACTTTTCTTTCCAGTTTCATTGAGGTATAATTGACATACCATAAGCTGCAAATGTTTAGTGTGCCATTTTAGAAACTGACCTGTCAATGTACTTAAACACCCATAAAACTGTCACTACATCACGGTAATAAAAACATACATCACCCCCAAGTTTCCTGTGCCCTTTGTCACCTGCCAGCCCTTTCCCTCCCCTTTCCCCTTTCTGTCCAGCCACCACTGGTCTGTTTTCTATTGCTGCAGGCTAGCTGGCACTTTCTAGAATTTTGTATGAATTAAATTATACGATGAATCACACATTCAAAAAAGTAATTATTATGAGACACATCCATGTTGTTGCAGGTATCAATAGTTTGTTCCTTCTTAATACTGAGCAATATTTCCAACTCTTAAGAGTTTCACTTTAGGCTGGGCGCGGTGGCTCAAGCCTGTAATCCTAGCACTTTGGGAGGCTGAGACGGGCGGATCACGAGGTCAGGAGATCGAGACCATCCTGGCTAACACGGTGAAACCCCGTCTCTACTAAAAAATACAAAAAACTAGCCGGGCGAGGTGGCGGGCGCCTGTAGTCCCAGCTACTCAGGAGGCTGAGGCAGGAGAATAGCGTAAACCCGGGAGGCGGAGCTTGCAGTGAGCTGAGATCCGGCCACTGCACTCCAGTCTGGGCGACAGAGCGAGACTCCGTCTCAAAAAAAAAAAAAAAAAAAAA
>NC_037687.1:18409752-18427964 GCF_003255815.1 Theropithecus gelada | reverse complement strand
CAAAAAAAAAAAAAAAAAAAAAAAAAGAGTTTCACTTTAATTCCCGTTTGGAGGATACAGGGCAGAAGCTACAGTCAAGAGGAAATATTCCAACCAGGCAGACCAAAAGACTTGTAACACCAGCTATTATGCAAAGGACTTCTGAAATTACCTTCACTGTCCTGGGAGCAGGAGAGGTGGCAGCAGAGATGGGCCCAGGAAAGGGTCGGATGCTCGAAAACTGTCCCTTTATCTTAAGGACACTTGGCAATACTGTGTCAGTGCTTTTCATCCCAGGATCTCAAGGGCTTTGATAAATACCAGTTTCATTTCATAAACAAGAAAAGGAGTGTTACCTGAGCCAGCCCTGAGTATAGGGAGTCACCCCTGCTGCCACTTTCCCACCCCGGTGGGGACACACACTCTTGTCTTTCAACAGACATTAAGGAAAAACCAACTGTGCAAAATCAGTTCAGGTGCAGTTGGTATGGAAAGCGGCTACACACTGGAAAACAGTCTCGCAGTTGCTGAAACCATTAAACCCAGAGTTACTAGGCGGCCCAGCACGTCTATAAACACATCCACGCAGAAACCTGTACATGCATGGCCACAGCAATGCTATTCACA
The DNA here is from genome assembly GCF_003255815.1 of Theropithecus gelada. Lineage (NCBI taxonomy): Eukaryota > Metazoa > Chordata > Mammalia > Primates > Cercopithecidae > Theropithecus > Theropithecus gelada. Next base: position 18,427,358 of record NC_037687.1, on the reverse strand, counting down.
AGAGCCAAGAGGTGGAAACAACCCAAATGTCCATCAACAGAAGACAAGATAAACAAAACATGGTTCATCCATCTGGACCATTCCACCAATGGAATATTACTCAGCCTTAAAAAGGAATGAAATGCTGGCCGGGTGTGGTGGCTTACGCTTGTAATCTCAGCACTTTGGGAGGCCAAGGCAGGCGGACCACAAGGTCAAGAGATCGAGACCATCTGGCCAACATGGTGAAATCCCGTCTCTACTAAAAATACAAAAATTAGCCAGGCGTGGTGGCACGCACCTGTAATCCCAGCTACTAGGGAGGCTGAAGCAGGAGAATCGCTTGAACCCGGGAGGCAGAGGTTGCAGTGAGCCAAATAGCGCCACTGCACTCCAGCCTGGGCAACAGAGCGAGATTCCGCCTCAAAAAAAAAAAAAAAAAAAGGAATGAAATGCTGACACATGCCACAGCGTGGATGAATCTCGATCAGGTTCATTTTCCTGAATGCTCCGCCAGGGAGTAGCTACAAGGTGAGCTTTGTAGCTACTTCTCACACATCATGCAAAGTGAAAGGAACCAGACACAAAACACCACATATGATATGATTCCGTTCATGTGAAATGCCCAGAACAGGCACATCTTAAGACAGAAAGCAGGTGAGTGGGTGCCAGGGGCTGGGGAAGGGAGGACAGATGGGCTAAGGGGTGCAGGGTTTATTTCTGGGGTGACATAAATGTTCTGAAATTTACTGTGGTAATGGCTGCACAACTCTGAATATACTAAATAAAAGCGGCCGAACTGTACACTTTAAATGGGTAAACTGTATGGTGTGGCAAGTGAATTCTATTTCAATAAAGCTGTTAAGCAAAAGTGACTGCAGGGCACTTGACAGCTGATTGCCACTTGCCCAGTAAAATAAAAATTAAAAAACAGAATGAGAAGCTTTCTGAGTCCTTCCAGGAGCCCCCAACTTAACAGCTGGTTACACAGCCAACTCCTGAAGACAAACAGGGAAAGTCTTCCCAAATCAATCCACACAAGTGATAACTTTCTTCCGCTTTCCCTTGAATTATATACATAGACTTCCTTGCCCCCAAACTCCGGTCTTCCCCTTGTGATGCAAAGGGATGCCACTCCCATTCCCCACTAACAAATCCAAATTACAGGTAACAGGTGGGTGGGGCATCTGGGTCAATTAAAAGTAGCACAGGACAAACCATCTGATGTCATCAGAACTCTAGTGAGCTCAACTGCAATGTTTACCTCCAGGGGAGCGTTTTAATGCTCTCCTTTTGTACAGCCCAGTGTGTTCAGGTGCACGGAAAAAAATCAATTGTTTCAACTGAAAGAGAAGGACATGCGCCACACTTAATCCCAAACGGAATGCCAGAAACAAAAGTAGAACTAAAGGCTGCCCCAGGTTTGCTGTTTTATGCTGGCCACAGTTAAAAGGATTCACAAGAAAATGATTACCTTTGACACCAGCCAACCCCCCTATCCGCGCTGTCACGCTCATGGCTCACTGCTCCACAGAGATCTTTACCCTGAGTCTCCCCGACAGGCTGGACGTCAGATTACAGACAGCCTATACAGTCGACTCACACATGGATCTAGGTTTCCTTTATGTTTAAAAGGAACAAAAATCCAACTGCCACCCCCATTTCACAGCTGCGGAAGCAGAAAGGTCTACAGGGCATAAAAACTACAAGGAGGCGGGGCCTCCGCAGGTCCTGCTCCCTTCTTCAAGGGACCTCTCCTCTCTCCCTCCCCACCTTCACAAAATGTAAACAAAACTGAAAAAACCACCTATACGTGCACACCTGTTCTCCTCACACCCAACTTTCTATTTTAAGGAATATGGGGTTAGAATGAGTCAAATGTTTCTTGCTTCCATTAGGGGCTAAAAGGAAGCCCAAGTGGGTGGTCTACCCACGGGAATGACTCAGCCGACTACCACGTAAGCCCCCCTCATGCAAGGACAGGGTCTGAGCTCACTCAGGATGAGCAAGGAGTGGTTCCCCCAGCTTTGAAACACCAGCACATGCCAAGGGACACCTGTGCCAAGGTGAGCCTCGGAGTTACTCCCTGTCAGAAAAATAAACCTGAGCGAGGGGTCAGGCACAAAGCAAGCCTAAAGTGAAAGCAACCTGAGATCCAGAGGATGATGAGGACATTCCCCTGGAGCCCGGTGCAACCCGCGCCCCCCCCAGCCCCTCTCCCACCCCAGGCAGGCAGCACCCAGGACCAGGAAATGCATGCCTGATACTTCTCCCAACCCAAGCCCCCATTTAAATACCTAAGTAACCTTCTCTAAACATCCACATCATTAAAAATGAGTTTCCAACGTGGCAGACCCATTTATGTAAACCCATTACTGCTGTCTTATTGGAGGAACAAAACTCAAACCCAACTTTTCCAAGGCAAGAGTTGTGGAGTTATGTAACAGGTCGGTTTCAGCAACAGGCGATGCAAGAAAAAATAAAATACAAACTGCTTCCTGAATGATCTTAATAGCCAGCCAATGTGTGCTCCTCTATGGGAGGCAAAAATTCTTCCCTGCCTCAATCTCCCGCTGACCAGCGCCCTTATGCTTGGGAAAATTCGAACCTACGGCTCCGTGACTGTGGAAGGGGGGATGCCCAGATGGCTGTGACCACAGATGGGAGGTGGGACAGTGCGGCCGGACCCCCCATTGGGGAGACGGGGCAGAATCCCCGGACCAGGCCAGAGACAGGATTAGGGCAGGTCACCCTGGATACTCCCGGAAGGAGACTGAGGGAAGTCACTCAAGATCCGGCCTGAGCAAGACCCGGCCCAGGCCGTAGGGGAACTCGGGGCAGAAAACCGAGACCTGAGAAAGAGGGACCAGGGCAGGTCACCCTAGCCCGGATGGGGTGGAAGAACTCAGATAAGTCAGGGGGCAGGTTACTCCAGGCCAGGCTGGTTGTGGGACACAAGGCAGGTCAGCCCGGGCCCAGGCGGAGGAGCAAACCCAGCCGGAGTAAAGGAAGAGGGTCAGGTTAGCTCGGACCCGAACGGAGTGGAGGACTCGAGGCAAGTCGGCCCAGCCCAGGAGTTGGGGGCCGAAGGAACTCAGCCAGGTCCAGGCCGGAGCGGGAGACCCGGGGCAGATCAGGCCAGGCCCGGGCAGAGTGCAGGACCTGGGGCAGGTAAGCTCAGGCCCAGCCGGAGTAGGGGACCCGGGGCAGGTCGCCCCAGGCCCAGCCGCGACGGGGGACTCCGGGCAAACCCAGGCCCGGCCCGAGACGGGCTAGGGACAGGTCTCAGGCGCCGAGACAAGGCCCGGGCTTCCGGCGCCGCCATGTGCCGCTCACCTGCGCGTCGAGTTGTCCCGCCGCGGCGCCCGCGCCCGCGCCGCCTGGGCCTCCCGCGCCGCCACCGCCCGGGCCGCCGGGGCCGCCGGGGGGCGTCTGCGTCTGGCTAGGAAGAGTAAAGTCGGTGAACTCGAACTCGGAGCCCTGTGTATCGGCGCCGAGCAGCTCGGCCTCCTCCGTGTCCAGGAAAGTGAGAGTCTGAGAGCTGGGCCCGTACGCCTCCACGCTCATGGTGCTGCCGGGTAGGGCCCTCGGGCCGGCTCCGCGCCGCACTCGAGCCCGCCGCCGCGCTGAGGCCTAGGCCGCAGGCCTCGGGTCGCTGCCGCTGTCGTCCTCGTACGCCTGGAAAGGACCGAACCGCCTTCCCCGGCGCCAGCCGAACCGAGATGTAAGAGTGCCGAGCCGCCGCCGCTGCCGCCGAGCCCCTCCGCGTCTCAGTTCCCCTCGAAGCCGCCCGCCGCTCGCAGCCCCGGGCAGGAACTGCCGCCACCGCCGCCGTCGCCGTGCGCGTGCGCGAGCCCGACGCCGGCGGAAGCGCGCGCGCTCTTCGCGGACGCCGGGTGCCCAGCGGGACGACGGGACGCTCAACGCGCACGCGCAGGGGGTGAGGCTTTCAACCGCCGTCGCGGCGGCCCCTGGAGGACTTGGTCCCGCCCCAACTGCTAATCGGGGACTCCCGGGCGGCGGGTGGTGTGGACCTGGTGGTCTGCACCTGTGGTCGCTGCGACAGTGTTTCGGTTTAATTGAGCGCTAGCCGAATAGCCTACGTAGGTGATCTCGAAATGCCCAACTGGAGAGGCTGGGCAGGGACGACGCGCTCCCACTCCTGGCAAAAGCTGCTTGGAACTCAGTTTCCCCATCTGTAAAATGGGGGGTGCCTCGCACATAGTAGATGCTCCCTGTGCATTGGTTTAATAAGGGAGTGGGGCTCGGCGCGGTGGTCACACCTGTAATCCCGAACACTCGGAGGCTGAGGCGGGAGAACTGCTTGAACTCAGGAGTTCGAGACCAGCCTGGGAAACAGAGTGAGACTCCATCTCTACAAAAAATACAAAACACAGGCCGGGCGCGGTGGCTCACGCCTGTAATCCCAGCACTTTGGGAGGCCGAGGCGGGCGGATCGCGAGGTCAGGAACTCGAGACCATCCTGGCTAACACGGTGAATCCCCGTCTCGACTAAAAATACAAAAAATTAGCCAGGCGTGGTGGCACGAGCCTGTAGTCCCAGCTACTTGGGAGGTTGAGGCAGGAGAATCGCTTGAACCTAGGAGGCGGAGCTTGCAGTGAGCCAAGATTGCGCCACTGCACTCCAGCCTGGGCGACAGAGTGAGACTCCGTCTCAAAAAATTAAAAAAAATTAGCTAAAAAAAATTAGCTAAGTGTGGTGGTTCTCACCACTGCACTCCAGGCTGGGTGACAGAGGGAGACCCTGTCTCAAAAATAAGTAAAAATAAATGAATGGGGATAGTCTTAGGTACTGGGCCTGACACTTGGAAATGATGGTTGCTGCTGTTCCTGATGCCTCTGCCGCTGTCATTATACCATTACTATTTTTGCTATGATTATTATTTAGTGGACATATACAGCAAAACAACAGGAAGCACATGGTGTGTGGTGGAATCTAGAGCTAACCACTTATCAGCTGTGTGAAATTATACAAGTGAGGTAGGCCAGGCGCGGTTTCTCAAGCCTGTAATCCCAGCACTTTGGGAGGCCGAGGCGGGCGGATTACCAAGTCAGGAGACTGAGAGCATCCTGGCTAACACGGTGAAACCCCGTCTCTACTAAAAATACAAAAAATTAGCTGGGCTGGTGGCGGGCGCCTGTATTCCCAGCTACTGGGGAGGCTGAGGCAGGAGAATGGCATGAACTCGGGAGATGGAGCTTTCAGTGAGCCGAGATCGCACCGCTACACTCCAGACTGGGCAACAGAGCAAGACCACATCTCAAAATAAATAATTAAATAAATAAATAATAAATTATACAGGTGACTTAAACTCTCTGATCCTAGGGTTTCTGTTGCCATTAAGGTAGGATAGGAAGCCTGGGCAAGGTGGCTCTTTCCTGAAATCCCAGCACTTTAGGAGGTAGAGGCAAGAGGATCACTTGAGCCCAGGAGTTTGAGGCTGCGGTGAGCTATGATTGTACCACTGCACTCCAGCCTGGGTGACAGAGATCGTATGTGTGTATGTATGTTAATATATATTTATATATGTTAATATATATTAATAAAGTGACTAGTAGCTCGGTTATTCCTCTCATATGATATATGGTTGCTGCTGATATATATATATACACACACACATATATATATGTATGTATATAATGGAGCCCGGCGTGGTGTCTCACGACTGTAATCTCAGCACTTTCAGAGGCCAAGGCGGGCGGATCATTTGAGATCAGGAGTTCGAGACCAGCCTGACCAACATGGTGAAATCAGTCTCTACTAAAAATACAACAATTAGCCGGGCATGGTGCGTGCCTGTAATCCAGCTACTCGGGAGGCTGAGGCAGGATGATTGCTTGAACCCAGGAAGCAGAGGCCGCAGTGAGCCAATGTTGCACCACTGCACTCTAGCCTGGGCAACAGAGCGAGACTCCGTCTCAAAAAAAAAAAAAGATATATATATGGTGTGTATTCTATATCTCACTGTATATATGAGAGGAATAAATGAGCTACTTACTAGTCACTTTATTATATATAGAGAGAGAGATAGACAGTATGTATATATACATACATATACACACTATTTATATATATAAGAATAAATGAGCTACTAGTCACTCTATTATATATAGATAGGGAGTGTGTGTGTGTGTATATATATATACACTCTCTCTCTCTCTCTCTCTATATATATATATATATATATGTATATATATGAGAGGAATAAATGAACTACCAGTCACTCTCTTAACATGTAGTTCCATAAGGACAGGGGGTTGGCCTGTTTCATTATGATCTTCCGCACGGAGAGAATGATGCCTCATATAGCAGGTACTCAAAGAAAAGTCTTCTGACACTTTAAATCCCAGGTAAGCTACTGGTTTATGGGCCTTAATTTCCTAACCCCAGGCGTCCGCTTCCTCTCTGGTAAAGTACCTTGGAAAACATCCCCCATTTCCCTTTCTGTCCCAAGATTCTGCTGCTCTTTAAATAAGTCAGCTGAAAGAGCGCCTCGCTTGCACAGCTGAGCTAAAAGTTCCTGATTTGCCATGGTTCCTTATTTTCCAATTTGCCTATTTATCATGACAGGAACAGAGGTTCTGTTTTCCTTCTTCACTTTTTTTTTTTTTTTTTTTTTCCTGAGATGGAGTTTCACTCAGTCACCCAGGCTGGAATACAGTGGCGCAATCGTGGCTCACTGCAACCTCCGCCTCCTGGGTTCAAGCAGGAGGGTTCAATTCTCCTGCCTCAGCCTCCCAAGTAGCTGGGATTACAGGTGCCTGCCAGCACGCCTGGCTAATTTTTTTTGTATTTTTAGTAGAGATGGGGTTTTGCCATGTTGGCCAGGCTGGTCTCAAATTCCTGACCTCAGGTGATCCACCTGCCTCTGCCTCCCAAAGTGCTGGGATTACAGGTGTGAGCCTTCTTCAGTCTTTTTCAGGGGCAAGGCATAGTGGCTTATATCCATAATCACAGCTCTTTGAAAGATTGAGGTGGGACGATTACTTGAGGTTAGGAGTGCAAGACCAGCCTAGGAAACAGTAAAACCCCATCTCTACAAAAAATAAAAAATAAAAATAACATTTGGAGGGGGGCTCCTAGCATGCACTAAACTGTAGGAATATAGACAATGAATAAAAGTAGTCTGCCTGTCTAGGAAGGCACAGTTTAAGGGGTAATACTGACAGACCAACAGATAATTTTCGTATCATACAAAGCTCTCTTTGGAACACATCCTGATGAATTTGTAGACAAATTTCAGATCAATTTAGTAACACCTATCAGAGTTTTTATTTATTTATTTATTTTTAGACAAGGTCATGCTCTGTCACCCAGACTGGGGTGCAGTGGTGTCACCTGGCTCACTGCAGTCTCAACCTTCTGGGCTCAAGGGATCCTCCCACCTCAGCCTCATGAGTAGCAGGGACTACAGGCATGCACCACCACACACAGCTGTCTTTTAAATTGTTTGTTTGTAGAGACAGGGCCTCACTATGTTGCTCAGGCTGGTCTCAATCTTCAGGGCTCAAGCGATCCTCCCTCCTCAGCCTCCCAAAGTCCTGGGATTACAGGCGTCAGCCACCACACCCAGCCCACCTTTCAGAGTTTTAATTGCCCCTCTCCCACTTTGACCCACCTACTCCATTTCTAAGAATCTCCTCTTATTTCCTATATGCACTCACAATCGCAAAGCGACATTGGGATGGTACATTGGAATACATCTATTTAAAGACTGTCCGGGCACAGTGTCTCACGCCTGTAATCCCAGCACTTTGGGAGGCCGAGGCCGGCGGATCATGAAGTCAGGAGATTGAGGCCATCCTGGCTAACACAGTGAAACCCCATCTCTACTAAAAATACAAAAACATTAGCCGGTCATGGTGGCAGGCGCCTGTAGTTCCAGCTACTCAGGAGGCTGAGGCAGGAGAATGGCGTGAACCCAGGAGACGGAGCTTGCAGTGACCTGAGATTGCGCCACTGCACTCCAGCCTGGGCGACAGAGTGAGACTCTGTCTCAAAAAAAAAAAAAAAAAAAAAAAAGAAAATTAACAAATACGAATTTGTGATTCATATTGATTAAAAATATGTTTCTAAATTATGGAGTTAAAGAAAAAATTAAAAGGAAATTAGAAAGTACTTTAAAATGAATAAAAATTCAAATATAAAATACCAAAATTATGGGATGGAGCAAAAGCAGTGCTCAGAGGGAAATTCATAGCTATAAATGTCTTCATCAAAACAGAGGCTCTTGGCTGGGCACAGTGGCTAATACCTATAATCCCAGCAATTTGAAAGGCCGAGGCGGGCGGATCACTTGGGGTCAGGAGTTCAAGACCAGCATGGCCAACATGGTGAAACCCCATCTCTATTGAAAATACAAAAATTAGCTGGGTGTAGTGGCACACACCTGTAATCCCACCTATTAGGGAGGCTAAGGCAGGAGAATCACTTGAACCCAGGAGGCAGAGGTTGCAGTGAGCTGAGATCTCGCCACTGCACTCCAGCCTGGGCAACAGAATGGGACTCTGTCTAAAAAAAAAAAAAACAAACAAAACACAGAGGATCTCATATCAATAACTTAAGCTTCCTACATTAAGAAACTAGAAGAAGGCCGGGCGCGGTGGCTCAAGCCTGTAATCCCAGCACTTTGGGAGGCCGAGGCGGGCGGATCACGAGGTCAGGAGATCGAGACCATCCTGGCTAACATGGTGAAACCCCGTCTCTACTAAAAATACAAAAAACTAGCTGGGCGTGGTGGCGGGCGCCTGTAGTCCCAGCTACTCGGAGGCTGAGGCAGGAGAATGGCCTGAACCCGGGAGGCGGAGCTTGCAGTGAGCCGAGATCGCGCCACTGCACTCCAGCCTGGGTGACACAGCGCGAGACTCCGTCTCAAAAAAAAAAAAAAAAAAAAAAAAAAAGAAACTAGAAGAAGATGAGCAAATAAACCCAAAGAGGGAAGGAAATACTAAAGATTAGAACAGAGAAAAATAAGAGAGGGAATAAAATGCATGGCTGGGCACGGTGACTGATGCCTGACATTGGCACTTTGGGAGGCTGAAGTGGGAGAATCACTTGACTTCAGGAGTTCAAGACCAACCTGGGTAACATAGCAAGATCTTATCTCTACTAAAAATAAATCGTTCAGGCATGGTGGTGGGCGCCTGTGGTTCCAGACACTCAGGAGGCTCAGATAGGAGGATTCCTTGAGCCTGGGAGGTCGAGGCTGCAGTGAGCTATGACTGTGCCACTGTACTTCAGCCTGTGCAACAAAGTAAGACCTTCTCTCAAAAAAACAGAAAAACAGAAAAAAAAAAAAAAAGTAACAGAAAAAATGAACAAAACTAAAAGTTGGTTATCTGAAAAGATTAAGAAAACTGACGGCCAGGCGTGGTGGCTCACGAGTGTAATCCTAGCACTCTGGAAGGCCGAGGAGGGCAAATCACCTGAGGTCGGGATTTCAAGACCAGCCTTACCAACATGGAGAAACCCCATCTCTACTAAAAATACAAAAAAGTAGCTGGGCGTGGTGCTGCATGCCTGTAATCCCAGTTACTTGGGAGACTGAGGCAGGAGAATTGCTTGAACCCAGGAGGTGGAGATTGCAGTGAGTGGAGATTGCACCACTGCACTCTAGCCTGGGCAACAAGAGCGTAACTCCATCTCAAAAAAAAAGAAAAGAAAATTGATGAAACTTTAGCTAGATTGACCAAGGAAAAGAGGAAAGAGACTCAGATTACTAAAATCAGGAATGAAAGGGAAGACAATACTACTGGCTTTACAGAAACAGAAAAGAGTGTAAGTATGAGCAATTGGGGCCGGGCGCAGTGGCTCACACCTGTAATCCCAGCACTTTGGGAGGCCAAGGCAGGCGGATCACGAGGTCAAGTGATCCAGACTCTCCTGGCCAACATGGTGAAACCCTGTCTCTACTAAAAATACAAAAAAAAAAAAAAAAAATAGCTGGGCCTGGTGGCGCCCGCCTGTACTCCCAGCTACTCGGGAGGCCAAGCCAGGAGAATCTCTTGAACCCGGGAGGCGGAGGTTGCAGGGAGCCGAGATCATGCCTCTACACTCCAGCCTGGTGACAGAGCGAGACTCCATCTCAAAAAAAATAAAAATAAAATAAAAAGTATGAGCAATTGGGTGACCACATACTGAATAAGCCAAATGAAATGGAAAATTTTCTAGAACACAAAATCTACTAAAACTGACTCAAGAATACATACAAAACTGCTGGGCGTGGTGGCTCACGCCTGTAATCCCAACACTTTGGGAGGCCGAAGTGGGCAGATTACTGTAGCTCGGGAGTTAGAGACCAGCCTGGGCAACATAGTGAATCCCCATCTCTACAAAAAAATACACAAAATAGCTGGATGTGGTGGTGCACACCTGTAGTCTCAGCTTCACAGTAGGCTGAGGCAGGAGGATCGCTTGAAGGTGCCTGGGAAGTGGAGGTTGCAGTGAGCTGAGATCACACCACTGCACTCCAGCCTGGGCCACAGAGCAAGACCCTATCTCAGAAAAAAACAAATACAAAAGCTACATAGACCTACAACAAGTAAAGTTAGTAATTTAAAAATCCAGCAAAGAGAATCCCAGGAATAGATGGTTTCGCTGATTTATTCTACCAAATTTTTGTTTTTTTGAGACAGGGTCTTGCTATGTTGCCCAGGCTAGAGTGCAGTGGTGTGATCATAGCTCACTGCAGCCTCCAACTCCTGGGTTCAAGCCATCCTCCCACCTCAGCCTCCTGAGTAGCTACGATTACAGATGCTTGTTACCATACCTGGCTTATATATATATATATATATATATATATATATTTTTTTTTTTTTGGTAGAGTTGGTGTCTCATTATGTTGCCTAGGCTGGTCTAGAACTCCTGGCCTCAAGCAATCCTCACACCTTGGTGTGAGCCACTATTCCCAGCCACAAATTTTAAAAATAAAAAGTATTGCCTGGGTGTGGTGGTTCATGCCTGTAATCTCAGCACTTTGGGAGGCCAAGGTGGGCAGATCATTTGAGGTCAAGAGTTTGAGACCAGCCTGGCCAACACGGTGAAGCTCCATCTCTACTGAAAGTACAAAAATTAGCTGAGAATGGTGGTGCATGCCTGTAATCCCAGCTACTCAGGAGGGTGAGGCAGGAGAATCGCTTGAACTTGGGAGGCAGAGGTTGCAGTGAGCCAAGATCGCACCACTGCATGCCAGCCTGGGCAACAGAGCAAGACCTCACCTCAAAAAAAAAAAAAAAAAAAAAAAAAAGCTGGGCATGGTGGCTCACGCCTGTAATCCCAGCACTTTGGGAGGCCGAGGCGGGCGGATCACGAGGTCAGGAGATCCAGACCATCCTGGAGATCGAGACCATCCTGGCTAACATGGTGAAACCCTGTCTCTACTAAAAATACAAAAAATTAGCCAGGCGTGGTGGCGGGCACCTGTAGTCCCAGCTACTGGGGAGGCTGAGGCAGGAGAATGGCGTAAACCTGCGAGGTGGAGCTTGCAGTGAGCCAAGATCGGGCCACTGCATTCCAGCCTGGGCAACAGAGCGAGACTCCATCTCAAAAAAAAAAAAAAAAATTGCTTGGCCTGGTTTACAGATGATTCCAGGTGACACTCTCACTTCACCTGGAAATGGACAGCCACAGCACTGCAGCCCCTTTGTGGGTCGTTCATTTTGTTTATGAAGCAATAGCCAGACACGTAATTAAAGTTGACCCTTGGGCTGGGCGCGGTGGCTCACATCTGTAACCCTAGCACTTTGGGAGGCTGAGACAGGAGAATCTCTTGAGCCCAGGAGCCCAGGAGTTCAGGGCTGCAGTAAGCTATGATCACACCACTGCTCTCGAGCCTGGAGAACAAAGCGAGGTCCGTCTCAAATGAATAAAAAAGTGGGGAGCATATCTGGTGCTATTCACATTCCAGGGCTGCCCCGGAGATGGGCTGAGGCTCCAGGCCAGCTGAGCCCACCTCCTTACATAGCTCTTTCCCTGTCTCATCCTGCTTCCCCTCATTTCTTCAGAAGCTTCCCCCAAGAGCGTCGCCTCCCAAACTCGCATGACCCTGAATCCTCATCTCAGGCTGTGCTACTGGGGAGTCCAACACATGCCAGGGTAGAAGTTGGCCCTATGAGTGAGGGACCTGTCGATCTCATTTGCTGTTGCATGCCCAAAGCCAGCCACAATGCTGGGCACATAGCAGATGCTCAATAAATGTTCCAATGGACAACTCATGACTCCATGTTATGGCCTGGGGAGAACAAAGGAGGAGTCCTATTCCCCACACTCCCTAACTTTGTAGGCTGAAGGAGTGGCTACAAAGTGCCACATGTTGTCAAAATCTTCTGTTCCCAGGCTTTTCTGGCACAGATTTTAAGCAAACTCAAGACCTATCAGAGAGGCCGGGCTTGTTGGCTCATGCCCGCAATCCCAACACTTTGGGAGGCCAAGGCAGGAGGATCACTTGAGCCTAGGAGTTCAATACCAACCTGGGCAACATATTAAGGCCTGTTGCTGCAGAAAATGAAAAACTAGCCAGGCATGGTGGCACGTGCCTGTAGTCCCAGCTACTCAGGAGGCTCAGGTGGGAGGATTGCTTGAGCCCAGGAGGTTGAGGCTGCAGTGAGCCTTGATCGTGCCACTGCACTGCACCCTGGGCGACAGACTGAGACACTGTCTCAAAAAAGAAAAAATAACTAAATAAAAATTTTTAAAGATCCATCAACATCTTTGTACTCTTTGAGCATATAGAGACTACATTAGGATTCTGCAGAGAAACAGAAACAATAGCATATATAGAAAGATTAGAAAGAGGTTTCTTGTTGTTTTTTTTTTTTGTTTTTTTTTTTTGTTTTTTTTTTGAGACGGAGTCTCGCTCTGTCGCCCGGGCTGGAGTGCAGTGGCCGGATCTCAGCTCACTGCAAGCTCCGCCTCCCGGGTTCACGCCATTCTCCTGCCTCAGCCTCCCGAGTAGCTGGGACTACAGGCGCCCGCCACTTCGCCCGGCTATTTTTTTGTATTTTTTAGTAGAGACGGGGTTTCACCATGTTAGCCAGGATGGTCTCGATCTCCTGACCTGGTGATCCGCCCGTCTCGGCCTCCCAAAGTGCTGGGATTACAGGCTTGAGCCACCGTGCCCGGCCTAGAGGTTTCTTGTTTTTAAACTTTTTTTCTTTAAAAAAAAATTTTTTTCATATAGAGACGGGGGTCTCACTATGTTGCCCAGGCTGCTCGTGAACTCCTGGGCTCAAATGATCCTCCTGTCTCAGCCTCTCAAAGTGCCGGGATTACAGGTGTGAACCACCTACCCAGCTTAGAGAGTTCTTTTCTTTTCTTTTTGAGACGGCATCTTGCTCTGTCGCCCAGCCTGGAGTGCAGTGTGCGATCTCAGTTCACTGCAACCTCTGCCTCCCAGGTTCAAGTGATTCTCCCGCCTCAGCCTCCTGAGCAGCTGGATTACAGGTGTGCACAACCACACCCAGCAAATTTGTGTAGTTTTAGTAAAGACGGGGTTTCGCCATGTTGGCCAGGCTGGTCTCGAACTCCCTATCTCAGGTGATCCGCCCGCCTGGGCCTTCCAAAGTGCTGGGATTACAGGCGTGAGACACCACGCCCAGCCACAAAGAGATTTCTTTTTTTTTTTTTTTTGAGACGGAGTCTCGCTCTGTCGCGCAGTCTGGAGTGCAGTGGCCGGATCTCGGCTCACTGCAAGCTCCGCCTCCTGGGTTCATGCCATTCTCCTGCCTCAGCCTCCCGAGTAGCTGGGACTACAGGCGCCTGCCACCTCGCCCAGCTAGTTTTTTGTTTTTTTGGTTTTTTTTGTATTTTTTAGTAGAGACGGGGTTTCACTGTGTTAGCCAGGATGGTCTCAATCTCCTGACCTTGTGATCCGCCCGTCTCGGCCTCCCAAAGTGCTGGGATTACAGGCGTGAGACACCACGCCCGGCCACAAAGAGATTTCTTATAAGGAACTGACTCTGACTTTCCCAGTCATGGAGAAGTCCCGTGATCTGCCTGCCACTGGCAAGCTGGAGACCCAGGAAAGTCCTGCGGTGTCGTTGGAAGCCCTGAGAGACAGGGCTGATTCCAGTGTGTGTGTAGCCCTGAGAACCAGGAGCACCACGGGCAGGAAGAGATCAAAGCCCCAGCTTAGGGGGGCGGGCAGAAGGTGAGTCCATCTAACTTTCCTGGGCCTTTCTGTTCAATTCAGGCCCTCATGGGACCTGCTCAGCCCATCAGTGCAAATGCTAACCCCTTCCTCAAACAACCTCACAAACACACCCAGAAATCATGTTTAACCAGGTATCTGGGTATCCCTTAGCTTGGTCAAGTTGATACAGAAAATTGGCCATCACAAGGGCTAGGCACGGTGGCTCATGCCTTCAATCCCAACACTTTGGGAGGCCAACTTGGAAGGATCGCTTGAGCCCAGGAGTTTGAGGCCAGCCTGGCCAACGTGGCGAAATCCTGTCTCTACTAAAAATATAAAAATTAGCCGGGCATAATGGCATGCACCTGTACTCTCAGCTATGTGGGAGGCTGAGCGGGGATGATCACTTGAGTCCGGGAGGGGGAGGTTGCAGGCAGCTGAGATCATGCCGCTGCACTCCAGCCTGGGCAACAGAGCCAGACCCTGCCTCAAAACCTTTTTTTTTTTTTTTTTTTTTTTGAGACGGAGTCTCGCGCTGTGTCACCCAGGCTGGAGTGCAGTGGCGCGATCTCGGCTCACTGCAAGCTCCGCCTCCCAGGTTCAGGCCATTCTCCTGCCTCAGCCTCCGAGTAGCTGGGACTACAGGCGCCCGCCACCACGCCCGGCTAGTTTTTTTCGTATTTTTAGTAGAGACGGGGTTTCACCATGTTAGCCAGGATGGTCTCGATCTCCTGACCTCGTGATCCACCCGCCTCGGCCTCCCAAAGTGCTGGGATTACAGGCTTGAGCCACCGCGCCCGGCCCTAAAACCTTTTTTTAAAAAAGACCAGGCACTGTGTTTCATGCCTGTAATCCCATCACTTTGGGAGACCAAGGTGGGCGAATCACCTGAGGTCAGGAGTTTGAGATCAGCCTGGTCAATATGGCAAAACCCCATCTCTACTAAAAATACATAAATTAGGCCGGGTGTGGTAGCTCACGCCTGTAATCCCAGCACTTTGGGAGTCCGAGGCGGGCGGATCACTAGGTCAGGAGATCGAGACTATCCTGGCTAACACGGTGAAACCCCGTCTCTACTAAAAATACAAAAAATTAGCCAGGCGTGGTGGCGGGCGCCTGTAGTCCCAGCTACTCGGGAGGCTGAGGCGGGAGAATGGCATGAAACCAGGGGGCAGAGCTTGCAGTGAGTGGAGATTGCGCCACTGCACTCCAGCCTGGGTGACAGCGAGACTCCGTCTCAAAAAAAAAAAAAACAAAAAAAAAAAAACCATAAAGTAGCCAGGTGTGGTGGTGCATGCCTGTAATCCCAGCTACTCAGGAGGCTGAGGCAGGAGGATTACTTGAACCTCAGAGGCAGAGGTTGCAGTGAGCCAAGATTGCGGCACTGCACTCTAGCCTGGGCAACAGAAAAAAAGTTCTATGGTTTTAACTATTGCCTGTAGGGCTTTGATCCATTTTGAGCTCATTTTTGAGCATGGTGGGAGGTAGGGATCCAACTTCATTCCTTTGCCTGTGGATACAAAGTCATTCTAGCACCATTGGCTGAAGGTGTCCTTCTATCCCCTGTTGAATGATCTTGGTGCCTGTCAAGGACAGAATGTTCTTGTCTCCATAAAATGCATATGGTGACTGGGCACGGTGGTTCACACCTGTAATCCCAGCACTTTAGGAGGCATAGGAGGCGGGCAGATCAGGTTGGGAGTTCGAGACCACCCTGGCCAACATGGTGAAACCGCATTGCTACTACAAATACAAAAATTAGCCAGGTATGGTGGTACATGCCTATAATCCCAGCTACTTGGGAGGCTGAGGCAGAAGAATTGCTTGAACCTGGGAGGCAGAGGCTACAGTGAGCCAAGATCGCACTCCAGCCTGGGCAACAGTGTTGTCTCAAAAAAAAAAAAAAAATCTTGTGAAGTTTTAAACTCCCAGTGTGATGGTATTAGAAGATAGGGCCTCAGCTGGGCATGGTGGCTCATGCCTGTAATCCCAGCACTTTGGGAGGCCAAGGTGGGTAGATCACAAGGTCAGGAGATTGAGACCATCCTGGCTGACACGGTGAAACCCCGTCTCTACTAAAAACACAAAAAATTAACCGGGCATGGTGGCAGACGCCTGTAGTCCCAGCTACTCGGGAGGCTGAGACAGGAGAATGGTGTGAACCTGGGAGGCAGAGCTTGCACTGAGCCGAGATCGCGCCACTACACTCCAGCCTGGGCAACAGAGCGAGACTCTGTCTCAAAAAAAAAAAAAAAAAGGATAGAGACTCTAGGAGGTGATCGCGGTTGGATGAGGTCATGAGGGGAGGACCCCAAGATGGGATCACTGCCCTTATAAGTACACCATCCAGTGCTTTGAGAGGCCAAGGTGGGAGGATTGCTTGAGGCCAAGAGATTGACATCAGCCTGGGCAACATAGCAAGATGCCTCCCTACCAAAAATAAAAACAAAAATGTAGCCAGGCATGGTGGCACACACCTGTAGTCCTAGATGCTTGGAAGGCTGAGGTGTGAGGATCACTTGAACCCAGGAATTCAAGGCTGCAATGAGCTAGGAGCTAGAATGGGGCCATTGCACTCAAGCCTGGGCCACACAGTGAGACCTTGTCTCTGAAAAGTAAATAACTAAACAAATACATTCTGTTATTTATCTTTTTTATTGTTGATTTATAAGAGTTCTTTTTCTGGCCGGGCGCGGTGGCTCAAGCCTGTAATCCTAGCACTTTGGGAGGCCGAGACGGGCGGATCACGAGGTCAGGAGATCGAGACCATCCTGGCTAATACGGTGAAACCCCGTCTCTACTAAAAAATACAAAAAACTAGCCGGGCGAGGTGGCGAGCGCCTGTAGTCCCCGCTACTCGGGAGGCTGAGCCAGGAGAATGGCCTAAAACCCGGGAGGCGGAGCTTGCAGTGAGCAGAGATCCGGCCACTGCACTCCAGCCTGGGTGACAGAGCGAGACTCCGTCTCAAAAAAAAAAAAAAAAAAAAAAAAAAAAAAAGAGTTCTTTTTCTATTCTGGATACAAATCTCTTATCAGATACATGATTTGCAAATTGTTTCCTCCCATTCTGTGAGTTGTGTTTGTTTGTTTGTTATTTTGAGGTGGAGTCTTGCTCTGTCACCCAGGCTGGAGTGCAGTGGCATGATCTCAACTCACTGCAACCTCTGCCTCCTGGGTTCAAGCGATTCTCCTGCCTCAGGCTCCTGAGTAGCTGGGATTATAGGCACCTACCACCATGCCTGGCTATTCTTTATATTTTTAGTAGAGAGGGGTTTCACCATGTTAATTAGGCTGGTCTTGAACTCCTGACCTCATGATCCGCCTGCCTTGGCCTCCCAAAGTCGTGGGATTACAGGCGTGAGCCACTGCACCTGGCTCAAATGTCTTTTAAGTGTAAGTATGTGCCATGCAAAATTTGAGACATACTTAGGCAGAAGCAGTATTTTTTTTTTTTTTTTTTTTTTTTTTTTTTTTTTT
>NC_037687.1:18316559-18409655 GCF_003255815.1 Theropithecus gelada | reverse complement strand
GCTCTGTCACCCAGGCTGGAGTGCAGTGGCCGGATCTCAGCTCACTGCAAACTCCGCCTCCCGGGTTTACGCCATTCTCCTGTCTCAGCCTCCCGAGTAGCTGGGACTACAGGCGCCTGCCACCTCGCCCGGCTAAGTTTTTGTATTTTTAGTAGAGACGGGGTTTCACTGTGTTAGCCAGAATGGTCTCGATCTCCTGACCTCGTGATCCGCCCGTCTCGGCCTCCCAAAGTGCTGGGATTACAGGCTTGAGCCACCGCGCCCGGCCCAGAAGCAGTATTTTTTTATCTGCAGTTTATGTTTAACAGGGTTTTCTGTATTTGTATTTACCGAATCCAGCAACTCTTTACTGGCATCTAGTGGGTAGAGGCCAGGGATGCTGCTAAACATCCTATGATACATGGGACAGTCCCCCACAAAAAATGAACTATCTTGCCCCAAACGTCAACATGCTGAGGTTGCAAAACCTTGGTGTGAAATAAACACAGGATACCATCAGTTAACAAACAGTGCACAGCAATTCTGAGAGCAGGTGGTATCAACCTATTTTCCAGAGGGGGAGACTGAGACTTGTACAGAGGCGTGGGCTGTCTTTAAATCTGGCATGTGACTTGGGAAGTGGGATTCACCTGGAGACTAAAAAAATCACCCAAAAGAAATTGTCAGCTGGGCACAGTGGCTCACACCTATAATCCCAGCACTTTGGGAGGCCGAGAAGAGAGGACCGCTTGACCACAGGAGCTCGAGACCAGCCTGGCCAACATGATGAAACCCCGTCTCTACTAGAACTACAAAAATCAGCCAGGTGTTGTGGCGCATGCCACATGTGGCATGAAATCGCGCCACTGCACCTCAGCCTAGGTGATGATAGAACGAGATTCTGTCTCAAAAAAAAAAAAAATATATATATATATATATATATAGGCCGGGCATGGTGGCTTATGCCTGTAATCCCAGCACTTTGGGAGGCCAAGGCGGGCGGATCACAAGGTCAGGAGATTGAGACCATCCTGGTTAACATGGTGAAACCCCATCTCCACTAAAAAATACAAAAAATTAGCCAGGCGTGGTGGCAGGCGCCTGTAGTCCCAGGTACTCGGGAGGCTGAGGCAGGGGAATCGCTTGAACCTGGGAGGCAGAGGTTGCTGCGAGCCGGGATCGAGCCACTGCACTCCAGTCTGGGTGACAGATGAAGACTGTGTCTCAAAAAACAAAAAAAGAGAGAATTTGTCCCAGCAGGAACAAAAGGACTTTCTGTCTTTCTTTTTTTTTTTTTTTTTGAGACGGAATCTGTCTCTGTCACCCAGGCTGGAGTAAGGTGGCGCGATCTCGGCTCACTGCAAGCTCCGCCTCCCGGGTTCCCGCCATTCTCCTGCCTCAGCCTCCCAAGTAGCTGGGACTACAGGCGCCTGCCACCTCGCCCGGCTAGTTTTTTGTATTTTTAGTAGAGACGGGGTTTCACCGTGTTAGCCAGGATGGTCTCGATCTCCTGACCTCGTGATCCCCCGCCTCGGCCTCCCAAAGTGCTGGGATTACAGGCTTGAGCCACTGCGCCCGGCCAACAAAAGGACTTTCAAAGGCACCGAGACATCCCCTGGCTGCAGACGTCTCAGATTCAAGGGGCACAGTCTCTGAGGATCACCCTCCACCTCCACCCAGGCACTCAGTTTAAGAGAATCCTAGGTGGGCTCAGTCATTTGCATTTATTTATTTTTATTTTATTTATTATTATTTATTTATTTATTTATTTATTTTTTGAGACGGAGTCGCCCAGGCTGGAGCGCAGTGGCCGGATCTCAGCTCACTGCAAGTCTGCCTCCCGGGTTTACACCATTCTCCTGCCTCAGCCTCCTAAGTAGCTGGGACTACAGGCGCCCGCCACCTCGCCCAGCTAGTTTTTTTGTATTTTTTAGTAGAGACGGGGTTTCGCCGTGTTAGCCAGGATGGTCTCGATCTCCTGACCTCGTGATCCACCCGCCTTGGCCTCCCAAAGTGCTGGGATTACAGGCTTGAGCCACCGCGCCCGGCCTTTTTTTTTTTTTTTAAGACAGAGTCTCGCTCTGTCACCCAGGCTGGAGTGCAGTGGCATAATCTCGGCTCACTGCAACCTCCGCCTCCCAGGATCAAGCAATTCTCGGGCCTCAGCCCAAGTAACTGGGATTACAGTTGCCCACCACCACGCCTGGCTAATTTTTTGTATTTTCAATAGAGAAGGGGTTTCACCATGTTGGCCAGGCTGGTCTCGAACTCCTGACCTCAGTTACCTGAGGCAGATTACTCTGCCCACCTCGGCCTCCCAAAGTACTGGGATTACAGGCATGAGCCACCGCATCCGGCTGGCATCTGCATTTAATCCCCCCTCCAGAGGGATTTTCTAGTATGTCGTATGGAGAGGCTGAGAATAAAAATAATGCTTCATCTAGTCGTCCCTGGAGGATCCGTGACCACTTTTGTTTTCTTGGCTACTAGTTATTTTTTCTCAACCTGTCTTAAGGTGCTGATTCTTTTTCTAGCTATTTTTAAAAACCTAACAAACAATACAGTGATCTTCTGTATCAACGGGCCCTGCACCTTCAGATGCAACCAAGTGGGGATTAAAAATATTTGACAGGGGCCAGGTGCAGTGGCTCATGCCTGTAATCTCAGCACTTTGGGAGGCCAAGGCTGGAGGATGGCTTGAGCCCAGGAGTTTGAAAACAGGCTGGGCAATATAATGAGACCCTGTCTCTACAAAAAATTTTGACATATTAGCTGGGCGTGGTGGTGTGGGCCTGTAGTCCCAGCTATTCAGGAGACTGAAGTGGGAGAATCAGAACTGCAGCCTGGGTGACAGAGCAAGACCTTGTCTCAAAAATAAAAATGAAAACTGGGCTGGGCATGGTGGCTCACGCTTGTAATCCCAGGACTTTGGGAAGCCGAGGCAGACAGATCATCTGAGTTCAGGAGTTTGACACCAGTCTAGCCAACATGGCAAATCCCTGTCTCTACTAAAAATACAAAACATTAGCCGGACGTGGTGGCGGGTGCCTGTAGTCCCAGCTACTCAGGAGGCTGAGGTAGGAGAATGGCGTGAACCTGGGAGGCAGAGATTGCGCCACTGCACTCCAGCCTGGGTGACAGAGCGAGACTCCGTCTCAAAAACAAACAAACAAACAAACAAAATATATATATACACACACATATATAAATTAGCCAGGTGTGGTGGCAAGTGCATGTGATCGCAGCTACACGGGAGGCTGAGGCAGGCAAATCACTTGAACTCAGGAGGCCGAGGTTGCAGTGAGCCAAGATCGCACCATTGCACTCCACTCTGGGTGACAGAGCAGGACTCCATCTCAAAAGATAAAAAGAAAAAGAAAAAAGAAAAACTGAGATGTGTCGCTGTTAGTTCTTGAGCCTGGGAAGTTCAAGATGAAAGTGCTGGCAGACATATGACACATAACTATGTTCAAACCACAGAGGATGGAGCTAGTGAGTCTGGGTCAACTACATCACGTCTGAACTCACATATCTGCCCAGCCATATGCTTGCTGTGTGACCTCTTTCCAATGTCTTGGCCTCTCTGTGCCTCACCTGAGAAATGGAATCTAGTGACACCCCCAACACCCCAAAGAGTGATACATGAGGGGCATATGGTGGCACCTGGCCACTGACCAGCTGCCACTGAGCAGCGGTTGTTTATGAATGTTTGGGTTCTTTTCTTTGTCTAAATTGCGATAATTTATTATTGAATATATATTTTTTGAGACAGGGTCTTGCTCTGTCGCCCAGGCTGGAGTGCAGTGGCACCATGATGGCTCACTGCAGCCTTGACCTCTTGGGTTCAAGCAATCTTCCTGTCTCAGCCTTTCAAGCAGGTGGGACTACAGACACCGGCCACCATGCCTGGTTAAATTTTTTACTTTCTTTTTTTTTTGAGACGGAGTTTCGCTCTTGTACAGGCTGGAGTGCAATGGTGTGATCTCAGTTCACTGCAACCTCCACCTCCCGGGTTCAAGCGATTCTCCTGCCTCAGCCTCCCAAGTAGCTGGGGTTACAGGCGTGCGCCACCACACCCGGCTACTTTTGTTTTTGTTTTTGTTTTTGTTTTGAGACAGAGTCTCGCTCCATCACCCACGTTGGAGTGCAGTGGCGCGATCTCGGCTCACTGCAAGCTCCGCCTCCCGGGTTCAAGCAATTCTCCTGCCTCTGCAGCTGGGACTACAGGCACCAGCCACCATGCCCGGCTATTTTTTATATTTTTGTTAGAGACGGGGTTTCACCATGTTAGCCAGGATGGTCTCGATCTCCTGACCGCGTGATCCACCCACCTCGGCCTCCCAAAGTGCTAGGATTACAGGCGTGAGCCACCGCATCCAGCCTAATTTTGTATTTTTAGTAGAGATGGGGTTTCTCCATGTTGGTCAGCCTGGTCTCGAACTCCCAACCTCAGGTAATCCACCCATCTCAGCCTCCCAAAGTGCTGGGATTATAGGTATGAGCCACCATGACTGGCCAATTTTTTACTTTTTTGTAGAGACAGAGCCTCATCATGTTGTCCAGGCTGGTCTCAAACTCCTGGGCTCAAGTGATCCTCCTGCCTTGGCCTCCCAAAGTGCTGGGATTACAGGCATAAGCCACTGCTCCCGGCTCATTATTGAAACTTTTTTAAAGTTTCAGACAACACTGAAGTCTCTATCTCTCTCTCCCAGTCTAGGCCGGGTTCCAGATAGAGTGAGGCCAACCTTGCCAGGCATGGTGGCATGCAATTATAGTCCCAGCTACTCAGGAGGCTGAGGCAAAAGGATCCCTTGAGCCCAGGAATTCTAGATCAGCCTGGGCAACATAGCAAGATCCTATCTCAAAAAAAAAAAAATTAAAAGAGTCTGGGCACTGTGGCTCATGCCTGTAATCCTAGTATTTTGGGAGGCCCAGGTGGGTGGATCACTTGAGGTCAGGAGTTCAAGACCAGCCTGACGAACCTGGCGAAACCCTGTCTCTACTAAAAATACAAAAAATTAGCCAGACCTGGTGGTGCTCTCCTGTAGTCCCAGCTACTTGGAAGGCTGAGGCAGGATAATCGCTTGAACCCAGGAGGTAGAGGTTGCAGGGAGCCAAGATCACGCCACTGCACTCCAGCCTGGGCAACAGAGCAAGACTCCACTCAGAATAAAAAAAGAAAAGAAAAAAAAAATTGAATGAGGCCAGCCCTAGCACTGTCT
Organism: Theropithecus gelada; assembly: GCF_003255815.1. Lineage (NCBI taxonomy): Eukaryota > Metazoa > Chordata > Mammalia > Primates > Cercopithecidae > Theropithecus > Theropithecus gelada. The sequence goes on along the minus strand of NC_037687.1, from coordinate 18,404,454 downwards.
GCTTGGAGACCTAAATCAGCCTGGTCACGCCCCTGAGCCTGGAGTCCTAAATTTATAACCTACGCTGTGTCTGCTCTCAACGTAGCCTGGCCCCTCCTTGAGTTCCACATCAGCTTCCCCAGGTCCAGGAAAATGGAATTTTTCCTTTGTACCAAGAGAGGTCCCTCGAGGGTAAGCGTTGGCCCTGGCCGCTGCAGAGAAATTCCATAGCTTTGGGAAAAGGATATTTAGGATCTTGCGGCTGCTTCTCCCAGCCCAGGCTCGGGTCTCTTTGAAATCCACTTTGTTGGCAGGGCACGGTGGTTCATGCCTATAATCCCAGCACTTTGGGAGGCTGAGGTGGGCAGATCACTTGAAGGTCAGGGGTTCCAGACCAGTCTGGGCAACATGGTGAAATCCCGTCTCTACTAAAAAATACAAAAAGTAGCCGGGCATGGTGGTGGGCACCTGTAATCCCAGCTACTTGGGAGGCTGAGGCAGGAGAATCGCTTGAACCAGGGAGATGGAGGTTGCTGTGAGCCGAGATCATGCCACGGCACTCCAGGCTGGGTGACAGAGCGAGACTCCATCTCAAAAAAAGAAAAAAAAAAAAAAAGGGAACCCTTTTTGTCGAGCTCCCAGCTTCCACAGATGTGGCCCTTGCGGTGACTGCCCTTGCAGAGGTGTGGCCAGTTTGGGTGGACCCGGGGCCCTCTGTGTGGGGCACTCCTCCCCAGGAACACTGGGCGTTTGTGAGTTCCTGTGGGCCCCTCCTCTGTGGCCCCATTCCTGTTTCAAAGGAGCCCCTTGTGGGATCTGGATACATAGCCAAGCCTCAGGCACACCCGGGCATGCTGGTAGTGAACAGAAAAATAGGTGTGTGTGTGTCTGTGTTAGAGCTCTCCTTGCTTTGAACGGCGTCTTTGAAGGGGATAGTGGGTCTGCGTAAACCTCAGGTGGCGGAGGGCAAGCCGGCAGCCACCTCGATTCTACGATCACAGGTTGCTTTTTTGAGGATGTGCTAGTGTGTCGGGGAGGTGGGTTTTGGCTTGGCCTCAATGCTTCGGTTTCTGCAGAGACTCAAAGCTGCTACTGAGGGTGGTAAAGGATGCTGACAGTGTCTGGGGAGGAAGGTAGCCCCTGGGGACCCCTTGAAATTCCCGAGCCAGGCTTCAGGCTGGGATGTATTTTGTTTTATGTTTTTGTTTTTGTTTTGAGACAGAGTTTTGCTTTATCTCCCAGTCTGGAGTGTAGTGGCGCGGTCTCAGCTCACTGCAACCTCCACATCCAGGGTTCAAGCGATTCTTCTGCCCCAGCCTCCCTAGTAGCAGGGATTACAGGCGTGCACCACTACGCCCAGCTAATTTTTTGTATTTTTAGTAGAGATGGGGTTTTACCATGTTAGCCAGGCTGGCCTCAAACTCCTGGCCTCAAGTGATCCGCCCACCTTGGCCTCCCAAAGTGCTGGGATTACAGGCATGAGCCACCGTGCCCAGCCTGGGATATATTTTGGATGGAAATTCACTGTGGCTGTTTTATTATTGTTGGTTTTCTTGTTTGAGACAGGGTCTCGCTCTGTCACTCAGGCTGGAGTGCAGTTACACGATCATAGCTCACTGCAGCCTCGACTTCCTAGGCTAAAGGAAGTCCCACCTCAGCCTCCTGAGTAGATGGGACTACAGGCATGGGTCACCACACCGAGCTAATGTTTTAAATTTTTTGTAGAGACAGGGGTCTTGTTCTGTTGTTCAGGCTGGTCTCAAACTTCTGGCCTCAAATAATCCTCCTGCCTCAGTCTCCCAAAGTGCTGGGATTATAGGCATGAGCCACCACATCTGGCTACTGAGGCTGTTTTGGAAGGTGTGATGGCGGGAAACCAAATGCACTTACCTGTGGGCCCTGTGGACCCCCACCCTATATACACATCGAGGTGGGTGTCACTGTCCCCAATTCACAGACGACCATGTGGCCTCATGTAGCCGACATTCTAGTAGAGAGGACAATAGGCAAAGCCATCAGGCATAAGAAACGGGTGTCACGTGTTACAAAGTGATAAGATCAAACGAGAGATGTTCGGGCTCTCACCTGTAATCCCAACTCTTCGCAAAGTTGAAGCAGGAGGATCACTTGAGCCCAGGAGGTCAAGACCTGCCTAGGCAACATGGCAAAAACCCATCTCTACAAAAAAAGCAAAAGTTAGTGGGATGTGGTGGTGCGTACCTGTAATCTCAGCTACTCGGGTGGCTGATGCAGGAGAATCGCTTGAACTCGAGAGGTGAAAGTTGCGGTGAGCCGAGATTGTGCCACTACACTCCAGCTGGGGTGACAGAGTGAGACTCTGTCTCAAGAAGAACAACAATGAGGCCCGGCGCGGTGGCTCATGCCTGTAATCCTAGCACTTTGGGAGGCCGAGGCAGGTGGATCATCTGAGGTCAGGAGTTCCAGACCACCCTGCCCAACATGGTGAAACCCCGTCTCTACTAAAAATACCAAAATTAGCCGTGCGTGGTGGTGGGCGCCTGTAGTCCCAGCTACTTGGACAGGAGATTTGCTTAAATCTGGGAGGCAGAGGTTGCAGTGAGCCAAGATCGCGCCACTACACTCCAGCCTGGGCAACAGAGTGAGACTCTGTCTCAAAAAATATAAATAAATAAATAAAAGTGAATCCTTCATGGGAGGGGATGCGAATGAGCAAACCACAAGTCCAAGCACCCTCTGCAGGAGCAACCACATGTAGAAGGCACCCCCGTGGTGTCCCTGGAGGTGTCTAGATGGGAGACAAGCTGGGGTCTTGTTCTAGGCCTCACATTGAACTGACCCCGGGGGACCCAGACCCATCAGTGGGAGAGGTTGGTGACCACCAAAGCCTGAAACCTGCCTGTGCCACCAGGGTTTTGGCAGGAATCTCTGCTCAGGGTGAAGGCAATTTCCTCAGACATACCTGAGCACATCAGCTGATTTCCTGGGCTTGGTACCACGCAGCTTCTACTGTCCAAGCTGTGCAAAGAGGGGCCGTGTATCCCATTGGCCAAAGTCATTGCAATGAACCCAGCTTTGTTCCAGGCTGGGCACGGTGCCTCCCACCTGTAATCCCAGCACTTTGGGAGGCCAAAGCAGGTGGATCACTTGAGGTCAGGAGTTCGAGACCGGCCTGGCCAACATGGTGAAACCCCTCCTCTACTAAAAACACAAAACTTAGCCCAGCGGGATGGTGGGTGCCTATAGTCCCAGCTATTCAGGAGGCTGAGGCAGGAGAATCGCTTGAACCCGGGAGGTTGAAGTTACACTGAGCCGAGGTTGTGCCACTGCACTCCAACCTTGGCAACAGACCAAGACTCCATCTCAAAAATAAAAACAAAAACAAAACGTAGCAGGACTATTTGTTTGTTTGTTTTGAAACAAGGACTCTGTCACCCAGGCTGGAGTGCAGTGGCACGATCTTGGCTCACGGCAATCTCTGCTTCCCGGACTCAAGCAATTCTCCAGCCTCAGCCTCCTGAGTAGCTGGGACTACAGGCATGAGCCACCAAGCTGGGCTAATTTTGTTTGTTGTTTGTTATGTTTTGTAGAAACAGGGTTTCACCATATTGCCCAGGCTGCTCTTAAACTCCTGAGCTCAAAGAGATCCACCCACCTCAGCCTCCCAAAGTGTTGAGATTACAGGCGTGAGCCACAGTGCTAGGCCAATAACGGCACTGTTTAAAATACTGAGAATGGAAGCAGGCGTGATGGCTCATGCCTGTAATCCCAGCACTTTGGGAGGCTGAGGCAGGAGAATCACTGGAACCTGGGAGGTGGAGGTTGCAGTGAGCCGAGATCGTGCCACTGTACTCCAGCCTGGGCGACAGAGAGAGACTCTGTCTCAAAAAGGAAAAACAAAACAAAACAAAACAATACAAAAATTACTGGGGTGTGCTGGCATGCACCTGTAGTCCCAGCTACTTGGGAGGCTGAGGCAGGAGAATCTCTTAAACCCGGGAGGGGGAGGTTGCAGTGAGCTGAGATCGTGCCACTGCACTCCAGCCTGGGCGACAGAGTGAGACACCGTCTCAAAAATAAAATAAAATAAATAAAAGGAAATTAAATAACCAAAAAGCAGAAATGATCCAAATGTCCTCAACAGATGAATGGATAAACAAAATGTGGTCCATCTATGCAATGGAATGTGATTCAGCCACAAAAAGGAATGAAGCACAAAACAAAAACAAAAACAAAACAAAACAAAAGAGGAAGAATGCACTGCTCCCTGCTACAGCGTGGACGAACCCCAAAAACATGTGCCAAGTGAAAGATGCCAGACACAAAATGTCACATAGCGTGTGATTCCATTTGTAGGAAACGGCCAGAACAGGCAAATCCATAGAGACGGAAAGCAGATTTGTGGTTGCCAGGGCCTGGGGAGGGGAAGGGGGAGTGACCGCTGATGGGAACGGAGCGTCTGTACGGGGTGACGAAATAGTCTGGAAGTAGATCGAGGTAGTGATTGCACAACATGGTGTGTGTACTGAATACCATGGAATTTTGCACTTCATTTTATTTTATTTTATTTTATTTTTTTGAGACTGAGTCTCACTCTGTTGCCCAGGCTAGAGTACAGCCTCCTGGGTTCAAGCTCCTGGGTTCAAGCACTTCTCCTGTCTCCGCCTCCTGAGTGGCTGGGATTACAGGCATGGGCCACCACACCAGAAAACCGGTTTTGGAGCCCCTCTGTGTGTTGGGTTCTGACCCTATCACTTATTCCTTTGCACAATCTCAGGCAAACCGCTGCCCCCCAAGCCTCCATGTTCAGCTCTGGGATGTGGGGTCACATGAAGCCCCCCTTCCACCTTTCCACGAGCTCCCAAAGAACAGTGACAGATCCTCCTTGTTCCCATTTGTGCCCCAGCACCCGAGGCAGAAATGGGCACATTGTGGGAAAAGAGTAGATTGTTGAATGAATAAACAATGGAAAAATGCATCACTTCCAAGGTTGAGCTGCCAACCTCTATTTTTCCCTCCCCTTCCCTCCCCTCCCCTCTTCTCCCCTCCCCTCTCCTCTCCTCTCCTTTTCTGAGACAGAGTCTTACTGTGTCACCCAGGCTAGAGTGCTATGGTGCGATCTCGGCTCACTGTAACCTCTGCCTCCCAGGTTCAAGAGATTCTTGTGCCTCAGCCTCCTGAGTAGCTGGGATTATAGGCAGGTGCCAGCACATCAGGCTAATTTTTGTGTTTTTAGTAGAGATGGGGTTTCATCATGTTGGCCAGCCTGGTCTTGAACTCCTGACCTTAGGTGATCCATTCGCCTCAGCCTCCCAAAGTGCTGGGATTACAGGCATGAGCCAGTGTGCCCGGCCCCCAACTTCTACTTTTTGAGGGAGTTGCTCCCTGGTCAGGGGGACGAGGGAAGGGGAAACTTTCCTTAGCTGGAAAAACCCTGCAGAGGCCGGGAGCAATGTCTCATGCCTGTCATCCTAGCACTTTGGGAGGCTGAGGCAGGAGGATCGCATGAGCCCAGGAGTCCAAGACCAAACTGGGCAACATAGGGAGATCTCATCTCTATAACAAGTTTTGAAAAGTTAGCCGGGCGGCCGGGCGCGGTGGCTCAAGCCTGTAATCCCAGCACTTTGGGAGGCCGAGACGGGCGGATCACGAGGTCAGGAGATCGAGACCATCCTGGCTAACCCGGTGAAACCCCGTCTCTACTAAAAAATACAAAAAACTAGCCGGGCGAGGTGGTGGGCGCCTGTAGTCCCAGCTACTCGGGAGGCTGAGGCAGGAGAATGGCGTAAACCCGGGAGGCGGAGCTTGCAGTGAGCTGAGATCCGGTCACTGCACTCCAGTCTGGGCGACAGAGCGAGCTCCGTCTCAAAAAAAAAAAAAAAAAAAAAAAAGAAAAGTTAGCCGGGCATGGTGGCAAGAGACTGTAGTCCCTGCTACTTAGGAGGCTGAGGCAGGAGGGTCACTTGAGCCCAGGAGGTGGAGACTGCAATGAGCTGAGATCGCACCACCGCACTCCAGCCTGTCCAGCCTGGGTGACAGAGCAAGACCCTCTCTCAAAAAAAAAAAAAAAAAAGAAAGAAAAAAGAAAAACCCTGCAGAACCTAGACCTCCAAGGAGGGCATGGGCGGGCGGGCCGGGTCCGAGCCATTCAGCAAGAGGAACAGGGGTATGACGAACCCTTTCCACTCTGTGGTCAGACTCCCGGCCCGGAGAGCCATAAAACAGCCCTGCTCGGACTGGAAACATTTTCCTTTCATGTGTTTCTGGAGGCGCTGGCAGGGCCCACGAGGAAAATTCCAGCGGAATAAGAAGAAATGTCTTCAGCATCCACCGAGGGCCAGGAAGGGGTGGTCAGGTCGGGAAGGGGTGGTCAGACCCAGGCCTCGGGGGAACCCGGCTATGCTGCGGGGAGGCCTCGAGGCCCAGGCAGGGCCAGGCAGCTGTCAGCGCATTATCTGGGTCTGGGAGGCTCCTGTGGACGGATGGACCTCCCCAGCCCCGTGGTGGTGAGGACAGCGGGTGGCCTGGCCTGCTGGAGACAGCTCTCCTCAGGAATTCACATAAAACTGCTTTGAGATGTGTCTACCGTGCATGTTGAGTCCATGGAGTTCCCAGGTCTGGGAGGGAGGCTCTCGGTACCTGGCACAGGACGACGGGGTGCAGGTCTGATGTGCCTTCTGCTCACACACCTCCCATGGCTCCCCATTGCCCGGGGATGGAGTCCAAGTCCCGTTGTCCCAGGGCTTGTGGGCCTTTGCAGCAGTATGGCCCTTTCTCCCCTCACCCTGTGTGAGTTGGGCCCCTCTACACACAGTTCCAGAAACACTCCATTGTTCTCTGTCACCTCCAAGCTTTTACACACGCTGGTCCCCCACCCGAGCACCCTCTGAGGCCTCTTACCAGGCCAATTCTCATCTCTCCTTCAGTCGCAGCATAGCAGTCCCTCCTGCTGACCCTCCATAGCTGCCTGTGCGCCTCCATCATGACTCAAACCATTCTAACATTTGTTTATTTTATTTATGATTGTTTTTTATTGTGTTTATTTATTTTTGAGACGGAGGCTGGCTCTGTCACCCAGGCTGTAGTGCAATGGTGTAATCTCAGCTCACTGCAACCTCTGCCTCCTGAGTTCAAGTAATTCTCCTACCTCAGCCTTCCAAGTAGCTGGGATTATAGGCACCTGCCACCATATCCAGCTAATTTTTGTAGTCTTAGTAGAAATGGTGTTTCTTTTTTTTTTTTCAGACGGACTCTCGCTCTGTCACAAGGCTGGAGTGCAGTGGTGTGACCTCGGCTCACTGCAACCTCCGCCTGCTGGGTTCAAGCAATTCTCGTGCCTCAACCTCCCAAGTGTCTGGGATTACAGGCACGCACCACCACACCCAGCTAATTTTTGCATTTTTAGTACAGACTGGGTTTCACCATGTTGGGCAGGATGGTCTCAATCTCCTGAACTTGTGATCCACCCAGCTTGGTCTCCCAACGTGCTGGGATTACAGGCATGAGTCACCGCGCCCAGCCAAAAAAGGGTTTTGCCATATTGGCCAGGCTGGTCTCGAACTCCTGACCTCAGCCCCACCTCAGCCTTCCAAAGTGCTGGGATTACAAGCATAAGCTACCACACCTGGCCTAATTTTTTTTTAAGAGATGAGGTGCCATGGCTCACACCTGTAATCCCAGCACTTTGGGAGGCTGAGGCAGGCAGATCACGAGGTCAGGAATTCGAGACCAACCTGACTAACTAATTTTTTTTTTTTTTTTAGAGGAGTCTCGCTCTGTCACCCAGGCTGGCATGCAGTGGCACAATCTCAGCTCACTGTAATCTTTGCCTACCGGGTTCAAGCAATTCTCCTGCCTCAGCCTCCCAAGTAGCTGGGACTACAGGCACACGCTGCCTCACCTGGCTAATTTCTTTTGTATTTTAGTAGAGACGGGGTTTCACCACGTTGCCCAGGCTGGTCTTGAACTTCTAGTCTTAAGAGATCCTCCCACCATGGCCTCCCAAAGTGCTGGGACTACAGATGTGTGCCACTGTGACCAGTGTGCCACTGTGACCAGGCTATGCTGTGGGGAGGCCTGGAGGCCCAGGCAGGGCCAGGCAGCTGTCAGCACATTATCTGGGTCTGGGAGGCTCCTGTGGACGGATGGACCTCCCCATCCCCATGGTGGTGAGGACAGCGGGTGGCCTGGCCTGCTGCAGACAGCTCTCCTCAGGAATTCACATAAAACTGCTTTGAGATGTGTCTACCGTGCATGTTGAGTCCATGGAGTTCCCAGGTCTGGGAGGGAGGCTCTCGGTACCCTGGCTCAGTACCCTGCCATTTATTGAGGGCGAAGTTCTGGGTTGTAGGCCGAGTGTGGTGCCTCACACCTGTAATCCTAGCACTTACAGAGAGGCCAAGGTGGTTGGATCACTTGAGCCCAGGAGTTTGAGACCAGCCTGAGCAACATAGCAAGACCTTGTCTCTCCAAAAATACTAAAATTAGCTGGACAGGGTAATGTCTACCAGGGTAATGTGGTCCCAGCTACTCAAGAGGCTGAGGAACACCCGAGCCCAGGGTGTTGAGGCTGCAGTGAGCTGGGATTGCACCACTGCACTTCAGCCTGCGCGACAGAACGAGACTCCGTCTCAAAAACACATACATACATACATACATACATAAAGTTCTGGTTGTAAATCCTGGGCCATTGCTGGGGGAGGTCTGGGGCTCTCAGAGGGTATATGTTTGTGAAACTTTGTTGTGATGGCCAGCATCCTCCTTTGTCCCCAAGGAGACAATCTCACCTAGTATATGCCAGGCACAATGTCATGAACTGGGGATAAACTACGTTCCCAACCTCTTGAAAATGTAGCCGAGGCCGGGCGCGGTGGCTCAAGCCTGTAATCCCAGCACTTTGGGAGGCCGAGGTGGGCGGATCACGAGGTCAGGAGATCGAGACCATCCTGGCTAACATGGTGAAACCCCGTCTCTACTAAAAATACAAAAAACTAGCCGGGCGTGGTGGCGGGCGCCTGTAGTCCCAGCTACTCGGAGGCTGAGGCAGGAGAATGGCCTGAACCTGGGAGGCGGAGCTTGCAGTGAGCCGAGATCGCGCCACTGCACTCCAGCCTGGGCGACACAGCGCGAGACTCCGTCTCAAAAAAAAAAAAGAAAAAAGAAAATGTAGCCGAGAAGATAATTTCCGAGAGTGAGTTTTTGAAAGAAATACCTGGATGTAGGTATTTTTGCCCATGGGTTGGGAAAGATCTTCTGAGATGTTGACATTTAAGCCAAGTCCTGGGTCACAGAAGGGTATTATGTAAATATGAAGGAAGGGGCTGGGCGCGATGGCTTACACCCATAATCCCAGCACTTTGGGAGGCTGAGGTGGGCGGATCGCTTGAGGTCAGGAGTTCAAGACCAGCCTAACCAGCATGGGGAAACCCCGTCTCTGGCCTGGGAGCCCTACAGAGTGGGGCCAACCTTGACTCGCCTCATGGGACCCCACCGCTTGGGCCAGGGCTTGGCATGCAGGTAGATGCTGCACTTGACCTTGAATGTGGATGCGATTGTACAGCAATGTCCTGTGTTCCAGACGGGAAACTGAGTCTCCCCTTGTGCCCGGAGAGATGCGGGGACCCGGCTCTGTGGACTTCTGATCCGGCCACTCCGCAGGTCTCAGGCCTGTGGGCTGGCAGGGGCCCCAGGGCCTGTTTTTTCCGCCTGGTGCTGGGATTGACGTCTTGAAGGGACAACGCCTTGGTGCTGGTGATTATTTTTTTAACCTTTGCAGTTTCAGCCAGACACTCGAAACCAAAGCCGTTCTGCCCCCCAGCCCCAGCCGGGCCACAGCCAGCGAGGCCACATGGAGGCCTGACCTGTTGGATGCTGGGCCACTGGCCTTCCCAGACCGCACGGTCCCAGCGCTGGGTCCAACTCCACATCTGGACTTTTCAAATTGGTCGTGGTTTCCAACTGGAACAAAAGGACCCGGGATGGGGAAAACATGGGGCCCCCTCACCCCACCCCGCTTGTTTGCACAAAGGATGGGGGTCAAGGGCTCAGCCAGAGCCCCCTGCCCACCTCCCTGCAATGGACACAGCCCAGGCCTGGAAGTCACAGGCCGCTCTTTGCCCACAAGGTCCACGGTTCCATCTGGAGCCCGGCCAGCCCAGACCAGACACCTCAGCAACAACATGGCCAAGGTGGGATTCGTGGTTTTCTGCCAACATCTCTTCAAGTCTTCCTGTGTCGGGCAACAGCTCTACCAACCACCCTGTGATGCGTTCAAGATCCGGGCAGCGTCTGAGACTCCTCCCTCCCTTCCTCCACAAGCTCATCGGCAGTGCTAGTCCTCTCAGGCTTCAAAACAAACAAATCCAACCTCTCCTCCCCACCCTGTGGCCCTGCCCTGGCCCCACCAGCTCTTGCCTTGATATTGCCTGGCCTCTTCCCCATTGCAGCCACAGGAGATGTCTCAAAATCGTAAATCATGTTCCTCCCCTGCTCACACACTCTCCGTGGCTCCCTATTGCTCTCAGAATAAAAGCCACCTTCTTGCAGCAGCTTGCAAGTCCCCCATGTGATCTCAGCTTGGCCCATCTCTCTAACCCATCTCCCCGCTCCTCCCTCACTCTGCTCCAGTTACATCGGCCTCCTCACCTCCTCCAACAAGAAAATTACTTCCTACCCCAGGGCCTTTGCACAAACCCACCTCTCTGCCTGAAGTGCCCTTCCTTAATTTTTTTTTTTTTTTCTTTCTTTGGAAACAGGATCTCGCTGTGCTACCCAGGCTGGAGTACAGTGGCACAATCATAGCTCACTGCAACCTCCGACTCCCCAGGGTGGGCATGGTGGCTCATGCCTGTAATCCCAGCACTTTGGGAGGCCAAGGAAGGCGGATCACGTGAAGTCAGGAGTACAAGACCAGCCTGGCCAACATAGTGAAACCCCGTCTCTACTAAAAATACAAAAATTAGGGTGCGGTGGCGGGTGCTTGTAATCCCAACTACTTGGGAGGCTGAGGCAGGAGAATGCCTGAACCCATGAGGTCAAGGTTGCAGTAAGCTGAGATTGCGCCACTGTACTCCAGCCTGGGCGACAGAGTGAGATTCTGTCCCCCTGCCCCCCGAAACCCCAAAAAAAGTCACTCAGAGTAGCCCGTGGTGTCAGAGACCCACTAAGGCAAGAGTCTAGATGGAGATTCAGTTTCCATCAAGTTCGCCTGCATCACGAGTTACTGACACCATCCTCCTTTGGCCCCTGCCCCTGCAACCCCCAGAGGGGACTCAGGCTCCTGGCCTGACCAATCAAAGCCCTCCATCCACTGACTACAGTGATTGGTTCAGGGCTGAGCCTGTGAGAGTCAGCCCTGAGATCTTTGCTGAGTTAGTCAGGGAGAGGGTGTTTCCCGACTCAGTGAGCTGGAGGAATTTCAGCCTGGCATTTCAGGGGTCCATCCTTGCTATTCAGAAAAAGCAGGCAGACTGGGCGCGGTAGCTCATGCCTGGAATCCGAGCACTTTGGGAGGCCGAGGCGGGAGGATCACCTGAGGTCGGAAGATCAAGACCAGCCTGGGCAACATGGTAAAACCCCATCTCTACTAAAAATATAGAAATTAGCCTGTTGTGGTGGCAAGAACCTGTAATCCCAGCTACAAGGGAGGCTGAGGCAAGTGAATCACTTGAACCGGGAGGTGGAGGTTGCAGTGAGCTGAGATTGTACCACTACACTCCAGCCTCTTTTTTTTTTGTAGAGATGAGGTCTCAATATGTTGCCCAGGCCAGTCTGGAACTGCTGGGCTCAAGCGATCCTCCCGCCTCAGCCTCCCAAACTGCTGGGATTGCAGGCGTGAGCCACGGTGCCCAGCAATGCCCATGTTTTTACTACACTGCAGATGAGAGACACCCTCCCTGAAGCTGCCAGGGTGGGTATTGGGAGGATTAGAACCTCATTCTCTTGCCTTCTGCTTTCTCATATGTAAGATGGAATGAGGTAATCAAACAAACGGAACCTAGCCAAAAAAAAAAGTGCTGGGGCGGTGGCTCAGGCCTGTAATCCCACCACTTTGGGAGGCTGAGGTGGGCGGATTCTCTGAGACCAGGAGTTCGAGACCAGCCTGGCCAACATGGCAAAACCGTGTCTCTACTAAAAATACACAAATTAGTTGGCCGTGGTGGTGTATGCCAGTAGTCCTAGCTACTTGGGAGTCTGAGGCAAGAGAATCTCTCTTTTTTTTTTTTTAGACAAAGTCTCACTCTGTCGCCCAGGCTGGAGTGCAATGGCGCGATCTTGGCTCACTGCAACCTCTGCCTCCTGGGTTCACGCCATTCTCCTGCCTCAACCTCCTGAGTAGCTGGGACTACAGGCATCCACCACCATGCCCGGCTAATATTTTTTTTTGTATTTTTAGTAGAGATGGAGTTTCACCATGTTAGCCAGAATGGTCTCGATCTCCTGACCTCGTGATCTGCCCGCCTTGGCCTCCCAAAGTGCTGGGATTACAGGGGTGAGCCACCGCGCCCGGCCTGCAGGAGAATCTCTTGAACCTAGGAGGCAGAGGTTGCAGTGAGCAGAGATCATGCCACTGCACTGGAGCCTAAGTGACAGAGAGAGACTCCATCTCGAAAAAAAAAAAAAAAGAAGAAGAAGAAGGAAGGGGGAAACGGTGTGGGCAGGGCTCCTATCAGGCCAGCAATCAGGTCCCCTTTCTGTGCTATGACCGCAGTTTGTCCCCACCACAGTCCTGTGAGCTAGGCATTCTGAGCCCATGGAAGGCAAGAAACTGTTGCAGCCCATGCTTTTGGCATTCTGCAATGCGCCACGTTTGGAAGCAAGTATCTGGGGGGTCCCAGGACAAGGGGCTGGGGCCTGAGAGGCAACCCAGCTGGGTGATGGTAAGTTCAGGTTTAGCATCCTGCAGGCTTGGGGTTGAGACTCAGCTCCAGCCCGCTGTGTTCCTGGGCTCACCTCTGAGATGGGGGCCTCAGTTTCCCCCATCTCAAATGGACTGGTCGTTCTGGGCATTGGGTGCAAGTTCTGCTGGGCAAACGGGTGCTGTCTCTGGAGAGCTCATTCATACATGGATGTGTCAAGAAATTCGAGCCGAGCTGTGACTCCTGGCGATGGAGCGGGCAGCTTGTCAGCGCACCGTGGCCCAGAGGGGCCGCAGCTGGGGCAAGGCCTCTCTTCCATGCTATGTTGCTACTGGCTTTGGAAAGGACATGGATGTAAACGTTACCCATTGATTCCTTTGCCCCTGGCTGCAGAGCACTCGGCGTCCGGGGGAGCCTGGCCGGAGGCTGGCAGTGTTTCCTGGTACTTGGACAGCCTCACTTGGCCCTGGTGCCAGGACTCACTGAGTGTTTGGAGGCTGGCTGGCTGCAGGCATTGGTGACAGCATGGTCCTGTCCCACAAGGCTGCTCCACAGATTGGGGGGAAAAGCACCCTGTGGCTTCCGTGGCCCCTGGGAGGCTCCTTGGAGAGCTGAGAGGTGAGGGTGTGGCCAGAGGGTGGTTCTGTTGGGGTTAACTCTGAGACTCTATCCTGGTAGCACCGTGGATGTGGGATGCCCCAGTGGCTTGTCTCTGCCCTCACTGGGGTCCTGTAGCATCCAACTACCCTTTGGTTCTGTGCTTCTGTTGACTGGGCTGTGTGGATCTCTAACTCTGTGGTCATAGAGGACAGTTCAGTGGCTCCATTAACCAGTGATGTCGTGATTCTGTCATTCCTTAGTCCTGTGGATCCTTGTTTTGTGGTCTTGTGGCTTTTCTTTAATCCATCATCTCTCCATCCATCCCTCCACCCACTTCTACATCATCTATCCATTCAGCTGTCTATCCACCTATCCATCCATCCATTCATCCACCTATTCGTCCATCCATCCACTTATTCATCTATCTCCCCACTTATCTATCCATCCACCCATTCATTCATTCATTTGTCCATCTATCCACTTATGCATCCATTCACCTGTTTATCTATCCATTTGTACATTATCCATCCATGTGTATAAATGTATACATTTATTCATTATTCATCCACTTATTCATTCATCCATACAATATATCTCGTTATCCATTCATTTTTCCATCCATCCACTTATCCATCCATTCATCCATCTATTCATCAATTCATTCACTTATCTATCCACCCATCCACCTATCCATCCTTCTACCCATCTATCCACTTATCCATCCATCTATCCATCCACTTATACACCATCCATTCATTAATCAATCCATTCAGTTATTTATCCATTTGCCCATCCATCCATCCATCCACTTACCCATCCATCCATCTATCCATCCACTCAGCCATCCATCCATCAAACCACTTTCGATCCATCCATCCATCCATTCATTTATCCATCCACTCATCCATCCATCCATCATCCATCCATCCATCCATCCATCATCCATCCATCCATTCATCCATCCGTCATTGCAGTATTCCATCATGTGTATACGCAGGGAACACAGTGGGGAACAAGATGGCGGAGCTCAGTCTGATGGAGGAGGCAGCCCCATAACCCGTGTAACCTGGCAGTGCCCATACAGCATGGTCACAGCTCTGATGGGGCACACCAAGGGCCTGTGAAGGCCAGTAGGAGCCTCTAACCCAGCTGGGGCGAAGAGTGAGCCATGTGAAAAGGAGACAGGGCACCAGGGAGCAGTCACTGCCCAGGTAAGGGCCTGGCGTGCAGTAAAATGTGGGAATGGACATGCCCACGGAGCCTAAACATGGCTCACAGCTGGCAGATTTCCTCCATTTCCCCTCCCCGCCTGCAGCAGCCACTACTATCACCTCGCGGAACCTCCAACACATCAAGCCATACCCACCTCTGGGTCTTTGCCCCTGCTGTGCCCTCTGCCTGGGGCTTTGCTCTGCCAGCACCTGTTTGCCCCCAGCAGAGTGGCCTCCCTGACCCTTGGCCTCTGTTTCCAGAAGGGGCCCAGCTGGCCCCTTTCCGTGCAGCAGTATTGGGGCTGGGCTCCTCCCTACCTAGGAGCCTCCCTCCCCCACTGGCCTGGCCCTGGCCTGGGCTCCTGTCTGCAGCCGCCGGTGGGTAAACACACCCCGCCCTCTGCCTCCCACGCCATCCATCACTCCCCGAACAAGGGCCTCCTGTTAATGAGCCCAGGTAGGGGCTGGGAGGGGCACGAGGGGTACTGAGGAACTACGCAGTGCTCTGGTCCCTGCACTCTCCGCTTTCTCCGCTGACAGCCCGCCCCACCTTCTCCAGCGGGAACTGCAGAAGCCTGTTTGGGAGACCCTCTCCAGGAGCCTTAGGCAGGTGTAGGAGGTGACTCCTCTTTCTGAGCATCCAGTGACCAAATTGAGGAGACAGGACAGACTTGCTGAGCCTCAGTTTGCCAACCTGTAAAATGGGAATGTTTTTTTTTTTTTTTTTTTTTTTTTTTTTGAGACGGAGTCTCGCTCTGTCGCCCAGGCTGGAGTGCTGTGGCCGGATCTCAGCTCACTGCAAGCTCCGCCTCCCGGGTTCCCGCCATTCTCCTGCCTCAGGCTCCCGAGTAGCTGGGACTACAGGCGCCCGCCACCTCGCCCGGCTAGTTTTTTGTATTTTTTAGTAGAGACGGGGTTTCACCGTGTTAGCCAGGATGGTCTCGATCTCCTGAGCTCGTGATCCGCCCGTCTCGGCCTCCCAAAGTGCTGGGATTACAGGCTTGAGCCACCGCGCCCGGCCAAAATGGGAATGTTAATAGCTGACATTGATTGAGGGCTCAGTGCTTTCTTTTTTTTTTTTTTTTTTTTTCTTTTTTTTTTTGAGACGGTCTCACCCCATCACCCCAGGCTGGAGTGCAGTGGCACAACGTCAGCTCAGTGCAGCCTCTGCCTCCTGGGCTCAGGCAACTCTCGTGCCTCAGCCTCCTAAGTAGCTGGGATTATAGGCACGCAACACCATGCCTGGCTAATTTTTGTATTTTCAATAGAGATGGGGTTTCACCATGTGGCTTAGGCTGGTCTCTAACTCCTGACCTCAAGTGATCCACCCACCTCGGCCTCCCAAAGTGCTGGGATGACAGACGTGAGCTACCGCGACCAGGCCTTTCTTTTTTTTTTTGAGACAGGGTCTCGCTCTGTTACCCAGGCTGGCATACAGTGGTAGAATCATAGCTCTTTATAGCTTCAAACTCCTGGGCTCCCATCCTCCCACCTTAGCCTCCTGAGTAGCTGGACTACAGGCACATACCACCATGCCTGGCTAATTTTTAAATTTTTTTTTTTTTTTTAGAGGCAGGGTCTTGCTATATTGCCCAGGCTGGTTTTGAACTCCTAGGTTCAAGTGATTCTCCCACTTCTGCCTCCCGAGTAAGGGCTGTGCAGTTTCTGGTCACTAATTCATTCACTTCTTACACTGACCCTAAGAGGTGAGGATTCTTCTCATACTTACTTTCACCTTGGTTTTTACTGCTACAGTTACCTTGCATAAAACTTTACACATTTCCATTTTTTACTTCATTAGACAGAGAGACTGAAGGAGAGAACAAAGCTTCTACAGTTAGCCCTGAAGGCACTCTCCTCCCCTCAGAATACAGATACTAGTTCATTTGATTGCACAAAACCCTCATTAAATATGGGTGTTATGCCTGTAATTCCAGCTACCCTGGAGGCTAAGATGGAAGGGTCGCATGAGCCCAGGAGTTAGAGACCAGCCTGGGCAACATAGCAAGACCCTGTCTCTACAAAATAAAAAAAAATTAGCCAGGTGTGGTGGCACATGACTTTGGCCCCAGCTAATCAGGAGGCTGAGGTGTGAGGACAGCTTGAGTCCAAGAGTTTGAGCTGCAATGAGCTGTGTTTGTGCCACTGCACTCCAGCTGGAGTGACAGAGTAGGAACCTATCTCAAAAACAAGAAAGAAATAGAGAGAGAGGGAGAGAGAGAGACAGGGAGGAGGGAAGAAGGAAGGGAGGAAGGAAGGAAGGGAGGAAAGAAGGAAGGGCGGAAAGAAGGAAGGGAGGAAAGATGAGAGGGAGGGAGAGAGGGTGGGAGGAAGGGAGGGAGGGAGAAAGGAAGGAAGGAGAAAAAAAAGAAAGAAACCAGTATCTATTAAATATTGTGAAATTCCTATCTGTTCCTAGGAAATTCTTTTTTTTTTAGACAGAGTCGTACTCTGTCGCCCAGGCTGGAGTGCAATGGCATGATCTCGGGTCACTGCAACCTCCGCCTCTTGAGTTCAAGCAATTCTCCCACCTCCGCCTCCTGAGTAAGTAGCTGGGATTACAGACACCCACCATCATGCCTGGCTAATTTTTGTATTTTTGTAGAGACAGGGTTTCACCATGTTGGCCAGGTTGGTCTTGAACTCCTGACCTCAGGTGATCTGCCTGCCTCGGCCTCCCAAAGTGCTGGGATTACAGGCGTGACCCATCACGCCCGGCCTCTAGTGAAATTCTTTCTCTTCTGAAGCAACTCTTCAGTATAGTAACCTGAGAAGGAAAATTTTACATTATAAGAAACTTTTGAAAGTGGCAGAAAAAAAGAAGAAATAAAGGAAAAAAAGAAGAAACTGAGGCACAGAGAAGTTAAGCAACTTGCCTCAGGTCCCACAGCAGAGCTGGGATATGAAACTCAGGCTCTGATGCCAGAGACTGAGACCTTCATCACTGTGCCCCACTGTCTCCCATGATGACAAGTTCCTGCCTTCTGGGTCTTCAGGGATGACAGAGAGAGAAAACCCACAAAGGCTGAGTGGCAAGGTTTCAAGCATTTGGCACTTGCTCAAGAAAATTGTAGCCACTATATTTATTGTTGTCTTCTTCCTTTATCGCCGTCCAGTAGAACCTGGGATGTAATGGGGGTAGGGACAGAGTAAAAGGAAAATGGGGCTGGGTGCAGTGGTGCACATCCGTGATCCCAGCACTTTGGGAGGCCGAGGTGGGAGGATCACTTAAGCCCAGAAGTTGGAGGCTGTAATGAGTGAGCTATAACTGTCACTGTACTCCAGGTTGGGCAACAGAGCAAGACCCTGTTTCAAAAAAAAAAAAAAAGGAGAATGGGAGAGGATGTGGCACCTGCCAAAGATCACACGGCCAGTCGGGGGGCGTCTCCTGGACTTCAATGCTCAGAGCCCCCCATCCCACCCCTGCCTTTTGTTCCTTCTAGAGAGATGCCTCCAGTACGTCTCTCCCAGTTCAAGGCAGGCTGAGGATGCAGAGGTGGCCAAGCTGCCCTCCCCTGCTGCCCTGATGAATTCCGCAGACTGGGGGCCTACAGCCGGGCACACCCAAGGCAGGGCGGCTGCCTTCACAACATACTTTCCTTCTGCATTCACAAAGGCAGGCAACGGGGGCGGGAGGCAGGGAGCCGGGGCGCCCACACGTCTCCTGGCTGAGCAGGCGTCTGCCAGGAAGGGCCCCGGGGCCCCATCATGCAGGCACCCGTTCCTCTTCCCCAGCCTGGCCAGGCTCCTGGAACCACGGGGCCTGGTGTGGGGCTGGCTGGGGCGCCGGCCAGAGGCTCCGGCCAGGAGGTCCTGGGCTGAGAAGGCATCTCAGCTAATGAGGGGCTCGGGCCAGCGAATGCTGGATTCTGTTTCTGTGGCAAGGACAGAGAGGGCGGGTGTGAATGACTTGAGGGTCTTGCATGCCTCAGTTCTAATTCTGGCTGTGTGACCTCAGACTGTCTCCTCTCCTCTCTGAGTAACATAGAAATAAGAATGATCCGAGGTGTAAGCGACAGGCATAGGGTGTAAGTTTTTTTGTTTTTGAGACAAGGTCTCGCTCTGTCACCCAGGCTGGAGTGCAGTGACGTGATCTCGGCTCACTGCAACCTCTGCCTCCCCGGTTCAGGCAATTCTCCTGCCTCAGCCTCCCGATTAGCTGGGATTACAGGCACGCGCCACCACGTCCAGCTAATTTTTGTATTTTTAGCAGAGATGGGGTTTCACCACGTTGGCCAGGCTGGTTTCTCGAACTGCTTGCCTCAGTTGATCTGCCCGCCTTGGCCTCCCAAAGTACTGGGATTATAGGTGTGATCCACCAGCCTGGCCCACGGTGTGTAAATTTCATATGGAATAAGCATGCTAGTAGTGCTGGAGCCGGCTGCTGGGCTGAAGGATTTCCCATGGGTCAGCCCATTCAATCCTCTCAATGGTGATCATCCCCATTTTATGGGTGAGAAAACTGAAGCACAGAGAGGTTAAGTGACTTGTCCTAGGTCACACAGTAAGGCCATGCTCACCAATATTTGAACCCAGGCTGTGTGGCCCCCTTCCCTGCCGTATCAAGTACAGAGGTGGCAGGGGTTACTAGGATTAATATAATAATGTTGGCTGGGTGCAGCGGCTGTAATCCCAGGGCTTTGAGAGGCGGAGGAAGGAGGATCCGTTAAGCCCAGGAGTTCGAGACCAGCCTGGGCAACATAGTAAGACCCCCATCTCTATTTTAAAAAAGAAAAAAAAAAAGTAATGACATTACATTAATTATAAAGAATAGTAATGGCCGGGCACGGTGGCTCACCCCTGTAATCCCAGCACTTTGGGAGGCCAAGGCAGGTGGATCACCTGAGGTCAGGAGTTCGAGACCAGCTGGCCAACATGGTGAAACCTGTCTCTACTAAAAAAACAAAAAAAATTAGCTGGGCGTGGTGGCAGGCCCCTGTAATCCCAGCTACTCGGGAGGCTGAAGCAGAGGAATCACTTGAACTCAGGAGGTGGAGGTCGCAGTGAGCCGAGATTGCACCATCACACTCCAGCTGGGCAACAAAAGTGAGACTCTGTCTCAAAAAAAAAAAAAAAAGAATAGTAACGAACACCAATCACAGGGATGCTGTCCCAGCTCACCAAACCCTCCAACCTAACCTTTCTACACCAGTCCAGGCCCCTGGGTGGGAGCCCCTCAGGCTCGGAGGGACAGAGCAAACCGCAGACACTCACAGTCCCCAGGATCAGGGCTAGGCTGGAGGGTTATCCAGAGAATATCAGCAGGGAAGGCTTCCTGGAGGAGGGGGCATTATAGCTGGACCTTGAAGGATGGAGGAGGTTGTACGAGGTGGTGGGAACAGCAGGTACAAAGGCCCACAAGAACACCTAGAGTGAGTTATTCTGTAATGTGAGGCAAGTGCCGTGTGCACAGGAGGAGGGGACTGCTACCTAGAAGGGGGATTTCAGGGCTGGCGAGATCCAGGAGGCAGGAGTGTGACCCTAGACAGCCCCTCTCCGGGCCTCTGTTGTCCGATCTGGGGACACCCTCAGGAGCTCTGCCTTTATAATTCCCTCCGCCTGGAATGCCCTTCCCCGCAACTCCCCATGGCCCAGGCATGGATAAGGCCACGTGCGTCCAAGCCCCAGCACTGTGACCGGCCTGTGGCAGGGGCCTGGCTTCCATGTGCTCCTGTCCTAGCTGCGTGCAGCATATGCCAGCCCACAGGCCCCGCTGGAGCCGCGGTTTTCCTGAGAATTCTAGCACTGCCGGGAGCGGCCCCCAGGTGTGCTGAGGGCCAAGGAAAACAGGAGGTGAGCTCATGGCCCCAACGCAGGCAGCAGGCAGGGCAGGCGCTATTGAGGGACAGGTTTCACTGGAAATGTTCTGGCTGCGACCAGCTGCTCCCACACACCCTCCACTTCTAGGCCTGTCTCTCCTCACTCACCCTCTGTGGCTCCCCATTACCCTCAGCAGACTGCTGGAGCCCCACACCACCAGCACTGCCCTTTCTTTTTTTTTTTTTTTTTTTTTTTTTTTTTTTTTTTTTTTTTTTGAGACGGAGTCTTGCTCTGTAGCCCGGGCTGGAGTGCAGTGGCCGGATCTCAGCTCACTGCAAGCTCCGCCTCCCGGGTTTACGCCATTCTCCTGCCTCAGCCTCCCGAGTAGCTGGGACTACAGGCGCCCGCCACCTCGCCCGGCTAGTTTTTTGTATTTTTAGTAGAGACGGGGTTTCACTGTGTTAGCCAGGATGGTCTCGATCTCCTGACCTCGTGATCCGCCCGTCTCGGCCTCCCAAAGTGCTGGGATTACAGGCTTGAGCCACCGCGCCCGGCCCCAGCACTGCCCTTTCACAGCCTCATTTCCTGCTTCTCAATGAGCCCCAAGAGCTTGTCACCTTGAGGTCAGTCCGTCCAACGGGCCAGGTTTGTTCCTGCCTCAGGGCCTTTGCCTATGCTGTTTCCTCTACCCAGAATGCCTTTCTGCTCCCTCTGCCTGGCTGTGTCCTCCTCATCTTGCAGTCC
The DNA here is from genome assembly GCF_003255815.1 of Theropithecus gelada. Taxonomy (NCBI): domain Eukaryota; kingdom Metazoa; phylum Chordata; class Mammalia; order Primates; family Cercopithecidae; genus Theropithecus; species Theropithecus gelada. The sequence goes on along the minus strand of NC_037687.1, from coordinate 18,383,324 downwards.
TCAGCTTGGTGGTCCCTCCTCCTCCAGAAGCCCTCCCTAACCCATCCCTTTTCAAATAGATCAATCTCCTGGGGGCTTCTACCATTGTCTGTGTGTCCCCGTCACAGCCATGGGCCCCGTGGGTTCCCCATTTGAAGGAGAGACTGGGTCTGGCTTCTTCACCCTGTGTGCCCATTGCCCAGCACAGGACATGCCACACAATAGTGCTTGATGTTTGTGGAATAATTAATATGTCTGGAAATTTCCCCGCCTCCAAGCTTCACATGCTTCTCTCCACCAAAACTGCCCTCATCTTTTCCCTTTGCTGATCCAAGTCCTCCTTTTCTTTTATGTCTGTTTCCTTGCCACCACCTCCAGGAAGCCCTCAGTGACTTCTCTGGAGGCTCCCCAGAGAACAGATCTGGCTCTGAGTCTAGCTTCACCCCTGCCCTCGGGCAGTGGCCTTAGGCCAGTCGCTTCTCCTCTCTGGGCTTCCGTTTCCCTGTCTATAGAATAGAGGCTGTGAGTACTGGAAGGTGGGAGTGGAGAGGGTTAACTGACACCAGGAGGCCAAGGGGTTTTGTAGCTGGCCAGTTAGCGGTTACTTTTATTTTTATTACAGGCTGTTCCCACAGCAGCTGGAGTACAGTTTGGAAGGTATGGCACAGCCTGGACAAACACAAGCCCCGGCTGCCACCCTCGGACCTCCCCTTGCTAGAGCCCTTTAACTTACTCCCCTCCAGATGGGAGCCTCACACCCCATTGCACAAACTGGAAAACCAAGTGGGCCTGTCCCCTTGGACAGGAGGCGGGGCAAGATCTTGAACGCTGTCCCCTCCTCCACCAGCCGAGGGACCACGAGGAGGGGAGGGAACACCGGCAATGAGTTGGGTTGGGGGGAGCCATTTGCAGCCCTCCAGTGTTGGGGCCAGAAGCCAGCCTCCTTGGATAGAGGCAGGAAAATTGAGAGTCCCCGGTCTCACCTGCCCCTCCCCTGTTTTCCATTCATCATCATGATCATCATTGTTATTAATCATTAATTAATAATTATTAACTTATTACCTCTATTGTGCAAGGAGGAAACTGAGGCACAGGCATAATTTACAGAGGTTTTTTTTTTTTTTTTTTTTTGAGACAGAGTCTGGCTTTGTCACGCAGGCTAGAGTGCAGTGGCACAATCTCTGTTCACTGCAACCTCCACCTCCCAGATTCAAGCGATTCTCTGTCTTAGCCTCCCGAGTAGCTGGGATTATAGGCACTCGCCACCATGCCCGGGTAATTTTTGTATTTTTAGTAGAGACGAGGTTTCACTATGTTAGCCAGGCTGGTCTCAAACTCCTGACCTCAGGTGATCTGCCTGCCTTGGCCTCCCAAAGTGCTGGGATTACAGGCGTGAGCCACTGCCCCAGGCAATTTACCCAGTTTTGAAGCACATCAGGAGGAATGGAGGGCCAGTCAGTCTGATCCATAGTGGGTGGGCCTATTTTTTCAGACACTGGTGACTCTATTTCCCCAAGTGTGAGCTGAGGGCGTGGAGCCTGCCTTGTTTGGCACTGGAACCTGGGTTTGGCATACAGCAAGCACTCAATCAATCAATAAGTGAATGAGCTGAATGCTATGGCTAGAGCCTGTAATCCCAATTATATGGGGAGTATTGCTTGAGGCGGGGAGTTTGAGACTACTAGCCCGCTCTACATAGCCAGACCTGGTCTCTAAAAATTAAAAAAATAATAAAAATAAATTAGCTGGGCTTGGTGGTGCAGGCCTGTAGTCCCAGCTACTTGGGAGAGGGAAGCAAGAGGATGCGATATAGCCACACCCCATCACACACATGCATACACATATACATACACACACACACACACACACACACAGAGTGAATGAAAGTGGAGGCAGTACCTCCTGACTCCCTGCCTCATCAGCTCTCTCCACAGACCCTGGGACTCAGTTTCCCCACCATGTCGGATTCAGCTGCAGGAGACTTAGTGGGGCATTCCAGGCGGGGACTTGAAAGCAGGGGCCAGCGCCATCTGTTTACCTTGAGGCTGGACGCTGGGCAGGGCTGTGGTGGGCCGTCCCTGGGGCCGGCCGTGCCTTGGGGATAAATAGGCCCCGCGGGTCTCGTGGGCGGTAGAAAGCGAGCAGACACCCAGCTCCCCGCCACCGCCATGGCCCCCGACACCGCCTGCGTTCTTTTGCTCACCCTGGCTGCCCTCGGCGCGTCCGGACAGAGCCAGATCCCGTTGGGTAAGCCGCGTTACCACCCGCGCCGTGCCCGCGGCCCCAAAACGGACTGTGGGACCCGTGAGAGGCCCGGGGTCCAGGCTGTGTGGGGCTCACGGACTGTTAGTAGGGGACGTGCCGGGCGCAGAAAGCAGGTGGCGGGACCAAGACTAGAGGAGCGCAGTGGGGCGTCGGAGGTCCGGGTTCGCTGCGACGGTGGGAGTTGGTGGTGGGGTTCCCCGCCCCATGACCCTCACCAGGTCCCCTTCGCCGCAGGCTCAGACTTGGGCCCGCAGATGCTTCGGGAACTGCAGGAAACCAATGCGGCGCTGCAGGATGTGCGGGAGCTGCTGCGGCAGCAGGTGCGGGGCCCGGGTGCGGGGCAGGGAGTACCAGGGAGCGGAAGGGGGTCTCCGTTCCCAGCAAGGAGAGAGGAGATGCCCGAGAAGGTGGAGAGGAGCTGGGAAGGGAAGGGGATCGGCAGGTAGGGAGTCTCTGGCGAAAAGAGGCTGTGGAAAGGGAGGCCGGGGTACAGAGAGGGGAGACTCGAGGGACGAGGAGAGGTTGGGACCCCGCTGATTCCACCCCACCCCTGCAGGTCAGGGAGATCACGTTCCTGAAAAACACGGTGATGGAGTGCGACGCGTGCGGTGAGCGCGGCCGGGGCGGGCGGGAGAGAGAAGAGACGGGAGACAGAGACGCAGAGACAAAGACAGAGAGCGAGGGAAAGCTGGGGAGGAAAAGAGACGGAAGGAGATGGAGGCTGTCGGAGAGGTGGAGAGACGAACGGGAATGAGGGGCTAGAAACAGAGACAAAAAGAGACAGAGGCGGTGCGAGAGTTTTGGGGAAGTGAGAGACGCCACGGGGCAGAAAAGCGGGACAGAGACTCAGGGAGAGACCGGGGAGACGCTGCGGGCAGAGCGCGCAGCCTCTGGGGCGGGATCGCGGAGAGCGCAGGATTTCGGGCCGCCTGGGGCGGGGGGTCGGGGGGCCGGGGGGCAGGGGAAGCCTCCAGCCCCGGGGCGTGGCCATGATAGGCTCCACCCCCAGGCGAGCCCCCGGTCAGCCCCGCCCCCGTCCCCCCTCCCCCGGCAGGGATGCAGCAGTCAGTGCGCACCGGCCTACCCAGCGTGCGGCCTCTGCTCCACTGCGCGCCCGGCTTCTGCTTCCCTGGCGTGGCCTGCATCCAGACGGAGAGCGGCGCGCGCTGCGGCCCCTGCCCCGCGGGCTTCACGGGCAACGGCTCGCACTGCACCGACGTCAACGAGGTGCGCCGGCCCCGCCACTCCACCGCCCCGACGACCCCCTCTACCGACCCCCAATCTCTCGCCGCCCCGGAGACCCCTTCCTCCACTGGGGGTGCTCGCCCCGACGAGCCTCTCACCTCCGGGGGCGCACGGCCAGACCACCTCCCTACCGCAGGGGGACGCCCACACCTAGGACCATCCCCGTCACCACCCCGGACGCCCGCTCCCACAACCCCCTCCATAGCTAGTGACGCCCGCCCCGACGACTCCCTCACCGCCGGGGGTGGTCCGCCCCAGCTACCCTCCTCGCCGCAGGGGATCGCCAGTCCCAACGACCCTTCCACAGCCAGGGAACGCACGTCCGGACGACCCCGCCACCGCCGCGCACCCACGCCCCGACGACCCCTGCCCCCCTCTGCTGGGGATGCCCGCCCTCATCCTTCCTCCCCTCGCCCATGAGGGAACAGCCCCCTGGAGGCGCTCTCCTCTCCTCTCCCGGTTGCGCCCTTGTCGTCATCAAGGCAAAGTCGTGTCTGACCCCTGCGACAATTGTTTCCATCTCACGTGGCGAACAGCTCCAAGCACTGGTTTATGGCCCTTGAACTTTCCATCATCCGAGACACTCCGAGGTGCGGCTCCCAGGGCCCAGCTCGAAGCCCTCTGACCCTCTGTGGCCCCTCCTTCCCCAGTGCAACGCCCACCCCTGCTTCCCTCGAGTCCGCTGTATCAACACCAGCCCGGGGTTCCGCTGCGAGGCTTGCCCGCCGGGGTACAGCGGCCCCACCCACGAGGGCGTGGGGCTGGCTTTCGCCAAGGCCAACAAGCAGGTGAGGGGTGTGGGGGTCCCATTCTTGCAGCAGAAGGGAAGGGGGCGTCCATTTTGTTTACCAGTAAACTCTTCTTCCAGCCTCTTGCTCTTTTTCCAGCCTCCTTCCAGCGGGAGGGGTGGGGAGAGGAGGGGTCCTCTGCGCCAGGGCTGATCGGTTTGGGGCAGGATGGAGGCAAGAGGCAGGATGCGGAGGAAGCGTGGACGAGGCGGTTGGTCCGGGGGTGTCTGCGTGGGGTGGTGACCTCTGAGTTCCCCTCCCCTAGGTTTGCACGGACATCAACGAGTGTGAGACCGGGCAACATAACTGCGTCCCCAACTCCGTGTGCATCAACACCCGGGTAAGGCCCACTGGGAAGAAAGGATAGCGAGAGGTGGGGCGAGCGGCCAGCGGCCTGCGCTGACCTCCGGCGGCTCGGGCGCAGGGTTCCTTCCAGTGCGGCCCGTGTCAGCCCGGCTTCGTGGGCGACCAGGAGTCCGGCTGCCAGCGGCGCGCACAGCGCTTCTGTCCCGACGGCTCGCCCAGCGAGTGCCACGAGCATGCGGACTGCGTTCTGGAGCGCGATGGCTCGCGGTCGTGCGTGGTGAGTGCGGGCGGGCTGGGCGTGAGGCGGGGTTGGGAGGCGGCCACGCCGGGACTCCCACTTACTCTCTCCCGCAGTGTGCCGTCGGCTGGGCCGGCAACGGGATCCTCTGTGGCCGCGACACTGACCTGGACGGCTTCCCGGACGAGAAGTTGCGTTGCCCAGAGCGCCAGTGCCGTAAGGTGGGTAGGGGCGGAGCGGGACTGGGCCGGGCAGGAGGGAGGGCGGGACTTCATGACCACGCCCCTCACACCTGCTGTGCCCGCCCCCAGGACAACTGCGTAACTGTGCCCAACTCAGGGCAGGAGGATGTGGACCGCGATGGCATCGGAGACGCCTGCGACCCGGATGCCGACGGGGATGGGGTCCCCAATGAAAAGGTAGATCTACGGCTTGGCGCGGTGGCTCACGCCTGTAATCCCAGCACTTTGGGAGGCCGAAGCAGGCGGATCACGAGGTCAAGAGATGGAGACCAGCCTGGCCAACATGGTGAAACCCCGTCTCTACTACAAATACAAAAATTAGCTGGGCGTGGTGGCGCTCGCCTATAATCCCAGCTACTCGGGAGGCTGAGGCAGGAGAATCGCTTGAACCCGGGAGGCAGAGGTTACACTGAGCCGAGATCGCACTACTGCACTCCAGCCTAGTGACGGAGCGAGACTCTGTCTTTAAAAAAAGGAAAGAAGGCCGGGCGCGGTGGCTCAAGCCTGTAATCCCAGCACTTTGGGAGGCCGAGATGGGCGGATCACGAGGTCAGGAGATCGAGACCATCCTGGCTAACACGGTGAAACCCCGTCTCTACTAAAAAATACAAAAAACTAGCCGGGCGAGGTGGCGGGCACCTGTAGTCCCAGCTACTCGGGAGGCTGAGGCAGGAGAATGGCGGGAACCCGGGAGGCGGAGCTTGCAGTGAGCTGAGATCCGGCCACAGCACTCCAGCCTGGGCGACAGAGCAAGACTCTGTCTCAAAAAAAAAAAAAAAAAAAAAAAAAAAAAAGGAAAGAAAAGAAAAGAAAAAAAGAAAAGGCAGAGCTGTGAGCGGGGCCTAGGGAAGTGGGATGGGGCGTGGCTTGGATGAGGGGCGTGGTCTCCGTGGTCTAGGAGGGGCGAAAGGTTCCCTGCAGAGGAGACCCGACCTCGGAGATTTGGGAATCTGAGGAGTGTGACCTTTGCCCTTCCCGACCTGATCCCACCCTGTCACACAGGACAACTGCCCGCTGGTGCGGAACCCAGACCAGCGCAACACGGACGAGGACAAGTGGGGCGATGCGTGCGACAACTGCCGGACCCAGAAGAACGACGACCAAAAGGACACAGACCAGGACGGCCGGGGCGATGCGTGCGACGACGACATCGACGGCGACCGTGAGCTCGATGGGGGCTGGGGGGCAAGGAGAGGCGGCGGGCACCGAAGGGCGGGATTCGGCTCCGGGACGGGACTTGATCGGTTTTGGAAGCCGGATGGGGTGAGCTGGACTAGGGCGCCCTGGACCAAAGACCATGGTGGCGCGACAGAAAAATGCAAGCTGGGCTGGGAGGCTGGGAAAAAGGCAGGAGTATTTGGAAGGGAAGGTGGTCCCTGCATCAAATGCCGCAGGCAGGAATTAAGAGTACAGAGATTCGAGCCTGGGGTTTAGGACCTGGGAGGTGACAACTTTACAGATGGGGACATAGGGGCTCAGGGTGGCATACACAGGCACCCAGCTGAGTCACCCCGGGAGTGAGAGCCAGTCCCCTCTCTGGCCTTTCCTTGGATGGGACCATCCATTCTTAAAGTTCCCGTGGGCGGATGCGGTGGCTCAAGCCTGTAATACCAGCACTTTGGGAGGCTGAGGCGGGTGGATCACGAGGTCAGGAGTTCGAGACCAGCCTGACCAACATGGTGAAACACCGTCTTTACTAAAAATACAAAAAGTAGCTGGGCGTGGTGGTGCACAACTGTAATCCCAGCTACTAGGGAGGCTGAGGCAGGAGAATCACTTGAACCCGCGAGGTGGAGGTTGTGCTGATCTGCGATCACGCCACTGCACACTCCAACCTGAGTGACACAGTGAGACTGTCTCAAAAAAAAAAAAAAAAAAAAAAGATCCCATGAAGCTGGGGCTCTGTTCCAGGCCAGCCTCAGGCCTGGCCTCATCCTAATGAAGTCATCCTGGCCTGGTCCCAATCTTGGGACTCTGGTCCCGTGGATTCCCGCAGGGATCCGCAACCAGGCCGACAACTGCCCCAGGATACCCAACTCAGACCAGAAGGACAGTGATGGCGATGGTATAGGGGATGCCTGTGACAACTGTCCCCAGAAGAGCAACCCGGATCAGGTGAGGGCAGGCCAGACTCCAGCTGGGTAAGCCCTCTGGGTGAGCTGCAAGTTGGATTACCCAGCCCACAGCCCAGCTTAGAGCATTTCACACTGCCAGAGAAATGACCTCCCAGTCCGAGCAGCCTGGGGCGGGGGTTTCCTTGGGGTCAGGAGGACTTTGGCTATGCGGCTGGGTTGGGTGGGAGGCTTTCTGATTTCCTCTGTCTGATTGTGGACCCCCGTATGCTGCTCCCCGCAGGGGGATGTGGACCACGACTTTGTGGGAGATGCTTGTGACAGCGATCAAGACCAGTAAGGAGGCCACCACCTGGGGTGGGTGTCCGGGTAGCCCTTGACAAAACGCTCTGGAGAGCTCATTGTCTCTGGATCCCACCTATCCACTCTAGGGACGGAGATGGACATCAGGACTCTCGGGACAACTGTCCCACGGTGCCTAACAGTGCCCAGCAGGACTCAGACCACGACGGCCAGGGTGATGCCTGCGACAACGACGACGACAATGACGGAGTCCCTGACAGTCGGGACAACTGCCGGCTGGTGCCCAACCCTGGCCAGGAGGACGCAGACAGTACGGCGGGGGCGGGGCCTGCGGTAGGGGCGGGGCCAGTGGGGGCTCCTGGGGCGGGATCTAGGGTGGGAGGGGCCTGACCTGAGCCCACCGAGGGAGTCTCCCACCTCTCAGGGGACGGCGTGGGCGACGTGTGCCAGGGCGACTTTGATGCAGACAAGGTGGTAGACAAGATCGACGTGTGTCCGGAGAACGCTGAAGTCACCCTCACCGACTTCCGGGCCTTCCAGACAGTCGTGCTGGACCCGGAGGGTGACGCGCAGATTGACCCCAACTGGGTGGTGCTCAACCAGGTGGGAGCGGGATCCAAGTGGGAGGTGATGGGACCCTAGAACCCCCATAGTGAGGCCTATGCTGAGGACGGGGTGCCTAGGGCTGTCACGGCCAGCCTGAGGCCCTCCTTTCTTTGACCCCATCAGGGAAGGGAGATCGTGCAGACAATGAACAGCGACCCAGGCCTGGCTGTGGGTGAGAAGCGGCGAGCAGCGCAACCCTGCACGAGCGGGCTCAGGGAGAGGGGCCAGAGAAGTGGGGGGCCGGGGCTGAGGATGGGCGGGGTCAGAGGGGGGCGGGCCCGGACTGAGGAAGGGCGGGGCCAGGTGGGGCGGGGTTATGGGGGCGGGTCCGGGCAGAGGAGGGGCGGGGCCAGAGGAGGGACGGGCTCGGGAAGGGCGGGGCCGAGTGGAGCTGGACTCTGGTGGGGCGTGGCCAATGGTAGATGAGGGCGTGGCTGAGTCTGGGCTCCGCGAGCGGGGATGGGGCGGGTCTGCAGGGAGATAGGGACCCAGGGGGCAGGTTTGAACTCTGGGTGCCAGGTTCCGGGGGCTGGGGCTGGCTTTCGGAAAGGCCACTGCTCTCTCCCCATCCCTAGGTTACACTGCCTTCAATGGCGTAGACTTCGAGGGCACGTTCCATGTGAACACGGTCACGGATGACGACTATGCGGGTTTCATCTTTGGCTACCAAGACAGCTCCAGCTTCTACGTGGTCATGTGGAAGCAGATGGAGCAAACGTACTGGCAGGCGAACCCCTTCCGTGCTGTGGCCGAACCCGGCATCCAACTCAAGGTGCCAGGGCCGTCCGTGCCTGATCTCTGTGGTTCTCATGCCCTCCCATGCCCCTCTCTACAACCCTTTACAGCCCTTATAGCCCTCCAGCCTCCCAGCCTCATACTATGGACCTCAGAGCTGTCCCAGTCCTCCTCTGGGCTCCCGCAGTCCCCAAATCCTCCCAGTTCCTTGCACAAGCCCTCCAACATTCTCAAGGTCCCCCAGTCTTCCTATGGACCCTAAACCCTCTCGCAGAGCCCTAAACTTTTCCTTAGTTTCCAAGTCCCTCTGCAGAGCCCCCCAGTCCTCCCAGACCCTGAACCTGTCCACAGACTCCCAAATCCTCTCACGAACCTGCAGGCCACTGCTGCCCCCTGTGACCTATCCATAAGCTGCCATTTGGCCCCTCAAGAAGGCTTCCATGTGGGTCTCTTATCCGGAACCCTCCTGGCCGCCCACCACCTGCTGCTCCCCACTGTCTCTCCAGGAAGGTGTCTAGGGGGGCTCTGGTGGCCCGTGAGGTCTCTAACCACCTTTCCTGGGTACTGGCAGGCTGTGAAATCTTCCACGGGCCCTGGGGAACAGCTGCGGAACGCACTGTGGCATACAGGAGACACAGACTCCCAGGTGCGGCTGCTGTGGAAGGACCCGCGAAACGTGGGTTGGAAGGACAAGAAGTCCTATCGTTGGTTCCTGCAGCACCGGCCCCAAGTGGGCTACATCAGGTGGGGACTCCACCCCCTGCGGTGGGCTGGGCCGGGGACACGTAGGCCCAGGTGGGAGTCCCCTGGCCAGGCAGGGGCTGTGCGACCCTGGTCCCCTTATCTGTACAATAGGAAAGATACAGTGCAGTTAGAATGAACCTATGCTGGTCCAGGCGTGGTGGCTCACACCTGTAACCCCATCACTTTGGAAAGCCAAGGTGGGAGGATTGCTTGAGCCCAGGAGTTCGAGGCCAGCCTGGGTAACCTGTCCCTACAAAAAAGAAAAAATTTAGGGCAGGTGCAGTGGCTCATGCCTGTAATCTCAGCACTTTGGGAGGCTGAGGCGGGTGGATCACCTGAGGTCAGGAGTTTGAGACCAGCCTGGCCAACATGTTGAAACCCCGTCTCTACTAAAAATACAAAAATTAGCTAGGCGTGGTGGTGGGGGCCTGTCATCCCAGCTACTCAGGAGGCTGAGGCAGGAGAATTGCTTGAACCTGGGAGGCGGAAGTTGCAGTGGGCCAAGATCGTGCCATTGCACTCCAGCATGGGCGACAAGAGTGAGACTCTGTCTCAAAAAAAAAAAAAAAGGAGCCAGGTGTGCTTGCACGTGCCCATGGCCCCAGCTACTAGGGAGGCTGAGGTCACTTGAGTCTAGGAGTTAAGGTGGCAGTAATTGCACCACTGCACTCCAGCCTGAGTGACAGAGCGAAATCCTGGCAAGGACACAGCACACGGTGTGTATCCAGCTAGAAATGGGGCCTCACCCAGTCCGTTTCTCAGTCTCTATTCCATGCTGCTAGCAAGCCCAGGCGCTCTGTTTAGCACCAACTATGTCCAGGGCCCTTGATGGTGTTTAGCACCAACTATGTCCAGGGCTCTGTTTAGCACCAACTATGTCCAGGAAACTGAGGCCCAGGGCAGAGGCCTCACCTGCTCCCAGTGCAGCCCAGTCAGGGGTACCCATCTTCCAGGGCTGACCACTGAAGCTCTGAGAGGGAAGGGACTAGCCCAGGTCCCCCACCCCTCACCATGTCTGACCCTCAGGGTGCGATTCTATGAGGGTCCTGAGCTGGTGGCCGACAGCAACGTGGTCTTGGACACAACCATGCGGGGTGGCCGCCTGGGGGTCTTCTGTTTCTCCCAGGAGAACATCATCTGGGCCAACCTGCGTTACCGCTGCAATGGTGAGCCGAGGGCCGGCGGGGCGCAGGCGGGGAGTCTGCACACAGGCCCTGCTGGCCTTCTCAGCCCTCGTCCGCTTGCTCTTTCCCTGCAGACACCATTCCAGAGGACTATGAGACCCATCAGCTGCGGCGAGCCTAGGGACCAGGGTGGGGACCCACCGCCGGATGACAGCAACCCTCACTGTGGCTGGATTGGGGATGGCCGTCCTGAGGGGGAAGCGAGAAGGGCTCAGAGAGGACAAAATAAAGTGTGCGTGTGGGGAGTGGCGGCTGTGGTTTTTGCTGCGTCGAGACAGTAGGGATGGGCCTCTGAGGGAGGGTTGGGCCAGGGGACCCCAAACCCAGGCCTCAGTGCTGCAGCTGCTGCTGAGTGCCAGTGGCCTGCCAGGGACTGTCCAACTGTGACTTGGGGTTTGGGGATGACCCACCACCTCATGGTCACAGGCCTGGATGCCAGCCATGGAAGAGCTGAGACCCCTGATACGGTGTCTGCCCCAGGATTCTGGGGGGCAGGTTTGCAGTCACCCCAGCTTTGGGGACCCCTTCCCTCGCTTGGTCTGGGGTGTGTGTGTGTTCGGAAGGGCCGAGGCACCTGCCAGGTGCACCTGCCACGCCCATGTGTCATCCCTGAGGGAGGAGGGAGGGGCTCAGATAAAAGAGGAAGAGCCAGTGACGAAAACGTTGGATTTTTATTACGTTTCATTACAAAGGATGCAAAGGTACAAAGACAAAAGCGGCCACGCCAGAGGATGGGGCAGGGACGGCCGAGTGTGCCCTGAGCCGCCTGCCCCCGCCCGCTGTGGCCGCCCACAATCATGGCCCACGGGATGTCCGTGGCAGAGTATACATGCTGGGGTTGGGGGAGAGCCAGCCTGGGCACAGAGGGGCACAGGCGGGAACAGGGCTCGGACTGGCGGGTTTGCATATATCAGTGGGGCCGCCCAGCCCCTTGGGGGCAGTTTCCTACTCAGGGGCATGGCAGGGCCAGTGGACTTTGGCTGCCAAAGCCCTCCTTCCCCAGGCCTGCTGGCCAAGGCCATGGCTAAGTCCCCTTGTCCCTGATGGGCAGGAGGTCAGAAGTGCTTGATGGCTGGGCTGGGCAAGGGTTGCCCCCAGATTCCAGAACACTTCAAGATGGGGGCCACCCCTGGACCCCAACACATGCCACCTGTCCCTGGCTTCTGGGGATGGGGTGCTGGCCAGGAGCCCAGAAGGTGGACAGAGCCTCTGGAATCATCAAAGCCAGCACCCCAAGGCCCAGCCCCTGCCCCCCATCCTGCCCAGGAGGAGCCAGGGCCCTGAGACCTGCAGGTCTGAGAAAGTGACAGGAGAGAAACTGAGGCTCGGGTCACGAGGCACTCGTTCCTGCCCCACCCATGCCCTTTGGAGCTCCCCAGCACCCAGGCCTGGGGGTACAACTTACTCCACCTCCTGCTCCCAGGGGAGAACAGTGTCTGTGGCCAGTGGGGGTGGGTGGACACCTGTGCCACACGGAAGGGTATGGGGTGCCTGACCCCTGCCTGGTCAGGACCCTGGAAGGCCAAGGGCCACAGGGAACAGGACACTCAGGTGGAGCTGACTGGGGAACATCCCAGGGACCCCCAAATCACACGCCGCAAGACCCCCCAGGAAATGGAGGCCCCTGGTCCATGGCGAATGGGGATAGAAAGAGACCCAGGTGTCCATGTAGCCCAGGCAGGCCTCCCAGGGTGAGGGGCCGAGTCTTGCCCCTGCTCTTAGGCTGTGTAGGGAAGGCTCTGGCGCCCGCACGCCCTGACCCAGAGCACCACACGCAGGTGACGGGCCAGGCCCAGGGGCACATCTGTGCCATCGGCTTTGTGGCCCTTGTTCTGAGAGCCCTTGCGTCCCACCCCCACAGGGAGGGCCCCTCGGCCTCTGAGACGGCTCCATCAGGACCCAGTGAAGGTGACGGGAGCTGCTGTTTTCAGGGCGGGGCGACAGAGGACCCCTGAATACTGCTGGACCTCACTCTGCCAGTCTATCCCTGGTTGGAGGGCTCCTTGGAAATACAGAAAACTCAGGAAGCAGGTCGCAGCCTGAGTTTGGAAGGATGTTTGGTTAAAAAACAGCTCAAGGCCCACCTAACAGCGGCACCAGAGCCCCCTCTAGGGACAGGTCCCGCTGAGCCTGATCAGGCCTGGGATGCTGGGCAGAAGAGGCTCACACCTGTAGCCCCAGAACTTTGGGAGGCCGAGGAGGGAGGATCGCTTGAGCCCAGGAGTCCGAGACCAGCCTGGGCAACACAGCAAGACCCCATCTCTAAAAAAATAAAATAGAAGCCACCCTGCCTTGCCCCCCATGGGCCTGTCCCACCTGACTGGGCTCAGGCAAGGTCCCAGCTCACAGCCCCCAAGCTTGACATCCAAGCCCCAGCAGGAGGGATGGATGGACATGGGAGGCCCTCCTGGCTAAGGGTCCTCCTGTGAGCTCGGCCCCCTGAAGAAATCAGGCCAAATACACCGATGCCAACACTCTCCTACCCAGAGCCGAAAACGCACAAGCAGGGCCCTGACGGGGGCAAAGAACCCTCTTCTCTGGAGGACACAGAGAGAGGCTGAGCTCGGGCTACACCTCTGCCTGCCAGACTCGCCACCCTGGGGAGTGACGTCAGCGAAACAGGCAGGTGGGGATGCCATGCTCTCAGGAGGGAGAGCCCTGGCCGAATTTCACTGTAGGGGACTGGTGTGCCCAGTGGAGGGTCTGCGGAAGCCATGAGCACACGGGTGGGTGGGGAGAGCAGCCTCTAACTCAGCGTAGACCAAGCACACAGGCGGCAGGTCAACGTACATGCCGCATCCCCCCACATGGGCCTGCCCCTCAGGAAGTGGCTCATCAAATCACAGTATTTTCACATCACAAAGCAAAAGGTTGATTTCCTTAAGCTGTCTTTTTTCAGAAAGTCTTGGCAATTCAAGAATATGTAGTAGTGATATTTAAAAAAAAACAACACACGTACACACACACACAAAAGGCCATGGGAGGCCCGCCCAGGTCCAGGAGGGGCACGAACCCTTTTGGAACGTGGGGATGCCTGGCTGCTGGCTCCTGGCTGGGCCCTGGGAACCTGAATGGGCCCCACTTTCCCTGGCAAGCTTGGACCTTGGTCCACCAGGTTCTCATTGGAAAAAGAACTCCGTAACGGACCAAGGTTGTCACGTTAACACAACGTCACTGTGAATCTGGCTTCAGGATGCTGGAAATGGGCCACGGGCCTGGGATGCTCCGAGGTGGGCATCCCTCCTCTCCTATCTGTCTACACCGAAGACCAGGGGACAAGTAGTGGTGCCCACCGGAGGCTGGACAGACGGGGAATGAGGGCTGATGAGGTTTCCTAGCGTGGTCCTCAAGGCCTTGTTTTGAAAACCGCATCCAGGCGGGTTGCTTGTAATTTTGTTAAGGCCATTTTTTAAAAAGTCCTACATACAAGTTTAATGGTAATCAAACTCCCCTATGTACATGTAGTTTTTCTTAAAAAAAAAAAAAAAAAGTCCCCGCTGTCTGCCCCCAGCCTCCGTCATGGTAAGAGAAAGTGACCTTGACCTGGACAGACCGACACTCTGCCCCCGCCATACCTTGGAACAAGACGGCAGCAGAAGTAACACGACCAGGGAGCCTTCTCCTATGAGTGGCCACTTGGCTGCTCAGACACATGCCAAAGGCGTTGCCGGGGAAAGAGAGGGAGGGATAGTCGCTAGGATCAAACCCAGCTCTCGAGGACAGAAGCCAGGGTGCCCAGGACCCCAGTGAAAGCAGCGGCCATAACACCACAAATAAACGGACTCAGCAGAAGGCGCTGGCCTGGCAGGCAGGAGCGAGCGAGAGCTGCAATGCAGTTTTGGGGGGATCAGAACAGCGGTTCCTATTCCAAGGAGAACAGCAGAAAACAAAGCTAACCCCGATGCCTCCTTCACAGGGTCTGCGGTATGGAGGGTTCAGGACGGCTCCCAAGGACCCCGTCACCCTGGTCTTGGAGGTGCTCCTGAAACTAAAACGCACACTGCTGTGTGTCTCCAAGTCCACCTGACATGACCCTGAGCTGCCAAGAAGGGGTGGCCGGCAGACCACACTGCCCAAAAGAGGGGGCGTGGGCTGGGAGCCAGAGGGTCGGGCGGGGAGGGGATGAAATGCCAGCTCCACCCAGGTTCTCAGGGAGGACTGTGCTCCTTATCTCGGGGACCCTCGCTCCCTGCCAGTCTCCCACACTCTTGGAGCAGAGAGGTCTCAGCTGCCACTGGTCGTGGCGTCTTCACACGCACACTCTAAGGACTAGCAGGCACCTCTGGGAGAGGCCAGCAGGGCTGGGTCTTCGAGAGACCATCAATAAAAGGCGAGGCCCCTTCCCGGAAGTCTGTTATGTGGCCCTGGCAGAGGCACCTCTGCCTACCGTGAGCTCCTGACAAGTCCCTGCCCGCCGACCAGCCCTTTCGTTTTGAGATAACTTGGGGTGAAACCCAAAAGCTGGACACACTGCTTAGACTCAGGCGGGTGACGGGCTGCTTTGGGGCGCGTGGCCTCCATTTCCAGTTAGCTTAAAAAATAGGTAAAATTGGATTTCTGAAATAAAAACATGCTCTCAGGCAAGTGTTGGCTTAAAAAGTTAAGCCACTCATCTACAACCAAAATGTAAATAGAAACTAAAAGGAAAACAAAACACACAATGAAACTCCCCTGGCCACCTCTCCCTGTACCTTAAATTAACAGCATCTATGACAGGACCGGTGACCACAGTGCGGGACAGGAGGGGCCACGGGTTGTAAAGCCCCAAGAGGTAACCCCTGTCTCCGCGTGCGACCCCTCACGGGGCCTTCCGGTCACTTCCCGGCAAAGGTGGCCACCAGTGGGCCTGCCTGGGGTGAGGCAGGGCTTGGAGGGGATGGAGACAGGGCGAGGAGGGTCGTGCGGGGTCCGCCGCCCTGCATGCTCTGTCCACTTTGCGCCTGCCCTGGTGGACACCAGGGCTCTGTGTGTGCTCAGAAATATAAAAGACAGCCGTCAAAATAGTGTTTATTTCACTTTGCGTCTGCCCCGCGCTCTGGCGCCTCCTCCCTGGGGCGGCGTGGGGCTCACTCTCTACCTGACCACGGGCTAGGGATGGCGGATGGGTCGGGGGACCAGGAACTGAGGAAGGCAGTGAGAGCTGGACAAACAGTCGGAAAATGCGCCACGGCCCACAGCCCTGGTGGACCATGCGTGCCCCTCCCCTGAGCCTGCCTGCCACGCCGGGAGCTGACACTTCCCGCATCTTACAGGGGACGGCTCAGGCCCCGGGGCTGGGGGCGAGGGAGCCAGTGCAGGGAGGGTCTGCAGGGGTGGGGGGCTCACGGCCTCCAATCCCAGCCCAGCCCCGGGCAGGCAGGTGGGTGGATGGCCCAGCTCACGGCCTCGCGATTGGGCTTCGCGGGAGGTGGACAACCGGGGGCGGGCTGGCGGGGGGCGCTTGGCGGCATTGCAAGCTCAGAATCACAAGCTCGGCCGTTGGCGAGGGACGGAGCGTGGCCGTCCCCGGGCTGGGGAGGCGCCGTCGGGACGGCTGAGCGGCAGGGTGCCGGCGTGCCCGCTCACAGGCGGTCCATCCGGAAGGTGTCCTCGGTGGCTGGGTCGGCCAGAACCATGTCGGGGTCGTTGAGCATGTGCAGTCCGTCGAGGGTCAGGGGGTCGATCTTGAGTTCGTCCAGGGGAAACTGGCTGTCGGAGTCAAAGCTGACGTCGCCGACCCCGGCCAGAGAGCTGGTCAGTTCTTTAGAGAGGCTGGGGGGGGACTCTCCTGTCACTGGGGGGTGGGGTGGGGACAAAAGGCACTGCTTAGCCTTGGCTCCATCGCTCGCATCCATGGGTTGGACCAGGCATGCCTACTGGGCAACTCTGTCCCCTGGGTATGCTGGCAATGTCTGGGGACATTCTGGCTGTCATGACTGGGGAAGGGGACGCTACTGGCATACGAGATGCTGCTCAGCACCCTACAGTGCCTGGACCCCAGACACCCCAGATGTCGGGAGCCCCAGATGTCAGGAGCACCAAGGAGAAGCCTCGGGCCAAGGGCTGTGTCACTGACACACGTCAGTGTGACCTGGTGGGGACAGGGACCTCCCTGGCTCTGCCATGAGGTCTCCTCGGCATAAGTCACTGAGAAGTAGGCTGGGGTGACTGAGTGGACCCAGCTGCTGCTAGGGCTGGAGGGAATTCTCAGTTCCCCACAAAGACCTGGGTTCAAACCTAGGCTTCCACCTGTACTCAGTTTCCAGGTCTGAGAAATGGGTCTGAAAGGCCCTGTCTTTCTGGGCTGTTGAGGCCATTGCGGGGGTAAGATTCTCAGATTCTTCTCCTGAGTCCGAGGCTGGCACGTCCACCCTTGAATTTCTTGCCAACTGCTTCCTACACCCGCGGGGTGGGAACGAGGTGCTGGATTCTGCACTCAGAGCCCAGGCCACAGTGGGTGGCACTAAATACGGACACTTCCAGTTTGGAAGAGGCCAGTGAGGACTGCTCGGGGGGTTGGGAGGCATCACCCTCAATCCAGCAGCCCTGGCTCACAAGGGAATCACCTTCTTTAGCAGGGAGACCAGCTCTGGGTGGCCATAGGAAGGTCTGGGTTCTGTGCTAGATGGAGTCGGGTCTTCCTGACATGTGCCATGCAGGATGGGGCTGGCTCGTCCCCAGGAGCCCAGGCGCCGGCTCAGACTGCTTGGGTGCGGTTGTCACGGTGCATCACGGCCCTGACCTGTTAGCTGGCTGCCCGGGCTGGGCTCACCAGGCAGGGCCCACCCCACGGCCGTCCCTGACCCTGGTGCACATTCAGGTCCGGGGCCTGGGCAGTGGACATTGTGTACCCGACTGCTTGACCTTTACCCGGGCTGCTCGGCCACACAGGAGGCTGCCGAGAGGCGAGAGTGACCATCTCTGTCCTATGCACGGGACATCTGGTCCAGGGGTGTCTCCCTGGCCTGGCCCGAAGCCCAGGAATGAGTCAAATTTGGGGGAGAGGGAGTGTGGCCTCCTCGGGCCCCCACCAAGCTTGGGTCATAGCCCTGGCCCTGTCAACCCTCATGCTGCGGGGCAGCAGTCTCTGGCTGTCTCCGCATGGGCTGAGGCCCCTTGGGGCGCCGCACACCTGCCCCCGGCCTGGCCTCACCTGTGAGGATGATGTTGGGGATGCCACTGTGGCTGGCGTATCCCAGCTGCTGCGAGTCCGGCAGGCTCCCGTGGCTGCCCGTGAGGCCCATCATGGCCGCCTGCGAGTAGTTGAGTGTGGAGCCGGGGCTGTACAGGCTGCTGGAGCTGATGGCGTTCTCCATCATGTTGAACTGCTCCAGCTGGGAAGGGAGGCACACTAGGCTGTGAGGGCCACCACGGGACTGCCCGGTTGGCCACCCCAGGCCCCTGGCTGCTGTGGCTGGCCTGCCCACAGCTGGGGACGATGTTCCTGCAGGATGCCCGGCACCCAGGCTGCCAAGCACGAGCCCCGCTCCGCCCGCCACCTGGGGCCTCCCCGCCACCCTGGAGGCTGGCTGGATGAATGGATGAATGGATGAGCAAGTGAGTGAGCAGCTCCAGGCTGCCACCAAGCCCCCTGGATGTCCCCGATCCTGGCCTCCACGAAAAGCCAGCAAAACCTCCCGGCAAACCCGCGTGCACAGTCCATGCCTAGGCGCCGCGTCCATAGCCACGGTCCCATCCCTGTCTGGCCCGGCGTTCGCTGCCTGCCCCTCCTCACCCTCTGCCCTTGGCCTCCACTCTGTGGGCAGGCACAGATGACAGGGGAGGCAGCGCTAGGCCACCCCTGCCGGGGACTCAGCCTCTGTAGCCTGCAGATGGGACAGGGTGGGGGCCAAGGGGCAAAGCTGTGGGGCAGGCAGGGGCCCCCCGAGCATGCGCAGCTCTGACTCGCAAGGCCCAGGTCCCAGCAAGGGTCCCAGCGAGCATCTGTCCTGGGCACCAGCCGACTGGCGGCCTGGGCGCCCGCTCACCTGGTGGGACAGAGCATTGGCCTGCCTGGCCGCCATCTGCTGCTCATAGTACGCGTCCCCAAACACGCTGCCCAGTGTGGAAGTGTGCTGCAGACAGAAGAGAGGCCTGCTGTGGTCACGGCCCAAGGCCAGGCAGGAAGTCGGCACCTCCCAAGCCCAGCTGGAAGACAAGAGGCCTCTGGAACCTCCCAGATGGTGCCTGGGATGGCAGAAGGCTGATGATGATGCTTATTTTAGGGTTCCAGAAGTACCCCCCAATCCTGGATGACTTTTTTCCACCACCTGATCCTGGGAGGCCTCTGCACCCCGAAACCCCCTTCCCAAGGCCCCATCCCCATCTCCTCTCCTCAAGCCGGGCTAAGGGAGCCTCCATTTCCATCATAGGGAAGTTGGGGGCCACAGGGATGAGGAACGCCCACCCAACAGGCCCCAGAGGAGAACCTGTCACCAGGGCCAAGGCAGGAAGTGCCCAGACGTTACATTCAGGACCGAAAGTGCACTTGGTGACTCCTGACAGGAGACAAAGGACAGGATGCAGGCCACGTACATGGACAGGATGGGCGTGCAGAGCCAGCCACCAGCTGAGAGAGCACAGGACAGGCACAGGGAGAGCCCCTGCCCAGGGCTGCTGGCCTGCAGGACCTGGAGCCCTACTCCTGCTATCCAAGGCCAGCAGGGCTCTCAGAGGCAGGGGGACAGGGGCTGTCCCTGTGACAGGAGCAGGGGGCTAGCGGAACTTACAGGTGGTGGAGACGCTAGAGAGGAGGCACCCGGAGCCCCTGCCCAAGAGATGGTGGGATGAGGCCCGGGTGGGGTGTGGAGGCGAGGAGACGGTGGCTGTGGACGAGGCCTCGGGAGCCGCAGCTGCAGTGTGACCTTGAGGCTGCAGGAGGCCTGGCAGCATCCCAGGGGCTGGGAGCTCTGGCTGGTGTCCCCAGGAAGCCACTGTCCCCCAGCCATTCTCAGAGCTACAGCATAAGGCATGTGCCCTTCAAGGCATCCAGGTGAATGTCTCCACAGACCCAAGGCCCTGGCCCTCTCCCCTGGAGCTCCCCATCTGAGCTTTGCTCTAGAGCGATCCCCTTGGTTCCAGGAAGATCCCAACGCCTTAGCTTCTGGCCTCAATCCCAGAGAGGGGCCGGCCACAAACCCACCGGCTGCTCCTGGTGGTCAGTGGGCAGACAGCGAGACAAACATGCTCATCCTGGGGCATGAGGGCTTGTGAGGTTGGACATCCCACTCAAACGCCAGGGAAGAGGTAAAAAGGTAAGCCAAGGAAGGGAAGGCCAACCCACGTGGCAAAAATGCTATCTTGGCCCTAAAAATCAACGGTTTCGGGTTTTGGAAACAAGGACTGCAAGCTTGTGGCTTGGTTTGCCCGAGGCGAGGGAGGCAGGCAATAGGTAATGTCCTGGCTGCTGTAGAGCTGGTCCAAAGCTGGGTCTGTCCTGGGGCTTGGGGTGTGGGGTGGGCCCAGGCTTCCAGGACAGCGCCTGATCCTGTCCCCGTGGGCTTGGGCTCAAAAAGACCTGGCATATGCGGGGAAACACAGGCTGAGGCTTCCCTGTGAGGCTGCCATGAGGGCTTGCCAGAAAGGTGAGCTTGAAGTCGGGAGAAAGCCACAAACCGGACCAAATAGTAGCTGCCTGTGGCCCAGGGCCTTGCTGGGGTGCACACAGTGCCTACTCGAGGCAGAGCGCAGCAGGTGTGGGGTGGTCTGGGCCTGTGGGACCGATGGATGAGTCCTTGGAGACACTGTGCAGAGGGAAGGCAGGTCTGGCCTCCACCTAGAACCATCTGCCTCTGAAAGCCCCATCCTGATGTCCCCACACCTCCAAGAGCCGCCTGCCTCCCGCATCAGCGCACGACGGACACCAGACACACAGACATGGGCTTGACAACACCGCCACCTGCTCGCTGCCCGGCAAACTAACCCGCTTTGGCTTGGGGCCCAAAAATTCACCAGACGTTCTGGTGACTCTCTCCTGAGAGAAACTGGCTTCACCCCTAATTCCTGTCCTGTCTCACACGCAAGAGGGACCTCACTCAGGAACCAGCCCCCGCTGGGCTGCCCACCTGCGACAGGCCCCACCTGCCGCTTCTCCAGCGCCCCCAGCGCCATCCCCAACAGCACCACACGACGAGACCAGACACGCTGCCAGAGCCCAAGAGCTCAGAGAACCAGTGTGGACAGACTGAGCGTGCGCAGACACCAGGCTGACCCCCATGCCTCCCCGAGACCACTGCTGCCCCCCACGTCGCCTCTAGAACACGGGGCTACAGGCAGTGATCCCAGACAGCCCTTGCCTGATGGGGCAGATGTCCCTACACACGTGTGAAAGCTGGAGATGGGGGCAGAGGGGCTTTGCTGTCCTTGTCTGTGGCACTCAGTTTGCCCTGGGACAAGGGAGCCCAACCTCAGCCCTGGAGGGGCGACTCTTCTATCTAGCTGGGAAGTAGGACGAGAGCATCCCTTCTATCAGGGACAGGGATGGCTTCAGCACCCGGGGCACAGCAGTGGCTGCTAGGGGCTTCTCAGCTCGGTGAAATTGTGGGGATGAGATGGTCCCAAGATAGTGGAGTTCTGAGGAGGCTCTGCTGCCAGGGTAAAAAAAGTTGGGGGCTGGATGTTGGCCTTGCGGGTACCCCTTTTCCCGGACACACGTTCTAGATGGAATGTGGGGTCTACTGGCCACACTTGATGTCCAAGCACAACACGAGGAGGCTGAGTGGGGAACCAGGCTGGCCGCTCCCACCGGCCAGGCAGAACGGAGGGGCATTCCGAGGAACCTGAGCCTGGGAGGGGCTGGGGCATCAGCAAGTCAGGGTCCTACGGTGCTGGGTGCAGCAGGAAAACCCAGGGCTGATGGGTGAGGTCTGAGGCCGGCCTCAGTCTCCCGTCTGTGGAATGGGGACAAGGGCCCTGAGACACTGCAGAGTGGCTCAGAGAAGCCTCCTGGGCCAGTGGTTCTGGAGAAACACAGCTGCCTATGGGGTGAAGGGGAAAGCAGGGCCGAAGAGTCAGCGCCTTCCCTGTGGGCCGGCCAGCCATCTCAGTTGCACCCCCAAATCGGGGGAGCCCCCAAAGCTCCAGCTCACTCTCCGGGTGGCACACTGGGTGTGGAGGGCATCGCCCCTGGGCCACTCAATGCGGACATCCAGGCAGGGCCACAGCCATCGCTAACGTCACTAATGTACATGAGGCACCCTTGTCACCCCCACCTAGTAGTATTCAGCAGAGGCAGGCCCTGGTGGCTCCTGGGAAGGGGCCTGTGGGGTTCCTGCCCTGGTGCAGCCTGGTGGGTGCACAGCTCAGGTCCGATGGCGTGGACGGGATGAGATGCATGAGGACATGCATGAGGACAGACAGCGGGCAGGGAACACATGGGGCATGAACAAGACGAGCGTTGGCGCCCGCAGGCCAAGGGGGAGGCGACGCCCCTTACTTGCGGGGAGCTCCCCGGGGAGAAGCCTTGATTGGAGACTGGCGAGGTGGGAGACTGGTTGGCCGGGGAGCCGGCGCTAGTGCGGTACTGCTGTAGAGCCGGCGCCTGCGATGACAGACAGGTCAGCACGCTGCAGCCCAGCTGCCCCAAGCCCGGGCTCCAGTCCCTACTTCCTGGGAGCAGCCTGATCAGCCCCCAGGCAGGTCCCCCCCACCCCTCACACCTTGGTGATGTCGCCACCCCACTGGTAGGCAGAGGAGCCTGGGCACCTGCAGGAAAGGTGGGTCCCTGAGACCTAGGGGGAGCCGCCCCCAAACCCAGCTTCCGAGGAAGGAATGGTGTGGAGGGTGGAGAACTGCCCTCCTTCCTAGAGCTACAGGAGGGTGATCAGAGGGTTGGCCCTGACTCAGCAGGTTCAGACCCAGATAGCAACGCGTGCACTCTTATGCATGCACACCGACACAGAGACACACCCACGTGCACACATATCTGCACTAGAATATATATACCCACGCATGCACACCCACACACATCCATGCACATATGGACACCCCCACATACGTACACATATCCACACATGAATGTACATACCCACGCATGCACACCCACACATGCACACACGTCTACCCACACCTACAAATGCACACACATGCATACATCCACACACAGATGTACATACCCACAAATGCACACATGCACACATCCGCACAAATGTACACACCCACACATGCACACATACCCACACACAAATGTCCATACATCCACAAATGTCCACACACCCACAAATGTACATACCCACGCATGCACACGTGCACACACATCCACATGCATGCACACCCATGCAGGTGCACACCACATACACTTGCACCCACCCACTTGTGCACACCCACAACCCACACACACACAGCCTCACGGGCAGGGAAAATCCAAGGCTGGGCAGGCGGGTGCTGCCTCCTATTCCCAGCTCTCCCTCACTGTGTGCCCTGGGCAGGTCCTCTGCCTCTCTAAGCCCCCGAGTCTGCAGCCCAGCGGTCTGGCCCGTCTCTAAGGGTGGGGACTGAGTGAAGGCCATCTTGCTAGCAGCCCAGGCTCCCAGCACGGGGCAGCCAAGTCACTATCCCTGCCCTACTGCATAACCTGGGTTATGCCGTCTGAGACCTGCAAGGGGCTAGCACTTCCTCCACCTGCTCGAGGGACCAAAGGCCCGGGCATCTCACTGCTATGACCCAGACCTTTCAGAGAGGCAGGCTGGGCCAGGCCAGGTCCTGGATTCAGACCATGCTCTGGTCCTGGCACGGCCCAGCCATGCTGTGTGCCTGCAGACAATTTGCCTGACCTGTCTGAGCTGGTCACTGAATGAGGCCCAGCCTGACCAGTCCAGGGCCTATAACTGCTGTCTCCCCCATGTCCTTGGTGGCACTTTCTGGGCAGTGTGGGGTGGGGCGGGGCAGGGCGGGGGGTGGCAGGGAGCTCTCCTGTGTGGGTGACAAGTGCCAGCACTGTTACTTAGGGATGACTGACTTGAAGTGGGGGCAGGAAGCCGTCTTTCTTGTGGGGGGTGCTGGGCATAGACAACCTGACCTAAGAGCCCTAGAGGGTCGTCCCTGAACCTGGCCCAGACACCCTGTGCCTCCAACACCACCCAGCTCCAAGGCGAGGCCCCACCTTGGGAGCCTCCCCCAGGACCTGCTGTGTTTCCACCAAAGGAAAGACTTGGGCACTTTCCCATCCGGGGGCCGTGGGTGGTACCCTCCGAGAGGTCAGAGCAGCTTGGGAATGTGGGTCTCTACCTGTAGGCTCACCCGCCTGCCCCACCCCGCTCAGGGGGCTGTTTTTTGCAGAGCACACAAATTTTTGGAGGACATTTAGCCTGCGGCTGGCAGCCGGGTCAAGTGGGAGGACTTGTGCCCCAAACACAGGTCCCTGTTTCTCTGGATGTGGCCCCATGCAGCTGTTTCCCACCCAGCCCGCACCACTGGAGCAAGCACAGTCAGGAAGATTTGTGGGTACGGGGTCAAAGCCCAGCCCTGTCTGCCTGAGCTGGCCCTGAGCAGAAAGTCCAATGGTCTGAGCTGTAGCCCCCAGCCCTGGGCCCCAGGCTCTGTGCCCAGTGGGCTGCCGCCTCTCAGACTGGCCTCGCCTTTCCTTCCCTGATGAGCTTACGTCACCCCTGGCCCCCGGCCTGCACCCCGGCCCTGAGAATGCTGTACTCTTCTTGCCTCCAAGGAAGCCTGGCTTTGGATGGGAGAGGTCAGACAGGCCAAGCGGGGGTGCTCGGCAGTTAAACACGCGGTGGCCCACCTTGGGTGGAGTCTGGGGCCAGCCACCTGCTCATGACTCAGTTTCTCCATCTCTACAGGGAGTGACAGTCTCAGTTTGATTCCAAGGGTAGCCCCGTGGAGGGCTGGGCCCGGGCAGCGTTCACTGGGGTCCTGACCCCTGGCCCATGCAGCAGGTAACCTGACTGTTCTGCAGCCCCTGGGCTGTCCTCACAAGACCCCCAGCCAGGCCCCGAGGGCCCCCACCCTGGGCTTACCGAGGCGATGTCGATCCCCATCGACGGCTGGCCAGGGTTCTCTGGGGGGGACTGGGGGAGAGAGGACGGTACCGTGACCGCAAGTGGGGGCGGCTGTGGCCCACGAGTCAGGCTGGCGCTGGGCAACAGGGGGCCACCGGGGGGCAGGCGGACGGGCGCCTGTGGGGGTGGCGGGGGTGGTGGCTGCTGGGACGCGGGCGGAGGAGGCGGCGGGGGCTGGGGCTGTGGCGGTGGCTGCTGGGAGCCCGCCTGGGTGAAGAAGGCGTAGGGCAGCTGCTGCTCCAGAGACAGGGCGTCCATGGCTACGGCCTGCAGGAGAGGAGAGCGTCAGGCAGGGCGGGTCCTGGTTGTCAGTGCCTGGTCCCCTCAGGCCCCCACAGCCTGGCATGCTCAGCAGGTGGGGTGGAAGTGCCCGTGATCATGGACAGCCCCTGGGCTCGGTGCTCCTCACGATGAGGAAGCCCAGGCTAGAGAGGGTGGGCCTCACCCAGGGCCCCAGGGGTCAGCTGGAGCTGTGCAGGACCTGACCTCCTCCAGCTTGTTGCGCCTGCACCCATACTACATGCCGTGCAGCTCAGGCCGCTCCACCAGCTGCAGGGCAAGCCCAGGATGGCCATCCCTGGTGGCTCAGTGAGCAGCCAGCTCCCAGCCCCTGTGGGTGCTGTGGGGGAACCTCAAGTGATCTACCTGCCTTGGCCTCCCAAAGCCTTGCCCACCCTGGGGATGCTGGAGAGGATGGGGTTGCTGGAGATACCAGCATGGCCCCTCACCAAGGGCTGGCTCAGGCCTTCACAGAGCTGGAAAGAGGAAAATCAATGAGAGGGAAGTGTGTGACGCTGGCTGTCTGGGTGGAAACTCACAGCCAGGTGCTACCAAGCTGACAGTCCTTGGGGAAGGTAGGGTCCCTGCCCTCTAAGAAAGGCTGAGCGTGCTCAGGAGCTATGGGACAAAAACCGCTTAGCAGGATGCCCAGCCTCTGAGGACCAGTGGGTCATTTGTGAAGGGAAAAGAGTTTCCAGATAGAGGGAAGGGGCAGGTGTCAGATTAAGACAGCCTAGCTCATAAAGTGGCTGAAGACACAGCTGCCAGGAGCCAGCGCCCACAGCTCTGTCTGGATCTTGATCTGAATAAGACAGCTTTGTAAGCAGACAGGAGACGTGAGGGCCGAGGGGCGGGGAGAAATGGAGTTTGGGCCGGGCATTGCCAGGTACCAAGGAACTACCATTAACTTGGTTGTAGGTGAACAATGCCACTGTGGTTACGTTAAAAACAAACAAGCAGCAGGTGCGGTGGCTCACACCTGCAATCCCAGCACTTCGGGAAGCTGAGGTGGGGTGATCACTTGAAGTTGGGGGTTTGAGACCAGCCTGGTCAACATGGTGAAACTCTGTCTCTACTGAAAATACAAAAATTAGCTGGGCGTGGTAGGCGCATGCCTGTAATCCCAGCTACTTGGGAGGCTGGCACAAAAATTGCTTGAACCTGGGAGGCAGAGGCTATAGGAGAGCCAAGAGCACGCTACTGCACTCCAATCTGGGCGACAGAGTGAGACTCTGTCTCAAAAAAATAAAATTAAATTAAAATAAAAAAATTTAAAAAAATTTTTAAATGCCAAAGTGCTGTTAGGGTTTTTTGTTTTGTTTTTAAAAAGACAAAATGGATAAATTTCTAGAAATGCACAAATGACCAAAACTGACTCAAGAAAAAACAGAAAACCTGAATAGCCTTATAACAAGGAGATGAGATTGAAAACTTCCCAACAGATTTGAGCTAAGACACAGGGGGCTGCACTGATGAATTTTACTAAAATATTTTTTTTTTTCTTTTTTAAGACATGGGATCTCACTATGTTCCCCAGGCTGGACTCAAACTCCTGGGCTCAAGCAATCCCTACTTCAGCCTCCCAAGTACCTGGGACTACAGGAATTTACCATTACACAAGCCCAATTTTACCAAACATTTAAAGAGGAATTAAAAATGCTTCCAAAAAATAGAAGAGAAGTGAACATTCCTAACTCATTCTATGAATCTGCACTGATTAGGTAAAAAAGAGGGAAGACTCAAATTACTAAAATCAGAAAATGAAAATGAGAACTTTGCTACCAATTTTATGTGAATAAAAAGGATTACAAGGCCAGGTGTAGTGGCTCACGCCTATAGTCCCAGCACTTTGGGAGGCCGAGGTGGGCACATTGCATGAGGCCAAGAGTTCGAGACCAGGCTGGCCAACATGGCAAACCCCATCTCTATTATTTATTTTTTTAAATTAGCTGGGCGTGGTGATGGGCGCCTGTAATCCCAGCTACACAGGTGGCTGAGGCACAAGAATTGCTTGAACTTGGGAGGCGGAGGTTGCAATGAACCAAGATCACGCCACTGCACTCCACCCTGGGTGACAGAGCAAGACTCTGTCTCAAAACTTTTTTAAAAAAGGGATTACAGCCAGGCGCAGTGGCTTACATCTGCAATCCCAGTACTTTTGGAGGCCAAGGCAGGCGGATCAGTTGAGGTCAGGAGTTCGAGACCAGCCTGGCCGGCATGGTGAAACCCCATCTCTACTAAAAATTAAAAAAAAAAAAAAAAAAAATTAGCCGGGCGTGGTGCCTGTAGTCCCAGCTACCTGGAAGGGTGAAGTAGGTGAATGGTTTGAGCCCAGGAGGCAAGGCTGCAGTGAGCTGAGATCGTGCCACAGAATTCCAGCCTGGGCTACAGAGCAAGACTTTGTCTCAAAAAAAAAAAAAAAAAAAAAAAGGGATTGCAAAAGAGTATTATGAACAATTTTCTGCCATCAAGTTGGATAGCAAAGACGAAATGGACAAATTCCGAGACACATACAAACTACCCAGAAAAGTAGATAAGCAAATACAGCAAATTGAAAAATCAAAAGCTAAGCTCTTGAGCCTTTTTTTTTTTTTTGAAATAGGGTCTCACTCTGTCTCCCAGGGTAGAATGCAGTGGTGTGATCATGGCTCACTGCAGCCTCCACCTCCTGGGTTCAAGTGATCCTCTCATCTTAGCCTCCCTAGTAGCTGGGAACACAGGCACACACCACCATGCCCGCCTAATTTTTTGTATTTTTGTAGAGATAGGGTTTCACCATGTTGGCCAGGCTGGGCTTGAACTCCTGACCTCAAGTGATCCACCCACCTCAGCCTCCCAAAGTGCTGGGATTACAGGCGTGAGCCATGGCGCCCGGCCTGAAAATATGATAACAACAATTAGAAGTGTTCGGAGCATTCTCAAGGTTTCAGGACCTCCTGGAAGGAGCAGGAAGCCTGCCGAGAGGTAGACCCAGGGGTCCACCTTTCCCTTTCCCCCTCCCACTTGCCCCCCACCTTGCCCTCGCACCTGAGTGATGGGTGACAACGGGGACAGGGTGGGCGATGCCTGCTGACGCCTCGCCTCTGTGCTCAGGGAAAGGGGGCTGACACCAGCTGGGCGGTGCTGTGGAGAGGAGCCAGGTGTGCTCATCCCTGGAAAGGAAGTGGGAGGGAGGGAGAGTGGGTGTGAGACTGATGACTGAGAAAGGGCTGCTTACACACCCACAGTCACACTGCATGGGAATAGCTTAACTGCTCAGACAGAAGCCCGTGGGCATGTCCCAACTGCCAAACCTGGGCACCCCCTGAAGGCCCTGATCCCTAACCCAGGGGTCCCACAGTCCTGCATAGTCTGTTCTTCCTTCCTTCCACGAAGCAGGTGTCTCACAGCCAGCCAACCAGCACGTCCCCATCTCTGGAGCATACAATTGGCCCCCAGATGGACATGTGACCAAGCTGGCCCAATGAGAGTCTTCCCAGGGACTTTGGATGGAATTCCAGGAAGGGCTGTCTGAAGCCGTGCATGGGGCATCCTGTGGTGAAGGGAAGAGCTAGCTGAAGGGCTATGGGGGAGAGGCAGCATCTGAGCTTGCTTCCCACTTTTAGGAGACAATAAATGTTTTTTTTCTTTTGGTTGAAAACGGCTTGGGCTGTGGTTAGCTTCAAGCCAGCAGGTCCTGCCCAATGCTGTGGTTTTGTCCACTGCCTCATGGATCTTGCCCTCCTTTGGTGAATGTGTCCATTCCTGTAGCTGCTTCTCTTGGCCCCCAGACCTGAGCACCTGCTGTCCCCCATGTCCCACATCCCCTTCCTCCTCCCCCGACCTGGCGCATTCCCCGCGCTGCAGTGCCACCCGTCAGGCTGCCTGAACTAAAGAATGTCACTCCTCAACATCCTTCCCCCTCTCTGCCCTAGGGTCTGACACATTCATTCCTGCTGGAAGTCCTGCCAGGGGCTGCCTCATCACCCCTTCCCTCACCCCGGCCCCAGAGGCCCTTGCCCTGAGCAACCCAATCCTTGGATTCTGCTGCAGTGATGGAGCTGGGTGAGGACAAGTTCAACGTGGCAGTAGCTGGGGCTGGTTGGGTTATCGTGGGCACCATGCCAGACAGGCAACAGGTCCCTCAATGACAGGAGGAGCCCTGGGGGCCTGGCCTGACCCCCATCCACCCTGGAGACTC
Source organism: Theropithecus gelada (assembly GCF_003255815.1). Taxonomy (NCBI): domain Eukaryota; kingdom Metazoa; phylum Chordata; class Mammalia; order Primates; family Cercopithecidae; genus Theropithecus; species Theropithecus gelada. The sequence continues at coordinate 18,354,167 of NC_037687.1, read as the reverse complement.
GGTTTCCTGGCTGGTGAGATGGCGTTGATAACAGCCGCCCTCTCTGGTTCAAAGTGAGGCCCTGGTGAGGTCAGGAGCAGGCTCTGAAGGGCGTCTGGCCTGCAGTCAAGGCGGGGGTGAAGCCGCCTGACTCACCCCGGTAGATCCGGGCACCAGATTAACCTTGTTCCGGCAGATGAGATGGCGGGTGAGTGGGCCCACGGAACACACCCGACAAGCGCCGAGGGGAGATGACAGACAGCCTTGTCTGTGCCTAGGGCAGCTGCTCACCGGGGCGAGCTTGGTCACGCCTGCACTTCCCCTCGGACGCCCTGGCAGCTCTGCTTGGCTGCGCGTGTGGGAGGAAGCCTGGTGCTGTCGACTGCTCCCCAGGCAGCAAGTGCCCTTTGCAGACCCTGGCGTCCAGGGAGGCATCAACAGACGCCTGGGCGGGAGGATCTGGGGGAAGCCTGCTCAGAGCACACTCAGAGTCATGACCCTGGGCCACTCCCTCATCTTCTCCTGAGTATCCACCACTTTGTGCATCCAGCAGGCCAAGAGATGCTCAGTGCCCAGGTCAGAAGCAGAGGTCGGGCTCGGTACAAAAGTAGGGGCAGATGTCAGGAGTGTGTGAGGGTATGGATGTGGGATGACAGGGGTGGGTGGGGCCTGAGGCAAACTGGAGCACTGTGGCCCATCTTGAGGTGCAGGACATTGTCCATGGTCACTGGGCTGTCTGATTCTTCAAGAGCAGCCAGAAATTTGGTGTTCTACTGGCACTCCCCTGGTTTTTTAATGTTGATTCTAAGTACAGTCACGCATCACTTAACAATGGGGGTGACTTCTGAGAAATGCGTTGTCTGGCGATTTCATGGCTGTGCATGAGGATCACAGAGCAACTTACACAAACCTGGATGGCAGAGCCTCTGCACACCTCAGCCAGATGGTAGGGCCCTTGTTCCCAGGCTACAAACCTGTACAGGGTGAGTGTCCTGAATACCGTTGGCCAGGCGCAGTGGCTCACGCCTGTAATCCCAGCACTTTGGGAGGCCGGGGCAGGCTGAGGGCAGGAGTTTGAGATCGGCCTGGCCAATGTGGTGAAACCCCATCTCTATTAAAAATACAAAAATTAGCCAGGCACGGTGGCGGGCACCTGTACTCCCAGCTACTCAGGAGGCTGAGGCAGGAGAACTGCTTGGACCTGGGAAGCGAAGCCTGTAGTGAGCCGAGATCACATCACTGCAATCCAGCCTGGGTGACAGAGTGAGATTTTGTCTCCAAAAAAAACCAAAAAAAAAACAACAACAAAAAAAACCGTAGGCGACTGTAGCACAATGGTAAGGACTTGTGTGTCTTGTGTGTCTAAGCCTAGAAAAGGAGCAGTAAGACATGGCATTATACTCTGATGGGGCCACTGCCGAATATGTGGTTTGCTGTTGTCTGAAACGTCAAGATGTGGCCTGTGGCTGTATCACAGATGCACAACTGCGGGCCTACAAGAAACATATTATGGGGTGGATTTGGCCGTTGGGCTGCCAGTCTCTAACGTCTGCCCTGAATACAAGGGGGTTTTTAATCTTCCACTGGCTACAAAGTGAGCTCTCGGCCACCCCTAGAGAGGCCAGTTGGCCCAGGAGGGCGGACGGGCGCCTTGCTGTTGAATTCCTGTTGGCAACCTGGCTCACCTTTGGGAACAGGCGCAGAGCCAGCTGGAGGGGAAGTCTGGGGCGGGCAGGGAGAGCTGCCAGGGGAGGGCGGGCCAGGTGGCAGGGCCCGCCCGGACTCAAAGCTGGGCCAGGAAGGAGAAGCCAGGGCCTGCCCTCCTCCTGCACTCTGGGAAGCAGCCAGGGATACGGGAAATGTAGATGGAGCCAAGGGGGGTACTGTCTCCCCAGCCACGAAGGCCTCTTCCTCTCCGAGGAGCTCACGTTCTGACTGGCGGGTGGGCTTCGGGGAAGGGAGGGGGCCACTTTCGTGTGTGCCAGGGGCCGGCAGCTCGGCTTGATTTAAAAGGCGCCCAGAAAGCAAAGCCCCTGCCAGGCGAGCTGCTTGGGCGGCAGGTTCACAAACAACCCAACACATGTCAGGCATTACCGGGCCGCTCCGGCCAGCACCGGCTCCGGCTTCCACATGTGTTGTGTGTTTCCTTGCGCTTGTTTAGACTGGGCGCCGGCTGGAGATGCGCGGCTCCTGGGCGGGCGCTGGGGATTTGCCAAGGACCCTCCAGCGGGAAGGGGGCTATGTGCTCTGGTGGCCGTGAGGAGATGTGAGGGGAAAAGCAGGGGTTGGGAGATGGCGGCTTCTATGCGCGGCAGAGGTACCTGTAGCCCCAGCGCTGGCCTTTGGCTTTCTGGTTCCGCGCAAGTGCGTTTGGATGCTGCCTGCCTGGCCCTGTCTATCTGGAGACAATGAACAGGGCTCCTCCGAATCGGCTGTGTTTTCTGGGCCTTCTCTGGTGCCCTCTGTCCAGTGGCAGAGCCCCTCGGGCCCAGGGCCCAGGTGTGGGAGTCAGAACACAGCCTTGATGCGCTCGGGCTGGGGCCCTGTCCCCTCTTCACTGCTCTGGTCCCCATGCCCTCCTCCAAAATACCCAGGAACATTCAGGGCACCCTCCACACCCCTTGCCTGCCCCTGGCCCTGCTGGCACCAAAGCCAAGAGTGCCTCCAGGCTCCTCCCTCTCCTTCACTCCCTGCATCAACCCGGCTCACAGGCTGGCCAATTTCACCCTGGAGTCTCCCAGCAGAGCCCCCGATTGGGGTGCTGTCCTGCTCCAGCGGCCACCCCTCCCAACAGCTCCTTCTTCCAGGGCAGCCAGGGGGACTCTGCCAGTTACAAATGTAAGCATGTGACTGTCTCATGGAAAGCCCTGCCTGGTGCTGCCTTCCCAGCCTGGGGCAGAGGCAGGATGGGCTGTGGACCGGGCCGGGGCCGGTTCATTCTGCAGCTCTGGGGCAGGACAGAGCACAGCGAGGTGGCGTGTGTTACCCCCACCCCTAGTGCATCCCCCTGCCTGTCCCACCCCCTGGGGCTAGTTGGAGCCACGCCATTTCTCCTCCTTGGAAGCCAGATGCCTGCCACCCCCGGGATGCAGGTCACACACTGCACAGCCAACGGGGGACACAGGCAACAGCTAAGGATGGAGCAGCAACGTGGGCCAGGGCAGGGGTGCAGGAAAGCAATGTGGCAGGAGAGGCCAGGGCTGGAATGGCCTTGCCAAAGGGACTAGCTCTGAGCGGGGCAGGGCAGGGGAGGGAGGGAGGCCTGCGGCCGCCTGGAGGGGAAGAACTACATGTGCAGAGAGGCCCTGAGGTGGGGCTGGGGCTAAGGTCAGAGGGTGGAGGGTGGGCCAGGGTGGACATCCCAGGCCCTGGAGGCCTCAGGCTTTCACTGAAAAGGAGCTAGGGGCTGTGCAATGTCCCAAGCAGAGGAAGCCATGGCTGGTGGCTGTTCTGGGTGGAGAGGGGGTTGGGGGCCTGGGGAGAGGGGCCAGGTTAGGCCAGGTCCTGAGGGCGGAACCGACAGGATACGCTGACAATGGGCCAGGTCCAGGTCTGGAAAAGGACAGAGGAGTTGGGGGGACACCTCTGCAATCAGTGTAGCCACAGAAGGGGGGTCCCGGGGGAAGCAGGGCAGCAGCAGTGCCAGGAGCTATTGGGACGGGCGAGGGGCCTGTGCGATGTCCCTGTGGATGTGGCTGAGGAAGAAAGGCGTGTGGAGCTGGAGACAGGGGTGGGAGTGGGGAGACTGGGGTGTGACAAGCAGGTGGTCGCTGTCAGATGTCGGGTGGAGGAAGCAGGTCAGGCCTGATCCCGCCCCCCAATGAGGGGCTGGGGGCAAGGAGGGGCGGAGGGAAGGCCGAGCCCACCCCAGCTGGGTTAAAACCCCCAGGGCTCCCCTCCTGGACTCCCCAAAGCACCATCACACACCCTCAAACCCACTGTCTGGTGTCTGGGGGCACCACACGCTCCTTCCTACCAGGCCTGCACTCAGGCCCCACCCCTACCTGGGATGCCTGTGCCCGCTGGGTCAGCCTGTTGGCCACCCCCCAGCCCTCTCCCCCATGCCCTAGTGTTTGGGACAGGACCCTGCTAAGTCATCCTGCAGATGCCCGTGTTGTCTCCACGAGCTGGTGCTCTGTCTGAGGGCAGAGTGTTCCTGCCTTACCCTGGCCGGTGCCGCCGATGCCCAGGTGCGTCAGGTTGGCTGCGAGGTTGCCGGTGCTGCTGGAGCTGCTCAGTGCGGGGAAGGTGGGCTCCTCGGGGTCCAGCGGGGTCGGGAGCGGGGAAGGGAAGTGGATGTTGGTCAGGTCGGGCAGGGAGCCCCCTGTGTTGTGGGTGGCGGGGATCAGGGCTGTAGTGTTTTCCTGGTCGGCGGATGGGAAGATGCTGGGGAAAGGCCAGAGGGAGGCAGGAGTGAGCTCGTGTGGCAGGGCTGGTCGGGGGGCAGGGGGCTGGCGGGAGAAAATCAGCGGTGCAAAAGGGCACCCCCCATCAGGTGCTGTGTGCTTGGGAAACCACTGTCGGCTAGCACCTGGCTGGGACCTTGGAAAGCAGCCTATCACCCGGTGGGAACAGTGGGGGCCCGGGGGCAACAACTTCCCTGAACCCAGGAGAGGGTATTATCCCTGGAAATGATGTGCCTGAGGGGTGGGCATGTGGGGGCTCTGTCACTGGCCTCCGGTCACATGGTGTCCTTCTTGCAGGGACTTGCAACCTCAAGAGAGTGGACGGAATGCCCCAGGGTGGATGGAGCAGCACAGCAGCTGCGGTGTGCGGTGGGGGGCCCTGTGGAGACTTACTTGATTCCGGGGACCTCACAGGACTTGGGCCTGGACCCCGTCTGAAAGAGAAGACAGCAGAGCCTGAGCCCTGGGGCACGCCCTGTGGGGCCCTCCTCTTGGGCACTGGGCCTCCTTGAAACGGCTGATATTCCCACAAACCCCAGAGATGCACCATGGGAACCAAGCTTGTTGGGGCCACAGAGCCCTGCAGATGGAGGACAGGGGCACTCCCCAGGGTGGAGGCGCGGGCCCCAGACATGCCCAGGGTGAAGCCAAGAGTTGCACAGACAGGGTTTCCCTATGGGTTCCCTCCCCCTGCTCCTGCCCTCAGTGGGCAGTCTCTTTTCAGAGAAGGAGCCGGGGGAGAACATGGTATGTGGATCTTTTTAAATCTTTATTTTAGAGTGCAGTGGTGTGATCACAGCTCACCGCAGCCTCAACCTCCCGAGCTCAAGTGATCTTCCTGCCTCAGCCTCCCGAGTGGCTGGGACCATAGGCACACATCACTGCACTGCGCCCGGCTGCTTTTTAAATTTTGTGTAAAGCGCCTCTTGACACTCCCAAGGCTGTACCACAGCAGTCAGCGGCCAGCTCAGCAGAGGGGCCTCTGCTGAGCTGGCCACCATAAGCCCTGGTACCCGAGGCTAAGTGTCCCTAGATCCGTCCCGAATCATCCATGCCGTTCCCAGATCATGGTGGCAGGGGTGCTAGGGGCAGGAGTTCCCTCTGTCCAGTGCCCACCGGGCAAGTTTATGAGCAGCCACCAGTCTCCAGGGAGTGAATCAAGCCCAAGGTCCAAAGGAGGGAAGAACTGAGTCAGGGGAGCCCCAGGAGACTTGGACCTGATGCCCTAAACTCAGTTCAGAGGTCACTGCCCCTGTCTTGGGGCTGACCAGCTTTGCAGTGAGACCTAGACACATGACTTCCCCGGGGACCCTCAGGGTCTGCTACTTCCTGAGAGTCCCGAGACGTCCCTCTGCTCTGCGGGCAGCCACACTCATCCCCAGTGACTAGGGCTTGGGTAGTCCTCAGCACGACACTGGTTTTTCTGCTTGGCTGTGGAGCACTGTCAGGACACTTTTGGGACGTGGTATATGGAAAGGGCCCAAAATGGGCTCTTCTTGGACTGTGGCCCACAGAGCCTTTGAAGTTCAGAGCCTTGGGAAGGGCTCCTCCCCATTTTTTTTTTTTTCAGAGATGGAATCTGACTCTGTCGCCCAGGCTGGAGTGCAGTGGCGGGATCTCGGCTCATTGCAAGCTCTGCCTCCCGGGTTCACGCCATTCTCCTGCCTCAGCCTCCCGCGTAGCTGGGACTACAGGCGCCTGCCACCAAGCCTGGCTAATTTTTGTATTTTTAGTAGAGATGGGGTTTCACCGTGTTAGCCAGGATGGTCTTGATCTCCTGACCTCGTGATCTGCCCGCCTCGGCCTCCCAGAACGCTGGGATTACAGGCATAAGCCACCGTGCCCAGCCTCCTCTGCCTTTTTAAAAAAATGTTTAATTTTAATTTTTAATTTTTTTTTGAGACGGGGTCTTGCTCTGTCGTCCAGGCTGGAGTGCAGTGGCACAATCTCAGCTCACTGCAAGCTCCACCTCCCAGGTTCACACCATTCTCCTGCTTCAGCCTCCCGAGTAGCTGGGACTACAGATGCGCACCACCACGCCTGGCTAATTTTTTTGCATTTTTAGTAGAGACGGGTTTCACTGTTAGCCGGGACGGTCTCGATTTCCTGACCTCATGATCTGCCTGCCTTGGCCTCCCAAAGTGCTGGAATTACAGGTATGAGCCACCGTGCCCAGACTAATTTTTCTTTTTTAATTTTTTTTTAGAGATGAGGCCTCACTGTGTTGCCCAGGCTGGCCTCAAACTCCTGGGCTCCAGCGATCCTCCTGCCTCGGCCTCCCAAAGTGCTGGGATTATAGGCATGAGCCATGGCACCCGGCCTGAGGTGTGGACTTCCACAGCAACGGGAAAGAGAATTATAATCCCAGCAGAAACATATGCCAGGTACCTCCGAGGGCTTCTGAGGCAGGCTGGGGTCCGGCTCTGGCTGTGAGGACACGGTAGGGTAGCAGGGCAGCCTCCGAACCCCCACCGCTCACGGACAGAGTCCGGTGAGTGGGTCCTGTGGAGGGGGTGCCCAGGAAAACCTTTCCGGAGAACCAGTGTTTCCTCCCGTGTGACTTGGGGGTGCTAACACCAGCCAAGACAATGGGATCACTGCAGGCCCTGGGGAACTATAGGCTCCAGGTAGGGGCCCCCGAGACTCCTGTTCAAGGACAAAGGCAGGACCGTCTTCTGCTCTCGGCAGGCATGACCAGACAGAACCCTGGCCATGGATGAGGCCTCCCAGTGTGACACGTTTCCGCCCGTGGGGCCCTGGGGCAAACACTTCTGGCTGAGTTCTTTCAGGATTATCAGATGAAAAAGGCGAACGCGCTGGCAGAGGGTGGAGCTGGCCTCAAAGTGCACACACCGTGAGGGGGCAATGCCCAACCCGCAGCCACTGGGGCGCCCGAGGGGTGGCGTGCGACCGGCGGGCCTTAAGCCTCTGCGGGGAACGCCGGCGGAACGGGTTTCTACTTGGCCAGAGCCTCCTTCATTCTGAGAGTAAACATTCGCTTCATTACCGGATTTCTGCAAAGCACACTGGCGATCACGTTCTCAAGAATACTTTGAAAAGCATTCCACCAACATTATGGAGACATGAATGGGTTTCTGAGCAGTATCAAAAATTCACCCACCACCCCACTCCACCATCAGGGGTGTGTCTCCCCTCTGCAAGGTGACTGTCGCCATCTTCCTTCTCCTGAGTAACGGCAGAACATCCAGCTGTGTGGATGGACCGTGGCCTACTTACCCACCCGGCTGGACATTTGTTTTCTAGTTTTGTTTGCTGTTAGAATTTTTTTTTTTTTTTTTTTTTAGAAACAGGGTCTTGCTCTGTTGCCCAGCCTGGACTCGAACTCCTGGGTTCCTGGGCTCAAGTGATCCTTCTGCCTTCTAAGTAGCAGGTACACACACATATCACACTAGCTAACTGCTTTAAAATGTTTTGTAGAGACCAGGTCTCAGTATGTTGCCCTGGCTGGTCTCAAACTCTTAGGCTCAAGCAATCCTCCCACCTCAGCCTCCCGAAGTGCTGGGATTACAGGCATGAGCCACGGTGTCTAGCCTAGAGTTCTTTTTTCTTTTTTTTTTTATGAGATGGAGTTTTTGCTCTTGGTACCCAGGCTGGAGTGCAGTGGCGCAGTCTTGGCTCACTGCAACCTCCACCTCCCGGGTGCAAGCGATTCTCCTGCCCTAACCTCCCAAGTAGCTGGGATTACAGGCATGTAGCCACCACGCCCGGGTAATTTTTTGCATTTAATAGAGACGGGACTTCACCACATTGTCCAGGCTGGTGTCAAACTCCTGACCTCAGGTGATCCACCCGCCTCCGCCTCCCAAAGTGCTGGGATTACAGGTGTAAGCCACTGCACCTGGCCTAGAATTCTGTTTTTCTTTTTTTTTTTTTTTTTTTTTGAGACCGAGTCTCGTTCTGTCGCCTAGACTGGAGTGCAGTGGTGCGATCCCAGCTCAATGCAAGCTCCGTCTCCCGGGTTCATGCCATTCTCCTGCCTCAGCCTCCCAAGTAGCTGGGTCTACAGGCGCCCACCACCACACCCAGCTAATTTTTTTTCGTATTTTTAGTAGAGACGGGGTTTCACCGTGTTAGCCAGGATGGTCTCGATCTCCTGACCTTGTGATCCACCCGTCTCGGCCTCCCAAAGTGCTGGGATTACAGGCGTGACCACCACACCCGGCCAACAGTTCTTTTTTAAAGTTTTTTTTCCCACAAGTGTGGAAATCCCAGTGAGTGACTCCTTGTGCCAAACTGAAACACAGAGACAGAGCCCAGGAGTTTGAGACTAGCCTGGGCAACACAGTGAGACCCCAGTCTTTAACAAAAATTAAAAAATAGGCCAGGCGAGGTGGCTCATGCCTGTAATTCCAGCACTTTGAGAGGCTAAGGCGGACGACTGCTTGAGCCCAGGAGTTCGAGACCAGCCTGCGCAATGAAGTGAGCCCGTCTCTATAAACGATTTAAAAATTGGCCAGGCATGGTAGCTCACGCCTGTAACCCCAGCTACTCGGGAGGCTGAGGCCGAAGAATCACTTGAACCTGGGGGGCGGAGGTTGCAGTGAGCCCAGATTGTGCCATGGCATTCCAGACTGGGCGAAAGAGTGAAACTCCATCTTAAAAAAAAAAAAAAAAAAAAAAAAGCTAGGTTTGGTGGCACACTCCGGTAGTCCCAGCATCACAGGAGGCTGAGGCAGGAGGACCGTTGGAGCCCAGGAGGTTGAGGTTGCAGTGAGCCATGTTCCCACCACTGCACTCCAGCCTGGGCAACAGAGCAAGATCCTGCCTCAAAAAAACAAAGAATACAAAAATTTGTCAGGCATGGTAGCATGCGCCTGCAGTCCCAGCTACTCTGGAAGCTGAGGCAGAGGACTGTTTGAACCCAGGACTCCAAGGCTGCAGTGAGCTAGGCTGGCACCACTGCACTCTTGCCTAGGTATAAGAGAGACCCTATTTCTAAAAAAAGAAAAAGAGCCTGTCATCCCAGCACTTTGGGAGGCTGAGGCAGGCAGATCACTTGAGGTCAGGAGTTTGAGACCAGTCTGGCCAACATGGTGAAACCCTGTCTCTACCAAAAATACAAAAATTAGCCAGGCATGGTGGCGCACACCTGTGAGCCCAGCTATTTGGGAGGGTGAGGCAGGAGAATCGCTTGAACCCGGGAGGCGGAGGTTGCAGTGAGCCGAGATCACACCATTGCACTCCAGCCTGGGTGACAGAGCAAGACTCTTTCTCAAAAAATAAATAAATAAAAATAATTAATTAAAATAAATATAACAAAATTTAAAAAGAAAAAGAAAAGAAAAAGAAATACACAGATGGATATAAAGGGCTGACAGCACCACCCACACTCACCAGGACAGAGGACGCACAACCCTTGTGAGACGCCCCTCAGTCAGGTCTGCCTGCCGGTATCTGTGCAGCTGCATCTCTGCGTGTTTTATGCCTTTTCCAATATTCTTATCCTATTCTGTCCACATGACAATAGTATCAGGAGTGTCTCTCATGATTTTAAAATTTCTTCAAAATCCCATCTCCTCGAGGGACTGAAGACAATTTCCTCAATAAATCCCTCATTCCTGAAATGTGCAGGCTGTTTCTAGTTTATTGCAAAAGCTCTGGAAAATACCTTTAAACACGTCGCTCCTTACTTGTTCCTCAGCTCTCAATTACTGAATTCCTGAAGTAGAAATTGCTGGAGCAAATACTTCTTTTTTTTCCGGGACAGAAGGGGTCTTGCTCTATTGTCCATGGTGGAGTGCAATGGTACAGTCATAGCTTACTGCAGCCTTGATCTCCTGAGCTCAATCGATACTCCCACCTCAGCCTCCCAAGTAGCTCAGAGTACAGGTGCACATCACCATGCCTGGCTCATTTTTTGTAGAGGCAAGGTCTCACTTTGTTGACCAGGTTGCTCCCGAACTCCCGAGCTCAAGTAATCCTCCCACCTCGGCCGCCCAAAGTGCTGGGATGACAGGTGTGAGCCATGCCAAGCCTAGAGCAAACCCTTTTGAAAGGATTTTGGCACAGGTTGGTCCATCACTTTCCCACAGGGGAGGAGTAATTTGCATTGCTGTCCCTTTCACTGCAACTTGACCAGCAATGGGTTGTTTTTTTTTTTTTTTTTTTTGGGAGGTGGAGTCTCACTCTGTTGCCCAGGCTGGAGTGCAATGGCATGATCTCGGCTCAGTGCAAGCTCTGCCTCCTGGGTTCAAGCGATTCTCCCACCTCAGTCTTCCAAGTAGCTGGGATTACAGGCGTGCACTACCACACCCAGCTAAGTTTTCCTTTTTTTTTTTGAGACGGAATCTCGCTCTGTTGCCCAGGCTGGAGTCCAGTGGCGCCATCTCGGCTCACTGCAAGCTCCACCTCCCGGGTTCAAGCCATTCTCCTGCCTCAGCCTCCCAAGTAGCTGGGACTACAGGCGTCCGCCACCACGCTTGGCTAATGTTTTTGTATTTTTAGTAGAGATGGGGTTTCACCATGTTAGCTAGGATGGTCTCGATCTCCTGACCTCATGATCCGCCTGCCTCAGCCTCCCAAAGTGCTGGGATTACAGGCATGAGCCACCACGTCTGGCCATAATTTTTTGTATTTTTAGTAGAGACAGGGTTTCACCATGTTGGCCAGGCTGGTCTCGAACTCCTGACCTCAGGCAATCCTCCTGCCTCGGCCTCCCAAAGTACTGGGATTACAGGTGTGAGCCACCACGCCCGGCCTGGGCTGTAATTCTTCGTGCAGTTCCGGCCCGTTGGATAAGGCCTGCTGTTAGTAATCAACAGATCTAACAGATTCTCTGAATTTGAAGATGGAAAAATCGGAGTGAGGTTCCCTATCTCGGGAAGGTGAAGCCACCCCAACCTGCCATTTTGTCACCTTTGCCCGGGTGATGCTTGAGAAGAGAAAGAAGAAAAAAAGTTTTTGAAAGTTCACAGGCTCTTACCTTCTTGGTGTCCCATGCTTGCTTGGAAAGGTTTTTGTCTGCCTCTGATGTGGTCTCTTCCATTCCTGGGACTGTTAACAGTAAGACTGGGGAGGTAGGAGGGGGAGAAGGAGAATCAGAGAAGAAATTTCTTTGCAGCCGCATGGTGGCACCAGGAGGACACGTCCCTGACACACAGAGTCATGGCCACAGTAAGACTGCAACTGTCCTAACAGGAACTTCTGTGGACTGTACTAAAACCACAAAAAAGGGCTTCAGGGGCCGGGTGCGGTGGCTCAAGCCTGTAATCCCAGCACTTTGGGAGGCCGAGACGGGCGGATCACGAGGTCAGGAGATCAAGACCATCCTGGCTAACACGGTGAAACCCCGTCTCTATTAAGAAATACAAAAAACTAGCCAGGCGAGGTGGCGGGCGCCTGTAGTCCCAGCTACTCGGGAGGCTGAGGCCGGAGAATGGCGTGAACCCAGGAGGCGGAGCTTGCAGTGAGCTGAGATCCCGCCACTGCACTCCAGCCTGGGCGACAGAGTGAGACTCCGTCTCAAAAAAAAAAAAAAAGGGCTTCAGGACAAACATCAACAACTTTATTTATTTATTAATTTAATTAATTTATTTATTTTTTGAGACAAGTCTCGCTTTGTCGCCCAGGCTGGAGTGCAGTGGCGCAATCTCAGCTCACTGGATGCTCCATCTCCTGGGTTCACGCCATTCTCCTGCCTCAGCCTCCCGACTAGCTGGGACTACAGGCGCCCACTCCCACGCTGGGCTATTTTTTTTTTTTTATATTTTTTGTAGAGATGGGGTTTCACCAGGGTTTCATCCATTAGCCAGGATGGTCTCGATCTCCTGACCTCATGATGAGCCCGCCTTGGCCTCCCAAAGTGCTGCAATTATAGGCGTGAGCCACCGCGCCCGGCCAATCAACTTTAAATAAGTCAGAGAATCTGTGACTTAAGAAAAAATAGGCCGGGCGCGGTGGCTCAAGCCTGTAATCCCAGCACTTTGGGAGGCCGAGACGGGCGGATCACGAGGTCAGGAGATCGAGACCATCCTGGCTAACACGGTGAAACCCCGTCTCTACTAAAAATACAAGAAAATTAGCCGGGCGAGGTGGTGGGCGCCTGTAGTCCCAGCTACTTGGGAGGCTGAGGCAGGAGAATGGCGTGAACCCGGGGGGGCGGAGCTTGCAGTGAGCTGAGATCGCGCCACTGCACTCCAGCCTGGGGCACAGAGCAAGACTCCGTCTCAAAAAAAAAAAAAAAAAAAAAAGAAAAAATAGATCGGGCGCGGTGGCTCACACCTGTAATCCCAGCACTTTGGGAGGCTGAGGTGGGCAGATCGCCTGGCATCAGGAGTTCAAGACCAGCCTGGCCAACCTGGCGAAATCCCTCTCTACTAAAAATACAAAAATTAGCTGAGCGTGGTGGTGTTGACTCGTAATCCCAGCTACTCGGGAAGCTGAGGCAGGAGAATCGCTCGAACCAGGGAGACAGAGGTTGCAGTGAGCTGAGATCATGCCATTGTACTCCAGCCTGGGTGACAGAGTGAAACTCTATTTCTTTTTTTTTTTTTTTCTGAGACGAGTGCAGTGGCGCGATCTCGGCTCACTGCAAGCTCCGCCTCCCAGGTTCACACCATTCTCCTGCCTCAGCCTCTGAGTAGCTGGGACTACAGGCGCCCGCCACCACGCCCAGCTAGTTTTTTGTATTTTTAGTAGAGACGGGGTTTCACCATGTTAGCCAGGATGGTCTCGATCTCCTGACCTCGTGATCCACCCGCCTCGGCCTCCCAAAGTGCTGGGATTACAGGCTTGAGCCACCGTGCCTGGCCAAAACTCTATTTCAAAATTAAAAAAAAAAAAGAAAGAAAGACAAAGAGAAACAAGGCTGGGCACACAGTGGCTCACACCTGTAATTACAGTACTTTGGGAGGCCGAGGCAGGCAGATTACTTGAACTCAGGAGTTTGAGGCCGCCCTGGGCCACATGGTGAGACCTCATCTCAACAAAAAATAAGAAAGTTGGCCGGGTGTGGTGGTGCGCGCCTGTAGTCCCAGCTACGAGAGAGGCTGAGGTGAAGAGATTGCTTGAGCCTGAGAGGTGGAGGCTGCAGTGAGTTGTGATCGTGCCATGGCGCTCCAGCCTGTGTGACAGAGCGAGACCTTGTCTCTAAAATAAAATAATATAAAACAACAGCTCTGGAGCCTGAGGATGTGTGGATTCTGCTTCCCACAGAGGACGCTGAACCAACATGGGCCTCAGAGGCCTCAGGCTGCAGAGAACAGCCAAGACTCTCTCCCAAGAGCAGCTGCCTAGCTTGTGTGTATATTTTTCTTTCTTTTTTTTTTTTTGTTTTTTTGAGACAGTCGTGCTCTCCCACCCAGGCTGGAGTGCAGTGGCACCTTGGCTCACTGCAACCTGCCCCTACTGGGTTCAAGAGATTCTCCTGCCCCAGCCTCAGATTAAAGGCGTGTGCCACCACGCCTAGCTAATTTTGTTTGTTTTGTTTTGAGATGGAGTCCCGCTCTGTTGCCCAGGTTGGAGTTCGGTGGCGCGATCTCAGCTCACTGCAAGCTTCACCTTCCGGGTTCACACCATTCTTCTGCCTCAACCTCCAGAGTAGCTGGGACTACAGGCGCCCGCCACCATGCCTGGTTAATGTTTTGTATTTTTAGTAGAGACGGGGTTTCACCGTGTTAGCCAGGATGGTCTCGATCTCCTGACCTCGTGATCCACCCGCCTCGGCCTCCCAAAGTGCTGGGATTACAGGCGTGAGCCACCACACCCAGCCCATTTCCCCATTTTCTTTATGCCTGTTGCACATTTCATTTTTTTTACTTGTAACTGGGAGACAAATGATGAGCACAGCCAGATAGACCAACCCTTCCTTGTTGAAAGCCAGGCTGCGAGGAGGCAGCCAGGCCAACCCCAGCCCTGTCACCCCCTCAGGCCCTCCTGGGAGAGTGGGGATAGACAATGTGTCCCCGCCAAGCCCCCACTCCAAGGCCACCAGGGGTCCCACGTCACAGCTCCTTTCCCGGGTTACAGTGTCCCAGGGGATGGTGACATCCTAGTTCCCACCCCTCGGATGTCCTGTGTTTGCGGGGACCTAGTAGGACAGGCAGCAGCCTCAGAACAGCCCGCTCATTAGGAACAGCAGGGAAGCCCCAGGCACTATTCCGTCCTCAGTACCCCGGGTATTCCAGAAGCCTCATTTTCATTATGGAGACATTCTCTTCTCCCTCCCGTCTCTGCTGCACGCTGAGCCGGAACCCCAGAGTGAGGTTCTGGCCAACAGTCCTCCTCCTCCTCCTCCTCCTATCAGCAGAATCTCCCTTGCGTGTTAACCACCCACTCAGTGAATCACAGCGATACAAGCATAGGTATGTGAGCCCTAAGCATGTGCAACTCCCTGGCTTCAGCGCCTTGGGCCACAGCAGGTTCCCTGGGGCTGGCCTCACAGCCTCCACGCTCCCTCCCCTGATGGCACCGCCCCAGTTTTGAAGACAGCATATGCCCTCCTTGAACGTTCCCAGGGTGCCGCCTCCACGCCCGGCTTCAAATCGGAGCCAAGGACCTGGGTACAGATCTGCCCCCGCCACAGGGGTGTGCATGGCTCGGCTGGAGGCGACACTCTGGCCAAGAGTTGGGAAGAGATGGTCTCTTTCTCACGCGCTATAGCGAGGACGGGCCCAGGGGCTGCAGGTGAGGAGAGTTCTCAGCAGCAGAGCCAGGAAACAGTCCAGCTGGAAACCATGGAAGGAGCTGAACCTGCGGCTGAAGGTCGACCCCTGGCCTGCTCTACCGTGAGCAGACAAATGCTCCTTTTGCATGGGCTTGCTGCCGCTACATTTGAAAGAAGCAGCTGTGCAGCACCCAGACTTCATGGCCACACCCTTAATCCAGGAATGGGAGCCAACGTTCGCCTGCAGGGTTGTTTTCTCTGCCTAGAAAACTCCTATGCACTCTTCAAAACCCAACTTAGGTAGCACCACCTCTGAAAGTTTCCGATCCCCTCCCCCGATCCCTCAGCATGGTCTGAGTCTTCCTTTGAAGGGCCATCTGCCCACAAGCTTGTGACCTCCTGGAGAACAGGGGTTACCTGCTGGACTTGCTTCACCCCAGCAGAGACACCCGAGTCCCCTGTCCATACCTCTTTTCTGGTGCACATCCTGGGACCCACTGGTAAAGGATTCTGGCTGCGTGGGCGTCATTGTGCTCTGGTGCAGGGCGGAGTCAGAATTGGTCCTGGCAGGGAGGGAGGAAGAGACAATGAGCCTGAGCCCAAGGCAGACAATGCGACAGTCCTGATCCCAGCCGAGACATGCTGGATGAACAGGGTGGCAGCTGTGGGTCATTTTTGTGAACTGCTGCACCTGAGCAAAGCTCTCAGGACCTCATTCTAAAAAGAGGCACCAGAGTGACTGTGGTGTTCATCTGCAAAGCCCATGAAAAACAAAAAGGAGTCGGACGAGGTGGCGCACGCCTGTGGTCCCAGCGACTCAGGAGGCGGAGGTGAGAGGATCACTTGAGCCCAGGAGTTCAAGACCAGCCTGGACAATAAAGCGAGGCTTCTTGGCTTTGGGGAAAGAATGGTGCCCTCCTGCTGAAACCTCCCAAAGAAGGAGCCCCACAGGTGCCCAGCCTTGGGGTATGAGGCTGGGCTGGAGACTTGTTACCAGGTCCCCTCTTGGTGACAAACACAATTGGGTGACTGCCCTCTGGGATGCTCAGTGTCACACACACACAGTGTGACAGGTGTAAGAGGCTTGGAGAAGGCCCCAGAAGGAATGAAGCCACTTAGAGGCCCCCGTGATTGGGAAGCCAACCTGAGGCAGGAGGTCTTCCTTCAACCAGCCCAGGAGATGCTTTTCCCTCTGCCTCCAGGGACCCCATTTCCCTCTGGGAACTGATGGGGAGAAGGCACAAGGCAACCCAATCTGCTCCTGGCTGCAGGTGCCTCAACAGTGGGTCCCCAGAAAGCCTCTTTGGCTGCCCAGCAAAATGTGGGTACAGCCACCAGCAACTGTGTGTCTCTGAGCAAGTGTTCTGACCTCTCTGTGCTGAAGTTCCTCATGTCTAAGATGGAGATGAACACAGTGCCCATTCCATAAAGCTCCATTCGTTTCATAGAAGTTAATGAATGTGATGGTGGGAACAGGGCCTGACTTACGATACGGGCTTGGTGAGAATTTAATATTGTATATTATATATTGTATATATATACATATATATTTTGAACAGCTTGCTTACTTTTCTTCTGTTACTTAACCTGCGTATGTATGTGTGTGTATGTGTGGTGTGTGCGCGTGTGTATGTATGTATATGGTTTTTTTTTTTGAGACAGGGTCTCACTCTGCCCCCCAGGCTGGAGGACAGTGGCACCATCATGGCTCACTGCAGCCTCAACCTCCCGAACTCTAGTGATCCACCCGCCTCGGCCTCCCAAAGTGCTGGGATTACAGGCATGAGCCACTGTGCCTGGCTCTATATTTTTTCTATTGTAGTAAAATATATATAACAGCCAGGCACAGTGGCTCATGTCCTGTAATCCCAGCACTTTGGGAGGCCGAGGCGGGTGGATCACTTGGGCCCACGAGTTTGAGACCAGCCTGGGTAATGTGGCGTGACCTTGTCTCTGCAAAAAAAAAAAAAAAAAAAAAAAAAAAAAATTAGCTAGAAGCAGCGGTGGGATGATTGAGTCTGGGAAGTCAAGGATGCGCTCAGCTGTGATCACGTCATTGCACTCCAGCCTCAGTAACAGAGTGTGACCATGTCTCAAAAAAAAATTATATATATATACACACACACGTTTGTGTACGTATGTATATGTGTGTATATATGTATAGTTTTAACTGTTTTTGAGTGTACAGTTCTGTGACATTAAGTAAATTCATGTGCAACCATAATCTATATTATTGTATGTTTTTATATTAACTATATTATTGTTATTTTAGGCCTTTGAGACAGGGTCTCGCTCTGTGGCCCAGGCTGGACTGCAGTGGCATGATCATAGCTCACTGCAGCCTTGACCTCCTGAGCTCAAGCGATTCTCCCACCTCAGCCTCCCAAGTAGCTGGGAATACAGGCACACATACATCTGGCTAATTCTCTCATTTTTCGTAGAGATGGGATCAGGCTGGTCTTGAACTTGTGGGCTCAAGTGACTCCTGCATTGGTCTCCAAAAGTGCTGGGATTACAGGCACATGTCAGCCACTGTGCCTGGCCTGTATTTTCCTAATCTTCCATCCTAAATGTATTAATATAATTTTATCGGCCTGGCACGGTGGCTTACGCCTATAATCCCAGCATTTTGGGAGGCCGAGGTGGGCAGATCACGAGGTCAGGAGATCGAGACCATCCTGGCTAACACGGTGAAACCTCGTCTCTACTAAAAATACAAAAACAAAATTAGCCAGGCGTGGTGGTGGGCGCTTGTAGTCCCAGCTACTCAGGAGGCTGAGGTGGGAGAATGGCATGAACCCGGGAGGTGGAGCTTGCAGTGAGCCGAGATCCCGCCACTGCACTCCAGCCTGGGGGACAGAGCGAGACTCTATCTCAAAAAAAAAAAAAAAAAAATTTACATCACATTTTCAGCGGCTGTTGAGTAACATGGGTACCTTCTCTGAATACAGCATTAAGTAGGAAAGAGCAAGCTACAGTGCTGAATATGTGGTATCGTCCCACTTTTTTTTTTTCTTGCGATGGAGTCTCACTCTGTCACCCAGGCTGGAGTGCAGTGGCTCGATCTCGGCTTAGTACAACCTCCACCTCCCGGGTTTAAGCGATTATCCTGCCTCAGCCTCCTGAGTGGCTGAGATTATAGGCACACGCCACCACGCTGGTGAATTTTTGTATTTTTATTAGAGATGGGGTTTCACCATGTTGGCCAGGCTGGGCTTGAACTCCTGACCTCAAGTGATCTGCCTGCCTCGGCCTCCCAAAGTGCTGGGATTACAGGCCTGAGCCACCATGCCCGGTCCTACTTTTGTTATTTTTTAAAGTCTAAATGGGGGGAAGGGAAATGTTAGAAGACCCTCCCAAAGCTGGAACTCCTGTCTTTCAGGGTGAGGGCTAATTTCTAGAAACTTCCAGATGCATCTTAGTTTGGTCATTTTTATAAGTGACTGTCCTGCTTTTCCACGTGTAACCATGATGACAGTTTGGTTTTGTTTCCAATGAGAAGGGGGCGGGGGGGCTCCAGCCACTGACCTTCTCCAGCTGGTGTCCGCGGGTGGCGAGAGGTACACAGTGCCGTAGGGGCAGCTGTCGGCGTGAGTGTGAGTTAAGGGGGCAGTGCCGCTGGCTGAGACCCCGCCTCCATCAACACACTCTCAGCCAGGGCTTCCTGCCCCCGGCTGGCTGGTTGGGCTCAGCCTGGAGCCTGCAAACAGCTGGGACCAGTAGGGCGGGGAGGGGGGCAGGAGGCGTTTCCTGCGGCCTTTCCTGCCTGGCTACAAGCAGCCCCCGTTCCAGGGGCTCCCCAGGGGTATGGCCCTGTCCACCTAGCACTCAGCACTCTGCTCCGTGAGCACACGTGCGGGCTGCACCCCTTCCAAGGGAGGGGGTTCTGGGCCATGAAAGTGGGGCCCGTGGGGGCGCTGGGGAGTCTGAGTTCAGCTGACCCCGGTCTGGACTCTCCATCCTGGGCTGACGGGGTGGCTCCCGAGGCCCAAGGGCTCGGTCTGGGGCCCAGCTGGTCGAGCTCCCCCAGCCCACGGAAATGAGAACCGGAGAACAAGCTTCTCTGTTCTGGAGAGCCGGGGGATCCCGGGAGCAACCCGAGGCCGCTCAGACTCTGGTGTTGCGGGGCCCGGCTGGCTGAGCACCAAGGGGCGGCTGAGTTGTGGGGGGAGGGGGACTCTGGCTGATCTCTGCTTGACCGAGCTGCAGAGGCAAATTTTACTCCTGTCTTATAGAGATGGAGCCTCCCTTGGATGCGTCCAGATCTCACACAAACCCCCTCAGCCCCACTGCCTTGGCTGGGCTGCCCTCCGTGCAGCTCGCGGGAGAGGCCTCATCAGCTCACAGCTCTGACTGTGGGCTCCCTGCTCACGGCCTTCCTGGCCCCACTGCGCCGCCAGGTGTCTAAGCCCTCTGTGGTCAGGTATCACCTTTCTCAACTCCTGCCTTGGGAGCTGTTCTCTGTGCCCCCGAGCCCCCAAGTCTGGCCAAAGGCTCTAGGGCTTGTGGCACAGCCTCCTCCAGGAAGTCCCCTAGGCTGCCCTTGAAATCAAGCCTCCCAGTTGGTGCTGCCCTGATTCTGTCGCCAGAGCTGGAAGCAGGCAGCCCTGTCAGAACCTGCTGGGTAAACTTGGGGTCCTGCCAGCACCGACAGGTCCTGGCCTCCCACCCTCATCCTCTGGGGAAAAGGATATCTGCCGTCCGTGTTTGTCCACTGACAGGGGCCGGCGGTGCGGGGAGCCGAGCCGGCCGCGCTCCCGGTACACCCTGTCCACCAGCCCATGGTGCCGGGTGGTCCGGCTGGTGTCCAGGCCCGAGGATTGGAAGGGGGTCTGGGGGAGGAGATGGAAACAGAGAGAGAGAAACCCAAACAATGGTTACCAGCTGTGGCCCCAGCGCTGGCCCCAGAGTCTGATCGCAGGGCCCCCCACTCCGGAGCACCCTCGGCCAGCGCTCCACAGCCTGGGATGGGCTTCTTCCTTCAGCCCCAGCTCCCCGGCTCTCCAAGCACTGGGGGGCAGGGAGGGGGTGTGAGCCAGGGTCCCGGGAGCCAGGGTGGCAGGGGCGTGCAGTGCAGCTGGCATGCACAGGCCAGGCAGAGCGGCACAAGCTCGGGGCCAGCGCCCGCCGGGTGCCAGGGGTGTAGCCGGCCTGGGCAGCCCGCCTCCCCAGCCTCACCAGGTGCAGACAGGCCTCCACCCTCTCTCTCCGGGCCTGGCCGGCCTCCTACCCCCACCTACGTCATCCCTGGAGGGGCCTGCCAAGAGACGGCCCAGGGGCTTCCAGCCCAGCACTGTTTCGGGGCCCACCTGGCCAAGCGCGAGTTCCCGGGAGGCTTCCTTGTGGAGCCCAGGGCTGCTCTTGATTGAGACACGGCCCCCACACGCCCTCCCCTGCAGCCTTCTCCAGGCACTCCAGGCACCACTGGAAACAAGTACAGGCACTTTCCGGAGCCATGGCCCACTGCTTGACTGGACGGGGCTTTCTCCCAGCACCTGGGGCTGGCACCGGGCCGGCCCTCCCCAGGCCCTGCTACATGCCCGGCCTCATGCCCCCGGGGCTGCCAGGAGCCCGCCCTGACCCTGTGTTCCCCACTTGCCATCTGACCGGGGTGAGATCAGCAGGCCCTGCCAGCTCTGGATGCAGCCAATCCCCCGGTCCGGCCATCTGGCCCCTGAGCCCTTATGCCTTCTCTGGGCAGCCAGGCAAAATGAGACTCTGATACTAAAGTGAGTCTCCCCTGCAGAAGCCTGTCCATGGCTGGGATCGCTGCTTTGTCCCAGTCTCGGCCAGAGTTCAGGGCTGACTGCTGTCCCTAGCCCTGGGGACCCCCAAGTTTGTCTTTGATCCAGCATGAACTTTGCTGGTTTGGGTCTTTCTGTGGCTCTTGCCCCCAAAAGGCTATGGGCATGGGAGACGTGGGCCTGTGACGATGAGGGTGGGAACTATGCTGTCCAGTGCACAGGCTCCTGAGGACAGGGGCCATTCATCTCCTTCCAGAGATGCCTTGAAACCCAGAGGGGAAACTGAGGCAGCCGAAGCAGAGTCAGAGGCATAATGAAGCGGGGGCTGGCCACGCCCTGGCTCACCACGTCCCGCCTGCTGGCCTGGTTTGGGAAATGCGTGCACACGTCTGTGTGTGTGTTTGTGTTTGTATTTGTGTATGTATACAGGGACAGACCATGCAGCTTTGGGGCACATGCTTGGATTCTGCTCTGCTGGACCCCAGATGGGGATACGCGGCTGTGGCATCTGCCCCAGATGGACCCCAAGAGTCCCCAGGGCCTCTCGACGCGACCATACGCACTTCCCGAGATGGGGGTGCGGAGTGGATCCGTTTCCATTTGGCGGACGGGACACCTCCACCTCCCTGGGAGCCGCGGGGGCGGCCGCTTGGGGAGCTCAGGGATCCCCAGCGCCCGCACACGGGTCGGGGTCTTGCAGGCTGGCGCCGGGGACGCCGCGGCCTCAGCCTGGGGGCTCATTTACCAGAGAGACAGGAGCCGCTGCCAGGGCCTCCCCCAGAAATCCGCTGGGCTGAAAATGCAAAGAACCGAGACTTTGAGACGCTGCTGCCTTGCCTGGCCCCGAAGGCGGGATGCGTGGGACCCCCCTAGGCTGTGGGCCTCGGGCAACAAACACCCAACAGGGTCCTGTGCCCCTCGGCCCCACTCAGGCTGAGCTTGGGAGGTGCCCAGAGACAGACTGTCTTCCAGGGAAGAGGGGACAGGAGAAACAGGAAGGGGAGAGACGGGCAAGAGGGGAGAAAACCCAGCCAGGAAGGGCTGTGACAACGAACAGGCCCAGCATCAGTGACGGCCCGCACTCAGTGTGCCAGGGGAAGTGCACCGTGGGGCCAGCCCAAGGATCCCTGCCCTGTCCAGCAGTGGTGCAGGTCGGGGTGGAGCTGGTGGGTGACTCGGGAGGGGCCCCGGCTCCATCTGGGCTTGTCAGTGGCCATGGCTGTGTCTGAGCTGGTTTTCTCAGCCACAGAGTAGGTGTGCCCCCAGGGGGACCTGTCCATGCAGAGCCCATACACCATCCTGGGGGTGGCCCTGATTCACAGGCCAGCTCCCTCGGCCCCACCCCATCCCCATTTCCACCTGCAGACCAGGGACAGGGAAGAGGGCCGCTGTGGGCCTTATCTCCTGTTTACGATAAGGCTGTGCACGGCGGCTGTGCGGCCTGCGGGAGCCGCGCTGTGTGGGCCTCTGCCAAGAAACGTTTGCAGACAAGTGGGGTCAGGCCGCCGGGCCTCCTTCTGAGAATTGCTGGGCTTGTGGATTAGTGAGGCAGGACAGAGCCAAGCCCCAGCGGCCCCGAGCGGTTCCCGCTGCCGCACAGCCGGCCAACAGGTGTAGCGGCTGCCGAAATGCTGGAAGCCAGATGGAGGGCTCGCCTTGGGGTCTGCTGATGGGGAATGGGTTGGGGGGGATCCTGGTGCACCCTGGCGGGGCCACTCTGCTTCCTCCGGTTCCCAGGGCAGACAAGGAGAAGGCAGGGGTTGGGTGGGCTCCGGCAACTGTCTGGTGACCCCAGCTGTCCTCAATGTCTGGCCCCCGGTGGGAGGCTGGGGGAAGCTCCCCACCGTGGGGGCAGGGCCAGGGGGTGGGGCACTCACCTGGAAGGGCAGGTCCATGGTACCACTCCCAATCTGGTTCACGTTGGGCAGGGACCCACCATAGTACTGGCCGCGGCTGGGGCCCAGTTGCAGGTACTGGGATTTCTGGAGCTGGAGCTGCGAGAGAGAAGCCAGCAGCTGCAGGAGGCGTCACCTCCCAGGCTCACCCCGGAGTGCCAGCCCCAAAGGCACAAAAAGACCCAAGTGGTAGGATTGACAGCGTAAGTGCAGAAGTTTGCAGGACCTCATGACCCAGATGCTTAAGGAAACCAGGTGTCCCTCCACCAAAAATGGCAGAATCAGAAACCCGAGGTGCCGGGACGGCTCCCCAGGCAGGGCAATGCACCGTGTGGAAACCCATGGCTGCGAACCTAGGGAGCTGGCTGCCTTGCTGCTGACTCGGCCAATCAATGAATGCGCAAGAGAGGCACTGGGGGGCCTGCAGCCTGCCAAGAAGGCCCCTCACCAGCCCAGGGGAGCCATTTCTTATCACGGCCAGAGGCTGTGACTTGGCAGGCCAGGCGGCTTTCCACTGGCCTCAATCAGAGGGAGCTGTCTCAGAAGTGTGGTGATGGCCTTCAAAGGGTGGGACTTGTGATCCTGATGGCAGCCCGCACAGGGCCAGGGCAGCCAAGTCAGTCCCCCAGACCCAGCTTGAGTTCTAGGGGGTCCTGAGCTCCATGTTCCTTCCTCATGGTACCTCCCAGCCTCTTGGGGACTGGGCCCAGCTGAGTGCCTTCATCTCGGCTGCATCCCTGCTTCCCACTCCCTGATTGCATCGGGGCACAGAACCAGGGGCCAGGAGCTCCCCGACTGGTCACGCTGACTCTGAGCAGGGCTGGAATCTGGCCTCCTCCCCCTCATGCGGTTGACGCTGATTTGCCAGTAACAGAGGCCCCTGACCCAGGTGGCACAACCCGAGGCCCTTGGGGATGCTGGTCCAGGATGCCTGCCATGCAACCAGGGGAGGCAGCCACCGTGAGGAGAGGCGGGGGCTGGGTAGGCAGGAGGGAGGGGTGGTTGTCCCCTCTGGCCCAGCAGGGGCGGTTGCTAGGGTGGATACTGTGTACACAACAAGGCCGACTCGTTCCTTACAAACAGCTCCTGGCAGTGTGTGAAGAGCTGGCCGCCCCACCGCCCCAACTTCCTGGGGGGGCCCTGGACACTGGAGGCGGAAGTAAAGCCCGGGAACTGGCCGCCTGCCCAGCTGAGCACCTCGCCCAGGTAAACAGCTGTTTCCTGTGAGCTGCAGTGGAGCCGATGGTAAGATTAACCTTGTGTGTTATTGGGTGGCTCTCGAGGGTCTGGGGGTCCGGCCCAAGGTCTGTGCTGGGAACCCTTGGTGGCCGGTGGCCGGACACATACACGACGAACACCCAAAGTGTCCTTCCCAGCAGTCACACCAGATGAAACAGGCCAGCTCCGGGCTGCAGCAAGGGGATGGGGTGCAGGGTAGGGGTCCCTCAGCTCCCACCCCACGCCTACCTGGGTATAGGTCGCCTGTGGCCTCCCGTGACCTTCTCCACCCTCTTCTGTGTCCAAGTAGCATGACAGAAACCTGTGCTACGTTCACCTCTCACTGACTGCATGGCCCCAGAGGCGTGACCCCTCCTGTACCTGTGTTCCCCACCTAGAGTGAGTGCTACAGGCGGGTGTGAGAGGGACACACGATGTGTGACACAGCAGGTACTCATGCCACATGCGTTTTCTACATGGGCTGAGCCGCCAGCTCCCAGGAGGCCAGACATCAGGGGCAAGAACTCCCTGGAGCAGCTTTGTTTGCACTATGTCCCCGGGCCACAGGAAACCTGCGATGCAGGGACAATCTACAGGACTGGGGACGCACAGAACTCTCATGGTTCCCAAGCCCTATCTCTGTCCAAACCTTGCCCACAATACCCAGCTCCTGCCCACTTTGCTGTAGGCACTCAGGCTTCGGAGCATAGCGCCCGGGCCAGGAGTGGACACTGAGCAGGGACTGTGCTCTTCTTTTTTTGTTGACGCTGTTTGTTTTTGTGTTTTGAGATGTAGTTTTCACTCTGTTGGCCAGGCTGGAGTGCAGTGGTGCCAACTTGGCTCACTACAATCTCCACCTCCCAGGCTCAAGCGATTCTCCTGCCTCAGCCTCCCAAGTAGCTGGGATTACAGGCACAAGTCACCATGCCTGGCTAATTTTTTTTTTTTTTTTTCCCTAATAGAGATGGGGTTTTTCACCATGTTGCTCAGGCTGGTCTTGAACTCCTGACCTCAAGTGATCCACCCGCCTCGGCCTCCCAAAGTATTGGGATTACAGGAGTGAGCCATCATGCCTGGCCTCTGCTCTTCTTTTGGGGAAGCCCATGCTCATTCTTGGTTTTGCATGAGTTGTACAGTAAAGGGTTAACCTGGCCCAAAGAGAGGTCTGGCATTTGTCCCCAGCTCCTGGTAGGTGATCTGCAGGAGAATATCATGCCTGATAAGAGTGTCATTGTGTGCCTGAGGCCTTGGGCTATGGCAGAGTCTGTTCACACTGTGGTTTTAGGGTGGGGGTTTGGGCACATCAGCTTGACATCTGGAGGGACTAGAGACAGGTTGGCCATGAGGGTGCTCAGCCACGTCTATAGGACCAGCCCCCAGTACAGACCCTGGACATGCAGGCAAGGGGAGCTTCTGCAGCTGGCAGTGCTCCATGCTGGGAGAACTGTGCACTGTTCACATCTGCCTCTTCCCTTGGATGAATTTTTTTTTTTTTTTTTTTTTAGATGGAGTCTAGCTCTGTCGTCCAGGCTGGAGTGCAGTGGCGCCATCTCGGCTCACTGCAACCTCTGCCTCCAGGGTTCAAGCAATTCTCTCACCTCAGCTTCCTGAGTAGCTTGGGATTACAGATGTGCAACACCACACCCAGCTAATTTTTGTATTTTTAGTAGAGACGGAGTTTCCCCACATTGGCCAGGCTGGTCTCGAACTCCTGACCCCAAGAGATTCGCCCACCTCAGCCTCCCAAAATGCTGGGATTACAGGTGTTAGCCACCACACCCAGCCTCCCTTGGGTAATTTTAATGTGTCCTTTCACTGCAATAAACTGTAAGCATGAACAAAACGGCTTCTAGGGAGTCCCTCCAGTGAATTTTCTAGCCAGAGGGTGGGCACAGGGACTCCTGAGTCTGCAGGAGCTGACTGTCCTCCCCGGCCTAACTGGAACCCCTGGGAGCAGGGTCTTCCTTTCTCTGGGGTCCCAGGGTGGTGGGACGCCAGCCTGGGCTCTGCCCCCACGGACCTCTGGCCTCAGATGGAAGAACTGCCAGATGTCACGGCACTGCAGGCAACATCACAGCTTTTCTCACTGCCACATCACAGTCCCCTGCCCTCCCCCTCCCGTTGTGCTCCCCAAACCACTGAGACCCTGAGGATGAGCTCCATGAACCCAGCAGCCAGCCCAGGGCCCGCTGCTCAGCAGCGCCTGCTGGCAGAATCCACAAGTAAACAAAGATGTGAGGGGGTGAATGAATGAACGAACGCTGCTGCGCCCCCTCCACAGCTGACTTCACAAGCCAGGTGACAGGCCCGTCTGGAGACTGTACAAGCACTTAAGATTAGAACCCAGGAGGCCTCAGGCGGCAGCTTGGCCACCCCCTTCCACAGCTGGCCCAGGCAACACAAGCCACCTCAAGGTGTAACCCTCACTTGGAGCCAGCGGCTAGGATGCCACAGCAGCTCCAGCCTGCCCTACACAGAGGCTCGGGGCTGACCTGGGACTCAGGTCTCCTGTCTCCACACCATTCCCGTGGCTGTCAACAAGCGGGGCCACAGGTGAAACAGCTGAGGCCTGGAGAAGGCATCTCATAGGAGTCGGGAAAGCTGCAGCTCCCAGGGTACCCCTCATTCATGGCCTGTGGGCCAGACAGATGGGTATCTGGTCCCAGCTCCCCAGCTGTGATAGTAGACCCCACTGGCGATTTGGAGGGCCCTGCTGAGGACGGGTGGGTGCCCCGCTAACCACGCTTTGCCTCCGGCCTCCCCAGCCTCACTCCCTCCAGCCGCCCAAGCCTCAAAGTGCCCCCAGCTTGTCCTTTCCCCGCTGACCCCCATGCAGGGCCTGACAGCCCCTGCTTTAACTTAGAGGGGCATCTCCAACACCCCTGCCCAAGAAGCAGCCCCCCAAGTCACAATCGCACCAGACTCTGGCTTTGTTGTTGTTGTTTTGAGATGGAGTCTCGCTCTTGTTGCCCAGGCTGGAGTGCAATGGAGTGATCTCGGCTCACTGCAACCTCCGCCTCCTGGGTTCAAGCGATTCTCCTGCCTCAGGCTCCTGAGTAGCTGGAATTGCAGGCACACCACCACACCCGGCCAATTTTTGTAGTTTTAGTAGAGACGGGGTTTTGCCATGTTGGCCAGGCTAGTCTCAAACCCCTGACCTCAGGTGATCCGCCTGCCTTAGCCTCCCAAAGTGCTGGGATTACAGGAGTGAGCCACTGGGCCTGGCTCAGCCATCCTTTCTCTTACAATTAAAGAGAAAGGCCCACCCTAATCCAGGACGGTCTCATCTGGAGACCCTATTTCCAACTACAGTTGACCCTGAGACAACACGGGGATTGGGGAGCCCACCCTCATGCAGTCAAAAATCCAAGTATAATTTTTTTTTCTTTTTATACTTTTTACTTCTATTTATTTCTTCATTTATTTCTTTTGAGACAGGCTCTCACTCTGTCGCCCAGGCTGGAGGCCAGTGGCACAGTCACACCTCACTGCGGCCTTGGCCTCCCAGGATCAGGTGATCCTCCCGCTTTGGCCTCCTGAGTATCTGGAGCCACAGGCACGAACCACCGTGCCCGGCTAATTTTTAATTTTTTGTAGAGATGGAGTCTCACTATGTTGACCAGCTGGTCTCCAACTGCTGGCTTCAAGCAGTCCTCCCACCTCAGCTTCCCAAAGTGCTGAGATTAGAGGCATGAGCCACCGTGCCCCACCCCAGTATAACTTCTGACTCCTCCAACGCTTAACTAATAGCTTACTGTTGACTGGAAGCCTCACTGATAATATGGTCAATTAACACAGATTTGGTATCATCTATATATTACTTACTGTATTACAATAAAGCTAAAGAAAATGATACTAAGAAAATCATTAAGGAAGAGAAAATGTTTGCTATTTGTGAAGTGGAAGGGGATTATCCCAAAGGTCTTTGTTCTCACTCCTCACTGTCCGAGGAGGAGGAGGAAGAGGAGGAGGAGGAACAGCAGCAGCAGGAGGACGGCGGCAGCTTGGTCTTGCTGTCTCACGCATGGCAGAGGCAGGAGAGAATCCACGTATGAGTAGATATGTGTGGCTCAAAACCACTGATCCAAAGAATCAACTGTAAGGCCACCTTCCCAGGTTCCAGGAGTGGGGGTGTGGACTACCTTTTTGTGGGACATGATTCACCCCTCTACAGGGCTTTTGAGGGGGTATCAGTACCTGCCACTCTCCAGATGGGAAAACTGAGGCCCCACACACCTGGAACTTAACCCCTGCATGACCAGCAGGACTGAAGTCACATGGCCCCTCCTGGGACAAGTGTTACTGAAGCCACCCGATCTCAGATGAGAACTCGCCAGCATCAATGGAGGCATGTGGGAGGCAGATGTGGGCCCAGCTCTGATGCTACAAGCTGACCGCAGGGACCCCTGCTCCTGATACAGCCTGCACCGGGACTCCCTCACACAGTCCTACCTCCGCACCTGACCCCTCTACAGAGCCCTGTGTAAAGGTGGCTTCTCAGGCCTCTGCTGACCCCTCAACAGAGCCCTGTGTAAAGGTGGCTTCTCAGGCCTCCGCTGACCCTTGCCCCTTGCTGACAGGACCCTCACCCTGGAGAACGCCCACCTCTGCCTCTGTCTGTGCCCACGTCCACGATCCTGCTGAGTCTACATCCCCTGCCCTGTCCAGGCGGCATCCACAGGGCTGGATGGAGCAGGGGCTGTGAGGTGGGGGAATGGGGGCCGGATGGCCCTGGGGTGGCCCCGGTGTAATACCGCTGTGGCTACTTCTCCAGGACGTGGAGAGATGTTCGGGCAGCACCCAGTCTCCCGGGAACCCTGCACAGGACACAGAGACACCCCAACCTGCTGGCCCTCCCTGGGACTCGCTCTGCAGATGGGGCCAGCCTTGGTCAGGCCCAGAAGCAATTGCCATGGCAACTGGCCAACCTTCTAATGAGATTGAGGGAAGCAGACGGGCTGATGGCTGAGCTTGGCCCTGCAAAGCCGTGGTAGGCCAGGGCCTGCCTGTGGGGGGCCAGAGAGGGAGGCGCTGTCTGTGCCAAGCAGTCCTCAGTTTCCCCACCTCCCCACCTCTAGGCTTCAAGGTCTAGTCTCCACTCTCCCTGACCACTAAGCTCCAGCTCACATGCTTCCTCCCGGAGCCACCAGTCACTACCTCTGGGCCTTTGCACTGGCGCTGCCTGCACCAGAAGGCTCTTCCCCCTGGGCCCACCGCTGCCCAGCACTAAGCCTCCCCCAAGGGGCCACCCTCTGCATGGCCCCTCCCCTGACAGTCCAGATGGGGAAACTGAGGCTCAAGAAAGCACAGGGACTGCCTGAGTGCAGAGGCAGCATGCACCTCAGCCTAGGGCGTGGCCCTACAAGACGAAGCGGGGGGAGCGAACACTTTCTTCAGCCCAGTGAATGCACAGGACGCACCTCGATCCTGGATCCTGGGAGCTGACCAGGACCTCGGGGATTCGCACCCCTTGACCCTGCAGCCCCATAACTCAGGGCTTTCCAAAATGGAGTTCTGGGAAGGCTGATGAGGGCAGAGGGACCCTGGAATGGGGAAGGAGGCCTGGGCCTTGGAGGGCTCTCCAAGCGTCCCAGCAGCCACAGGCAGGGATGTGTGGTGACTTGAAGGACACCCCCACAGGGCAGGAGCCTTCATCCTCCCATGTCCACGCTGGCTGGTACCTCTGCTGCTGGCACGAAGCCCAGCTGGGCCAATAGCTGAGAACCAACTGAGGCTCAGGCACCCACCAGCTCAGCCAGTCCGGCTCCCGCCCCACCACAGCAGCGTCCCCACCTCCCCTCCCAGACTCAAGGCGAGAGTCTGCCCAGCACTGGGCATGGTTCTAGGTTCAGTGGACGTGGCTGCCAGCCAGCCAGACGGGCACTGCTCACACAAGCCCGTAGCCCAGAGCAGGCAGCAAGCATTAGATCTCCAGGCAAGTGGTGAATGCTGGAGCTTCAGCCTGAGCCACTGTGCGGTGGTGGACTGGCAGAGACACAGCATGGGGGAGTCTTGAAGGGGAGGAGGAACAGCAGATGCAGAGGCCCAGGACTGGGAGCTCATAGGGTCTGAGATGGGCCACCAGGGGTGAAATACGGTCACCGATGGAACAGAAGCTTCTGAAGCCATTCAGCATCAACAGACAGAGCAGGACTCTTCTCTTAAAGGCTCCAGGCCTCCACCGTGAGGCCTCACCTGCCTGCTGCCCAGGCCCATGGTGAAGGAGCCGGCCCCACAGCCCTGTCACCGCCCCCGCCCCAGCACTCCCGGGGGACATGCCATCTGCTCCCTGCAGTTGAGACCTCGGCTTCAAAATGAGGCCTGCAGGAGCTGGCATGCGCCTTGATCCAGCGCCACGCTCAGGATCCCCCGCTCCCCAGGGGTTCCCCTTGTCACTGCCCTGAATCAAGCAAAAGCAAGGAGGTGAACACCCTCCGGGCCGGCTTTTAACCAGACGCACTAGCAGGGACGGCATCCCCAATGCCAGGAGGGGCCAATGCCAGTGTGAGAAGGGAGACAAGGACGAAAGCCCTCGGGCCTCTGCCCTGCCCTCAAGTCTCTGACAGGCACCCCCAAAGCTCCGAGTGATGTCGGAGGCTGCAGCAAAGCCTTCTGTCTCTGACTTGTGGACACAGAACTTCCCACGTCTGACCCTCAAGCCTCCTCCTACCCTCCTCCAAGGGCCCAGCAAAGAGCCCCAGATCTCATGCATTTTGCTCGGATGCCCGTCGCCAATTGCCTGTGCGTGTTGTAGGGGAGGATTTTCTGCCCGGACACCTCGCTGTAGGGGTAAGGGATGCATGCCCGGCATCCCCTGATCAATTCATTCTCCCAGAGGCCGGGGCTGGGTAATGGCTGCCGGGTACACAGGGAATGTGGAAGCTGCTGCCCACCTCCAGGCACTGGGTCCCAGGCGAACAGGCTGGTGACTGAGGGGATCCCCAGCTGTGTAGCAGGAGCTGCCAGCCCTGACAGATGCTCCCCAGGGAGCTGCCACTGCCCACCTCTGGAGACTGTGTGTGTGGGAACACAGCTCGCAGCGGCAAGGCCACAGCCTGTGATGTCCCGCGTCTGTTTTCTTTCTCTCTCTTTTTATTTGCGACAGGGTCTTGGTCTATGGCCCAGGCTGGAGTGCAGCAGCACGATCAGGGCTCACTGCAGCCTCAACCTCCCAGGCTCAAACAATCCTCCCACCTCAGCCTCCTAAGTAGCTGGGAGTAGTGGTGTACACCACCATGGCTATTTTTTTTTTTTCTTTTTTTTTTTTGTCTGTTGAGACAAAACCCTAGGTTGTTTTTTTTTTGTCTGTTGAGACAAAACCCTAGGTTGTCCAGGCTGGCCTCAAGCAATCCTCCCACGTTGGCCCCCAAAGTGCTGGGATGATGACAAGTGTAAGTCACTGCGCCCGGCCCACCATTGGTTTCTCTTTGTGGCCTGTTCCTTTTTATTTTTTAAAAATCTTTTACGTGAAAAATATGCTTTCAAAAAAGCTGCAATAAAATCCACATACAAAATTTACCATGATCTTGTTTGAAAGTGAATGATTCAGAGACGTTTAGTACACTGTCAACCATCACCTCTGTCTGGTTCTAGAATATTTCAATCACTCCCTAAAGAAACCCCGTACGCATCAGCAGTCACTCCCCATTCCCCATCCCCCAGTGCCTAGCAGCCACTAATCCGCTTCCTGTCTCTGTGGATTTATCTGTTCCTGACTTTTTTTTTGAGATGGAGTCTCGCTCTTGTTGCCCAGGCTGGAGTGCAGTGGCGCAATCTTGACTCACTGTAACCTCCACCTCCTGGGGTCAAGAGATTCTCCTGCCTCAGCCACCTGAGTAGCTGGGATTACAGGCGCGCGCCACCAAGCCTGGTGGATTTTTGTATTTTTAGTAGAGACGGGTTTCACCATGTTGGCCAGGTTGGTCTTGAACTCCTGACCTCAAGTGATCTCCTCACCTAGGCCTCCCAAAGTGCTGGGATTATAGGCAGGAGCCACCATGCTTGGCCAGCCCCTCTGTTTTCTTACAGGAGTTTTACACTTCTAGTTCTTGCATTTAGGTCTTTGGTCCATTCTGAGTTCATTCTGGCTGTCAACTTTGTTTTTGCCTCAGTCCCTCCACGCTGTGGATCCCCACCCACGTTCACTGAGGGCCCAGTGAGAAGAGCCGAGCTGACCCCTCACTGCGTGCCTGGTCCACCAGAGTTCCTCAGTAAACATCTGCCGAGCTTGGGAAGCGATAAGGAATGATGATGAGAGCATCACGGGCGCGTGGATTCCAGGCCGAGTCTCCTGGGCCCTGGAGACACTTCCCTGCTGCCTCCTCCCTCCCTCCAATCGTGTAAATACAGAACCACATACACAAACACCAGGGCTGCCTCGGAATGCCTTTTATCAGGCATGGTTGCTGCTGCCAAATTTCCAGACCCAGCTGAACAGAGGGTCCGCCGTGAGCACGTTTTGTTTCTCTTGTAGGTGGTGGCTGGGATGTGTGAAGGTTCCCTTGGGGGCTGAGTACACACAGCTGGCTCACAGGGGCCTCCCTCCCCACAAAGGACACTCCAGCCCTGCCAGCTGGCCAAGCGCCCACCCTGGGTGGGCCTTGCAGCAGTCCTAAGAGGGGGGAGACACAGCTGTACCCTTATTTTGCAAGCTGGTAAACTGAGGTACTAAGGGACTACAGGAGGGGCCTCAGTTACAATCCAGGCTCTTTCCCCAGCTGGGAGGGCTGTCTCTTGTCATCTTTTTTTTTTTTTTTTTAAGAGTCTTGCCCTATTGCCCAGGCTGGAGTACAGTGGAGTGAACACGACTCACTGTAGCCTCTGTCTTCTGGGTTCAAATGATCCTACTGCCTCAGCCTCCCAAGTAGTTGGGACTATAGGTGCACGCCACCACACTCAGCTAAGTTTTTTATTTTCAGAGATGGGGTTTTCCTGTGTTGCTCAGGCTGGTCTTGAACTCCTGGCCTCAAGTGATCCTCCCGCCTGGTTTCCCAAAGTGCTGGAATTACAGGCGTGAGCCACCACACCTGGCCTCCTGTTGTTATTCTGAAGGGCCTCTGGAGTATCCCCAGGCTTAAAGCTCTCTTTTCCTTCCCCCAGAGGCAAACCCCAACTCCCCACTGGCGGCACTCAGGGCCTTCCCCCGCCTTTTGCCTCTGGGCCTGGTACCCACCAAGCCCTTGTCTGGAACCTTCCACAACGGTTCCCATTCATCATCTGGGACTCAGTTCAAGCACTACCTCCCCAGCAAGCCCTGCCGGACCCCCAGTCCCTGCATCCAAAATAACCCTCTGTCTTCGCAGCCCAGGCTGCCATAAGAAAATACCAAAGACCAAGCAGCTTAAATGACAGAATGTCTTCCCCTGGACAGAATGCCTTCCTTCTGGAGGCTGGAAGTACAAGATCAGGGCCCAGCAGTACCCAGACCAGGTTCCAGGTATAGCGCCTTTCCTGGCCCAGGAGGGGGCCGCCTTCTGAGTCCTCGCATGGCCTCTCCCAGCTGTGTGTGCTTAGAGATCTCCCTTCCTCTTCTTACGAGGCCTCCAATCCTAGAGATCAGGAACCCCCTTATGGCCTGATTTAACTTTAACTACCTCCTAACAGCCCATCTCCAAAGACAGCCCCGCTGGGGGTGAAGGCGTCAACATGTGAGTTTGGGGGAGACAGAACTCAGTCTGCGGCACCTGCTCACAAATAAGCCGCCCGTGTCTTTCCGCAGGCCAACATGCCCTGCCCCGGGGGCCCGGCACCACCCCCAGGCACTGTCCATAAACAGGTGTATCTGCAACTGGGCAGCTCAGAACCGCCCCACATCCCAAGTCATCAGGGGGCAACCACAGGCAGCCAAACCCAGGCGAAGCCCAGGGAGCCCAGGATTCTCTCTGCAGGAGCCCGTGGGGCACAGGGTGGGTGAGGAGAGGGGGTTTCTGGGCCGGGCTCCAGTGTGCCCTAGCCCTGAAGGGCCAAGTGTCTGCGATACAAGGGTGACCAGCAGTGCCTGCCCCCCACCCCCCAGGGCAGCCAGGCAGCTGAGATGTGACAAGCAGGAAGCTGTGGGCGGTGTTTCGGGAACCAGTCTCCCAAAGATAAGCAATGTGCCTACTCGGTGGGGTTCACGGGCCGGGGACGCATGGGGGCTGGCAGGGGACCTGCCGACCACCTGGAGGCAGCACAAGGTAGCAGGAGCGGCCCAGAGTTCAAGGCCAGGCAGCCCAGGATGAATAGGGTCCTGTGCTAGATGGACTCACGGCCCCCCCGAAACTCACGTCCACCAGAACCTCGGAATGTGACCTTATTTGAAAATAGAGAGTTTCTGCAGATGTAATTAGTGTGGGATCTTGAAATGAGATCATCCTGGAATTAAGGAGGTCCCTGCATCCAATGACTGGTGCCCCCATGAGAGGGGAGGACAGAGACACTGAGGAAAGTGGGCCAAGCACCAACAGAGGCAGAGATCGGGGTGCTGCATCTACAAGCCAAGGACCTGCCGAGGATTGCTGGGGCCACCAGGAGCTGGAAAGAGGCCTGAGACTGGCTCTCCCTCATGGCCTCAGGAGGAACCAACCGTGCTGACTCCTTGATCTTAGACTTCTGGCCTCCGGAGATGAGAGACAATACATTTCCATTGTCTTAAGCCACCTGATTCATGGTGCTTCGCTATGGCAGCCTAAGAAAATTAGCCCAGGCTGAGCACACTGGCACACACCTGCAGTCCCAGCAACACGGGAGGCAGAGGCAGGACTGCTTGAGTCCAGGAGGTGGAGGCTACCGTAAGCCAAGATTGTACCACTGCACTCCAACCTGGGCAACAGAGCGAGACACTGTCTCTTCAAAATAAAAGGAAGGAAGAAAGGAAGGAGAGAGAGAGGAAAGGAAGAAGGAAAGAAGGAAACAAACCCAGCCCCTGAACTGTGGAGGGCCTGGGACAAACCCTTTCCTCTCCAAGCTCCCTCTGGGCACGGTACTCAGCTAAGGCCACAACTGCGGGCACACTAGGAGGAGACGGCCACGGGGACCACTGGCGGCCTCTGGGCTGGTCCCCAGGAGTAGGGGGACCAAGAGGGGTACCATTGGCTGCAGAGTAGGGTCAGTAAGGGCCCAGAGGGTGCAGGAATCCTGAGACTAGGGAGTAGGGAGGGGTGGTTACAGGAACCATCCAGAGTGAAGGATGAGGTAGGCAGCGGGTCGGGCGGCAGGAACTGCAGGGGTGGGAGTGGAGGCTGGACACAGGGAGCAGAGATCAGGCCAGGCCAGCACTCATGGTGGTCACGGCAGAGGGACGGGGAGGGTGTAGATGAAGTTCAAACCAGGACAGCACAAGGGGTGGCAAATGCCCAGCCAGTGACTCTATGGCAGGCCTATGGGGAGTAGGGGGGCCCCAGTACACCGGGAGAAGCGCCCCTCCCGAATACACGACTCCCCGGAAGGCCCTGTGGGTATGACCCCGACTCCACCCCAAAGTCCAGGGGCTGTACCAGGTAGCGCGTGAAGCAGGGGGGCTCAGTGTTCACTAGGCACCCCCTGACTGGGACATGCCCCGGCAGATCCAGGGGAGGCAAGAGGGACCCCGAGTGAGGAGCTGGCAATGTGTTTCGTTGGGTCCACACACGGCAAAAAGCCCTTACATTGTTTAAGGGCTGCTAAGGCCCCCGGGAGAGCCCATCCCCACCAACGCCACCAGCAGGACCAGCTGGAGATGCAGGCCACCTTCCCAGAGTGAGCCAGCAAAGGCCGTGGCCAGCCCCGGACAGGATATAGGCACAGGATGGAGCACCGTCCCACCTCAATCTGTGTGGGGAGCTGCATGGTTAAGCACACTTGCTGCTGGGCAGTGGCCCCTGGGCGGAGTGTGGCAGACCCTGGTACCCAGTACGTGACCCCATCATAATCACTGAGGGCCAGGTAGGAGTCACAGCTCCTGGCTTCACCTGTAGCCACAGGAATCTGCCACAGGCTCCAGCGGGGCCAAGCAGAAGGATAAGGAGTGTGGACACCACCTCTGGGGAAGGCCACAAGGCTGCAGGGCTGGGAACTGAAGAGGCTTCCAAGCAAATGAAACTGAACCAACATATTCTTCTTATTATTATTATTCTTTTAAAGATGGGGTCTTGCTCTGTCACCCAGGCTGGAGTGCAGTGGTGCAATCATGGCTCACTGCAGCCTCAACCTTCCAGGTTCAAGCAATCTTCCTACCTCAACCTCCCCAGTAGCTGGGACTACAGCCGCAGGCCAACACGCTTAGCTAGTTTATTTTTAGTAGAGACGCGGTCTCCCTATGTTGCCCAGGCTGGTCTCAAACTCCTGAGCTCCAACAATCCTCCTGCCTCGGCCTCCCACAGTGCTAGGATTACAGGTGTGAGCTACCACACCCAGCCTGAACCAACTTCTAAAGAAAATAAGGCAGGCAGGTGCGGTGGCTCACACCTGTAATCCCAGCACTTTGGGAGGCCAAGGGAGGTGGATCATCTGACGTCAGGAGTTCGAGACCAGCTGGCCAACATGGTGGAACCCCATCTCTACTAAAAATACAAAAATTAGCCAGGCATGATGGCAGGCACCTGTAATGCAGGTACTTGGGAGGCTGAGGCAGGAGAATCGCTTGAACTCAGGAGGCGGAGGTTGCAGTAAGCTGAGATCGTGCTACTGCACTCCAGCCTGGGTGACAGAGCAAGACTCTGTCTCAAAAAAAAAAAAAAAAAAAAAAGGCCAGGCGAGGTGGCTCACACGTGTAATCCCAGAACTTTGGGAGGTCTTTGGGAGGTCAAGGTGGGCAGATCACTTGAGGTCAGGAGTATGAGACCAGCCTGGCCAACATAGTGAAACTCCATCTCCACTAAAAATACAAAATTAGTCAGGTGTGGTGGCACATGCCTGTAATCCCAGCTACTCAGGAGGCTGAAGTGGGAGAATCACTTGAAACCAGGAGGCGGAGATTGCAGTGAGCCAAGATGGCACTATTGCACTCCAGCCTGGGCCACAAGAGAGAAACTCCGTCTCGGGAAAAAAAAAAAAAAAAGGGAAGAAGATAAGGCACAGAGAAGTTCCCCGGAGCTGCTCTGTGATGTTACGACTGCTTTTTCAAGTGACTTGGTGTCAGGAATGAATGAAATCGGGATCTCTGATACTTTTAAGCCCAAGCCCATTGTCCTGGTTTTGCTTACCCGCAATGCATCCCGGGCAGCGATTGAAGCTGAAGAGGCCTGGGAATAAAGTTTCAAATGAGGCTAATGTACAGTTCTTCACCTAGTAACAAAGGGGGGTGGAGAGGCAGAGATGGGCCAGGATGGGACACTCCCCCAACCTCTGGGCAACCTCACCGGGAGGGCCAGGACACCAGGGGAGGGGGCACTTGTCCTGACCCCAGAGTCCCCCTTGGTCCATCCCCAACTCTTGGGCACGATCGTCTCCTGGGGCTGCAGTAAGAAATGAGTACAAACCGGCCGGGCGCGGTGGCTCAAGCCTGTAATCCCAGCACTTTGGGAGGCCGAGACGGGCGGATCACGAGGTCAGCAGATCGAGACCATCCTGGCTAACCCGGTGAAACCCCGTCTCTACTAAAAAATACAAAAAACTAGCCGGGTGAGGTGGCGGGCGCCTGTAGTCCCAGCTACTCGGGAGGCTGAGGCAGGAGAATGGCGTAAACCCGGGAGGCGGAGCTTGCAGTGAACTGAGATCCCGCCACTGCACTCCAGCCTGGGCGACAGAGCGAGACTCCGTCTCAACAAAAAAAAAAAAAAAAAAAA
>NC_037687.1:18295666-18316459 GCF_003255815.1 Theropithecus gelada | reverse complement strand
AAAAAAAAAAAAAAAAAAAAAAAAAAAAGAAATGAGTACAAACCAGGTGGCTGACACAACAGAGACGTGTTCCCACACAGCTCTGCAGGCTCTCAAAGTAAGGTGGAGGCCAGGCACGGTGGCTCATGCCTGTAATCCCAACACTTTGGAAGGCTGAGGTGGGTGGATCACCTGAAGTCATGAGTTTGAGTTCAGCCTCGCCAACATGGTGAAACCCCATCTCTACTAAAATTACAAAAGAAAATTATCCAGGCATGGTGACAGGCGCCTGTAATCCCAGCTACTTGGGAGGCTGAGGCAGGAGAATTGCTTGAATCCAGGAGGCAGCGGTTGCAGCGAGCCGAGATCGTGCCACTGCACTTCAGCCTGGGCAACAGAGTGAGACTCCATCTCAAAAAAAATAAAATAAAATAAAAGCAAGGTGGCCTCTCTCCCAGCTGTGGTGGCTGCTGGCTGTCCTCAGCGCCTCTTGGCTTGTAGATGGATCGCCTCACTCTTTGCTTCTGTCTGCTTGTGTCCTTTCCCTGTCTTCTTTTTTGGCTGGAGTGCAGTTGCGTGATCTCAGCTCACTGCAACCTCTGCCTCCAGGTTCAAGCGATTCTCCTGCCTCAGCCTCCCACATAGCTGGGACTACGGATGCGTGCCACCACACTCGACTAAGTTTTTTTTATTTTTAGTACAGACAGAATTTCACCGTGTTAGCCAGGATGGTCTCGATATCCTGACCTCATGACCCACCTGCCTCAGCCTACCAGAGTGCTGGGGATTACAGGCGTGAGCCACTGCGCCTGGCCTTGTCCTTTTCCCTTTCTGTCCCTGTGCCTCTGTTTTGCCTTGTTTGTTTGTTTGAGACAGGGTCCCAATCTGTCACCCAGACCGGAGTGCAGTGGCAGAATCATAGCTCAGAATCATAGCTCATAGCCTCGAACTCCTGGGCTCAAGCGATTCTCTTGCCTCAGCCTCCTGAGTAGTTGGGACTACAGGTGCACGCCACCATGCCTGGCCAATTATTTTTTAATTTTTTGCAGAGATGGGGTCTGGCTATGTTGTCCAGGCTAGACCTGGACTCCTCCCACCTTGGCCTCCTAAAGTGCTGGGATTACAGGCCTCAGCCACTGTGCCTGGCCTGTTTTGCCTTCTTTTCTCTTTTTCCTTTTTCCAAGACGGAATCTTGCTCTGTCACCTAGGCTGGAATGCAGTGGCACGATCTCGGCTCGCTGCAAACGCTGCCTCCTGGATTCAAGCAATTCTCCTGCCTTAGCCTCCCAAGAAGCTGGGATTAAAGGCACCCACCACCACACCCGGCTGATTTTTGTATTTTTAGTAAAGACGGGGTTTTACCATGTTGGCCAGGCTGGTCTCAAACTCCTGACCTCACGATCCGCCCACCTCGATCTCCCAAAGTACAGGGATTACAGGAGTGAGACACCGCGCCCAGCCTCTGCCTTCTTTATAAGGACACCAGTCACTGGATTTAGGGCCCACCCTATTCCATAATGACCTCATCATGACTTAATTCCATCTGTAAAATCCCTATTTCCAAATGAGCTCACTCACAAGTTCTGGATGAACGTGAACTTTTGAGGGGACACTGTTCAACCCTCTACACTCACTAAACCCCATGTCACCTCCAGCCCACACTAAGAACCATCCCAGGGAAGCAGATGACATGGCTCTCACCTCATCCCTGTAGCCGGCCACCTGAGGGCTCCTCTGGGGCAGCCAGCTCCCCTCCTGGGCCTGGGCCTCCTCTGCTGTCCCCCGGGGACCGAGGGGTGAAGCGAGGCCGGCACACGTCAGCGGTGCTGGAAATGCGTGGGGCTCTGAGAGGCAGGTGGCTGGGAGTGCCGGCCGAGTCATTTGGCAGCGTCCACCAAGTGCCTGAGAAACGTTCCTGCCCTCTGACCCAGTAATCCCACTTCTGGGAAGCTCTCCTGAGGGAAATCGTCCAGAACGCAGATTTATGCACGAAGATGTTCCTGCGTCACCAGCTGGGAGAGCAAGGAGCTGGAGCCTGTTCCAGGGCCCAGCCTCAACTCCAGAGAAGATAGAGGGCGTGGTACATGAGTCGGGAGGAAGTACTTTCTAGAACATCTTTACTGCAGATCTGCATGGGCACAGGCAGACCTGGGCTGAGGCTGGGTGGCCCCCGTCCCTGGGATGTCCCCAAGGGGGTCTGGGCAGCAGGAGCGGCCAGGGTGACTGGCAGCCCTGGAAGCTCCACACACGGGGAGAGAGGAATTCTCCAGAACACGGGAGGGCAGAGAAAGATCCCGTAAGCCAGGCTGTGTTGGGGGAAGGTGGCGGAACACCTGAGCCACGTGAGAGAGAGAGAGAATTAGACCCAGGAGAGCAAGGAGAAGCCCCTGACCCAGGCCAGAGAGGTGGAAGGCTCAGGAAGAGGGAGGAGGGGCTGGTGCCAAGGATGGCCAGGCCTCCCCAGGGATGCAAGTGGCCAAGATGGGTCCAGCCGGCAGCCTGGTGCCCCTGTGAGCACGCATAGCCACAGGTCTGGCACTGATGTCTTCTCCAACGCTGACCCAGGGGCTCGTGTGTGGGGACGGCTGGCCAGGCTGCCCTGACCTCTGCTCCAGAAGGGTGCCCGAGGCCTCCTAGGCTCTGGGTGGGGACTAAAGACTCCCGCTCCTCCTCTCCAGGATAGAGACAGGCAGGAACCCAGAAACCAAGCAATGACGGAGAGCAAGGATTCTGGGAGCTGGACAGGGGCCCCCTGGAGGCCACAGGGAGGGTCAACCAAGATGGATCAAGCCGCCTAAGCCTCAGGCCCGAGCTGGGGGAGAGAAGCGGCGAGAGGTGCAGAGGCCTGCAGAGGTCAGAGGTCACAGGAGGCCTCCCCCTCAGCATTGCCACGAGGGGACAGGCGGGGGCACTAGGTAGCAAGGGGGGGTCTCACACAGGGACACTGGCCTAGAGCACTAGGAAGAAAAGACACTGAGCTCCCCAAGGTGAAGCATACAGGGTTCTCCTGGGCGTACTCAGGACAAAGGGGACACTCCCCAGCTCCAGGCGGGTCCAAAGGACGGACCAGCAGGAGTGCTCCCAGGTGGGGCCAGTGTGCTGAGGGAAGGTGGGAAGGGGGTGACAGGGTCAGAGGCCTTAGGGAACCACCAAGGCAACCAAGAGAGTGAGAGACAGATCCCAAGCACTTGATGCAGGTCAGTTCAGGTACTGGGGAGTGAGTTCATGGTGTCCCCAAAAGGTCGTATCCACCTCCTCATCCCTGGAACCTGAGAGTATCACATTATTTGAAAAAAGAGTCTTTTCAGACATAATTAAGGGAAGGATCGTGGGATGAAGAAATCATCCTGGATTAGCCGGGATGACCCTACATCGGGTGGCTGCTCTGTCCTTTTAAGAGACAAAAGATGAGACACAGATGCAGAGCGGGACAGCCGGGACTGGGGCGATGCGGCCACAAGCCAAGGAACGGCTGCAGCCACTGAAAGCTGGAAGAGGCAGGAAAGATTCCTCCCC
The DNA here is from genome assembly GCF_003255815.1 of Theropithecus gelada. Classification (NCBI taxonomy): domain Eukaryota; kingdom Metazoa; phylum Chordata; class Mammalia; order Primates; family Cercopithecidae; genus Theropithecus; species Theropithecus gelada. Next base: position 18,312,964 of record NC_037687.1, on the reverse strand, counting down.
AGAGTCTCCAGAGGAAGCTCAGCCCTGCTGACACCTGGATTTTAGACTTCCGAGCTCTAGAACCACAAGAGAAGACATTCTTGTTCTAAGCAGCCCAGGTGTAGTACTTTAATATGTGACAGCAGCCACCAGAAACACACATGGCCCCCCAGTCCCAACAGGTGCTGCTGTCTCCCCTTCTAGGGCAGGGCTGAGAACCCGAAAACCCCAGGTCCCTCGATCCTAGAGCCGGCTCATCACGGAATCCCCCCACGCACAGCAACAACCCGTTACCTCTCTCTTTCTTTTAAAATGAAAATGAAATTGACTCCTAGTGAGTGCAGAGAACAACACCCCACGCACCCACACATCCCACCCCACAGACTGATCAGCTGTCACTGCTCCCTCCTGGGACCTCGCCATCTACAGAGGGGACGAGGGAGCCGTGTCGATGCTGCCAAGGAGCCCATCCGCCCCACCAGCTCCCGCCTGGAGCCCAGGGGACGCCCTCGGCTCACGGTGTCCCTCTCTCGACTCCCATGACCACATACGTGGGATGCTCTGTTCTGTGTGGGGAGGTTTCACACGTCTCATAAGTGCAGCACACGGTGTCTGCTTCTGCCTGGGGTGATGGTGGAATGCCATCGCCATTAACACACCAACATGCATCCTCCCTCCTGGGGGCTCCTGGAGCACGGGGACAACTGAGAGGATGGTGATGTGTGCAATGTGCCCTACACTGATGAGGCTGCTATGGGCCTGGCACCGGCAAGGTGGGTCGACGCAGGAGCTGTCTCACTCCATCTGGGACCAGTATCCCTGCAGGGCCACTGCCCTGTTGTCCACAGGCCGTGTGACCACATCGAAACACACAGCTAAGGCTCCCTCTCCAGCCCCCAAACAAATGGCAATTAGGCAGAAATACCAACCAGATGCCCTCTCACCCTCCAGAGTTCTCTCTGAGGTCCTTTATCTAATGTGACGCAAGCCCACCATGAGGAAACCCGTCATGGACCTGGGGTCCCCCGGGAACCAGCCTTGGCCACAAACTTCCAATGCTTTAAGCCACGGCATGGAGATGCCACGTGGCTCCGCACCTCTGGGCCGTGGCGACACAGACACCCACGCTTCATCCCTTCCTCACGCCCTGCTACTTCCTGAGAGCTGTCTTCAGAAACAAGGATGCTAAGGCAGACGGGAAGACAGGTCTCCGTCTCTCCCCATGGGGAGATTGGAGATGAGATGTCAACAGACTTACACACTGCAGGTAGATGGTTAACAACACCCAAAAGACAAAACCCACCAAATAAATGGATAAACAAAATGTGGCCCATCCATACAACAAATATAAGTGTAGGCTGGGTTATTACAGTGGCTCAGGCCTGTCATCCCAGCACTTTGGGAGGCTGTGGCAGGTGGATCCCCTGAGGTCAGGAGTTCGAGACCAGCCTGGCCAACACGGTGAAACCCCATCTCTACCAAAAATACAAAAATTAGCCAGGAGTGGTGCCCCATGCCTGTAATCCCAGCTACTTGGGAGGTTGAGGCAGGAGAATCGCTTGAACCCGGGAGGCAGAGGATGCAGTGAGCTGAGATCGCGCCTCTGCATTCCAGCCTGGGCAACAGAGCAAGACCCTGTCTCAAAAAAAAAACAAAAACAAAAAAAAATGATTGTAGTATTGATTCATCCTACAACGTGGACAAACCTCGAAGACATGATGCTGAGTGACAGAGGCCAGACACAAAAGTCCACATGGTGTGAGATTTCCATTGATACGAAATGTCGAGAACAGGCAAAGTCACAGAGACAGATTAGCGGTTGCCAGGGGCTGGGGGTGGAAATGGGGAGTGACTGCCTGCAGGGCGAGGTCTCCCTCTGGGGAGATGGAAATGTTCTGGGTGCAGACAGAAGTGAAAGCTGCACAGCACTGGGACTGTGCTACATGCCACCACAGCATACTCTAAAATGATTAATTTTATGTTACGTGAACATCACATCCATTCAAACACTGGTGGCTGTCCTTGGCCTCCTTGGCTTGTGGCTGCATCACTCTGGCCTCTGCCTCCTTCATTACGTGGCCTTCTGGCTGTATGCCTGTGTCTTCTCCTCTTTAAATAAGGACACCGGTCATGGGATTCGGGGCCGATCCTAAATCCAAGATGATCTCATCTCAAGGTCTTTCACTTCATCACACCCCCAAAGATATTTTTTCCACAGAAGGCCACAGTCACAGGTTCCAGGACTTAGGACATGGGCACATATGTCTGGGGGACACTCTCCAATCCACTCCACCAGCATCTCTGAAGCTGGCTGGGAGGCACCTGGCATGCCTGTGGCCTATGTCCACACCCCAGGTGTCCTCTCCCCGGCCAAGGGGCCCCGGACACCTTGGTAACTGCTTGGTGCGTTTTCTCGTCTCACACTCAGGGTTGCAAGCTCTCCCTGGTAGGATGGCAGCAGGGCTGGGATGAATCTCGTCTGGGACTTAGTCAGCAGATGCATAGGTGTGGGGGTCTCCGGTGCATGTCCCCAAAACCCACAGCCCCTGGCGAATCACGGCAGACTCTGGCCTCTGCTGAGACCCCGGCTGCACGGTGACCCGGGTACTCCCATGTGCTGGATCATGGGGTGGAGTACGTCACGGCACCTCCTGGGCAGACCAGAAGAGGCTGGGGGACCTCAGTAAGGGCCAGTGACTATGGATATGGCAGAATGTCTGCTGTGGTTGCTGGGTACCCTGGAAACACATAGCCATGTCCTAACCCCCCGATCTGTGAATGTGACCATATTTGGAGAGAGAGTCTTTGCAGATGTCATCAGTTAAGATGAGGTCGAGGCTGGGCACGGTGGCTCAAGCCTGTAATCCCAGCACTTTGGGAGGCTGAGACAGGCGGATCACGAGGTCAGGAGATTGAGACCATCCTGGCTAACACGGTGAAACCCTGTCTCTACTAAAAAATACAAAAAACTAGCCGGGTGAGGTGGCGGGCGCCTGTAGTCCCAGCTACTCGGGAGGCTGAGGCAAGAGAATGGCGTAAACCCAGGAGGCGGAGCTTGCAGTGAGCTGAGATCCGGCCACTACACTCCAGCCTGGGCGACAGAGCGAGACTCCATCTCAAAAAAAAAAAAAAAAAAAAAAAGATGAGGTCGAGGCCAGGTGCAGTGGCTCACACCTGTAATCCCAGCACTTTGGGAGTCCAAGGCAGGTGGACTGCAGGAGACAGAGGTTGCAGTGAGCTGATTGTACCACTGCACTCCAGCCTGGGCAACAGAGTGAGACCTTGTCTTAAAAAGAAAAAAAAAAGGCCGGGTGCAGTGGCTCACACCTGTAATCCCAGCACTTTGGGAGGCCGAGGTGGGCAGATCACAAGGTCAGGAGATCGAGACCATCCTGGCTAACACAGTGAAACCCCATCTCTACTAAAAGCACAAAAAATTAGCCGGGCGTGGTGGCGGGCACCTGTAGTCCCAGCTACTCAGGAGGCTGAGGCAGGAGAATGGCGTGAACCCAGGAGGCAGAGCTTGCAGTGAGCCGAGATCACGCCACTGCACTCCAGCCTGGGCAACAGTGCAAGACTCCATCTCAAAAAAAAAAAAAAAAAAAAAAAAAATGAGGTTGAACTGAAGTAGGATACGCCCTAAATCCAACCACTAGTATCCTCAGAAAAGACACAAAGACAGGCACAGGGAGAGGAAGGAGGTGTCCACACGACAATGAAGGCAGAGACTGGAGTGATGTAAAGAGGGCCTGGAGCCACCGAAGCTGGAGGAGGCAGGAAGGATCCTCCTCTAGAGCCTCCTGCAGGCACCAACCCTGCTGACACCTGCACTGAATACATTTCTATTGTTTTAAGACACCCAGTTTGTGGTCATTTGTCACAGCAGCCAACAAGAAAGGAAGGACTGAGGCCCCATGCATGCGTGCACGTAGTGTATATAATTAGAGAGAGACCGCCCCATGCATGCGTGCACGTAGTGTATATAATCAGAGAGAGACCACCCCATGCATGCGTGCACATAGTGTACATGAGCAGAGAGAGAAACGGAATTCCAAAACTTGGCCGGGCGCGGTGGCTCACACCTGCAATCCCAGCACTTTGGGAGGCCAAAGTAGGTGGATCTCTTGAGGTAAGGAGTTCGAGACCAGCCTGGCCAACATGGTGAAACCCTGTCTCTACTGAAAATACAAAAGTTAGCCGGGGGAGATGGCACACATCTGTAATCCCAGCTACTCGGGAGGCTGAGGCAGGATAATTGCTTGAACCCGGGAGGCAGAGGCTGCAATGAGCCGAAATCGCGGCACTACACATTAGCCTGGGAGACAGAGTGAGACTCCATCTCAAAAACAAAACAAAACCAAAAAAAACCAACTCACTTTTTCTCCACCTTGACTCAAAACACACGTCTCGGTGCACACTTGGCTTCTGGAATGTGCGAGCACACATCTCTATTTGTAGCTGGGGGAACAGATCCTTTGCAGTTTAATTTAAAACCTTATCACCAACTGAATAACACAAACCACTGGCGGGGGATTCTGGCCGCTTGAAACAGGGTCTCCCTCCCCGAGAGCGGCCCCTCGGTCCCAGGCAAGAAGCCCGACGCCGACGCCGCCCACATGGACGTGCCTAGGGCCTCCCCGGAGCCGGCCTGTGCCCGTCTTGAAAATGTCAGGCCTGGTTTCTGACAGGTGCCGGACCTAACCTCAGGGAAGTCAGATCCCAGATGCGGCGGAGGAGGCCCGGCCCTGCTCGCCCAGGGTCAGCCGCCCGCAGGCCTCTGGGATTCTGAGCACTGCAGGGCGATCTGCCAGGAGCCACCTCCGGTCGAGGCGGAACAAATGATTTTTGAAAACGGCGTCTGCCTGCTGACACAGGGCTTGCTTGGGGTCTGGGCTGAACCCGCCTCTCTGAGCAGCTCTTTCGACGCTGCCTCCCCCCAGGACGGCTAAGACAAAGGCGACATGCCCTCATTACCATGGGCCCAAAATAGCTTTTATGCTCCATTTTTTAGACATAGCTTGACTATGGAGTTACGTAACACCAAAAGTCATTTTGTGATTTGGGAGGCCAGATCCTGGGCCTGCCAGCGCCCACCTGGTACCCCATGAGTGCCATCACGGCCCCGTCCCAAAGGCTTCGCCCAGGCCCCCGAACTCCTAGTCGGGTCCCAAGTGGCACCTGCTGTAGGCCCTAGGGACCTGGTGGGGTCGGCCCTTGCCTGTCTCACCATCTTCAGGCCACATTCTGGGCCAGCGGGGCCAGGTACCAACTCGGACTGCCCCGAGGGTGCAATGATGCAGGGAAGGACCAGGCCCAGAGGAGGGGTTACTAGTTGGGGGCTGCACCCACCAGGGTAGAGGAAGCAGGGACAGAGGATGGAGGTGCCCCTTTCCTCTGCCTGCCTCGTCACTCCCACGATCACTTCCCAGCAGCTCGACCTCCAGGGCCTGTCGTCAGTCCCCTCCCTAGAAATAGCCCGTGTCATCTCGCACCCAGACACCTGTGTGACTTCCTCCCCGGCCTCCCTGCTCCCTCTGCAAGTGGCCGCCGAGACTCCTTCATTTTCTTCTCTTTATTAATTCAGTTTAAATCGTGTCATGCTCCTGTTTTAAATACACCAGTAGGCTTCCATCCTATTTCAAATAAACCCCCAATCCGTGTAGCGGTTCCTCAACAAGTGACATGCTGAGCTGCTGTATGACCAAGCAATCCCGCTCCTGGGTGGACGCCCCCACGAAATGAAGACAATCATACGTGAGTGTGTGCACCATCACAATGGACAATAGCCAAAAGGTGGGAAAATCCAAGTGTGCGCCAAGGGATGAATGAATAAGACTATGGTCTGTCCATACAATGCAATAGGATTCAGCCATGAAAAGGAATGAAGGCTGGGCACAGTGGCTCACGCTTGTAATCCCAGCGCTTTGGGAGGTGCAGGCGGGAAGATCACTTGAGGCTAGGAGTTTGAGAGCAGCCTGGCCAACATGGCAAAACCCCATTTCTAAAAAAAAAAAAGAAAAAAAATTAGCCAGGCATACATGGTGGTGCACACCTATAATCTCAGCTATTCGGGAGGCTGAGGTGTGAGGTTGGATAGAGCCCAGGAGGTGGAGGCTGCAATGAGCTGTGATCGCACCACTGCACTCCAGCCTGGGTGACAGAGTGAGACCCTGTCTCAAGAGGAACAACAAAAAAGGAAAGAAGCACTGACCCATGCTACAACGTGGATAAACCTGAACACGCAACGCTGAGTGAGAGAAGCCAAGTACAGACGGCCACAGAGTATGAGATTCCATTGATCTGAAATGCTCAGAACAGGCAAATCCACAGAGACAGGAAGCAGATTAGTAACTGCCAGGGACTGGGGAGGAGAGGAGGGGAGGGACTGCTAATGGGGACAAGGTCTCCTTTTGATGATGAGAATGTTCTGGAACTAGATAGCTGTGATGCCTGCACAATACTGTGAATGCGCTAAATGCCACGGAACTGTTCACTTTCAGATGGTGGATCTTACGTGGCGTTCACCTCAACAATAGATAAGTAAGATTCAAAGCCGGCCCCATGACAGGGCTGCCCAGGCCCTGCTGTCCTTTTCTTCTCCCTCACTCCTGTCCCCACTGCCAGGTCTTCCTCCTGCTGTCCAAGGCCCTCTCCCCAGGGGGCCTCTGCCTGTGCTGTTCCTGCCTCACACACACAGCCCTGTGTCTAGAAACCACTACTGCCTTGACCAGGGCTGGCAAGCGAAACCGTCCTGCGAGAGGCCCTGCTCTGCTCCCGCCCGGCATTCGGCCCACCCCGGAACCCTGCACCCTCCTCTCTGAGCTGCATCCTCCAGTCCTGCCCCCACTTACTGTAGGCTGAGGCTGGAGGGCAGTGTTTGAGCCCAGGTGTCCTGCATCCAAGCTGGTGGCCACCTCTCTGGGCCTCAGTGCCCCACACACAGGCAGAAACACAGGCCCCTGTGAGTGAGCACTACAACCCTTCTGCGGGCACAGTGTTTGAGGCAATTGGCTCCGGAGGGGAGGGACTGGCCCCTGAACAGTATGACGTGGCAGCCCCGCTCCAGCTCAGCATCTATGGCAAGGGCTCCAGGGCTGCCCTGGACCCCAAGGGCCATCACCCAGTGGTCATTACTGCACCAGGGACAGAGGCCACAAGGAGACAGACCCAGTCCTGGCTCCCACACAGCCTGAAGACCCTGGGAGAGGGGGCTGGGGGAAAGCCTTCCCCTGGGTCCTCCACTCCCAAGCCCAGCAACCCCCTCTCAGCCCCACCCTGGGAGTGCCACCATCACCCCTCACTCAAGGCTCCCCGAACTCAGGTCTCCAGCCCAGCGCCAGTCACCCTCCCAGGGAGGCTGTACAGACATCACAGGTGTTCACACACATGCACCCAGTCACACGTGTGCACACTCACAGCCATGCACATAGTCACATTGTATCTATCAACACATTCATGCACGTGCATGCACACATGCTCACATGCACACACACAGGCTCACGATCCTGTCCTGCCTGCATGCCTGTTTATATGTGTGCATGCACACCACACCATACACACGTCCACGCACGCTCACACATGATGTGTGCGCCAGCTCCCACTCACTTGCATGCACACGAGCACATTCACACCTGCCCAAACCTGGCCCTTTCTGAGGAACCCCCCATGCCCCACCTGGCTCCCCCGTGCCCCAGCACCTCTTCTGCCCTCTCACCTCTTCTGTCCTCACTCTGGCCCAAGCCACATCGTCTCTTGCCTGGACAAATACAGAAGCCTCCTACTGGGGTCTCAAGTTAACCCTGTGGCCCCCAAACCACTCAGCTGGAGTCTCTCCAAACTTCCCACCTGAGCAGGTCACTCCAGCTCTAAAGGAAAGACCCCACAGCACGCTCTACTCGCCGGCCCCTATCCTGGCCGCGCCCTCGCCACACACTAATGCCTGCTGGGCTACGCCTGGGCTAAGAGTCACGTGGGAGCTGGCCAGGCGCAGTTGCTCACACCTGTAATCCCAGCATTTTGGGAGGCCAAGGTGGGTGGATCATGAGGTCAGGAGTTTGAGACCAGCCTGGCCAACATGGTGAAATCCCGTATCTACTAAAATTCCAAAAATTAGCCAGGCGTGGTGGCAGACGCCCGTAATCCCAGCTACTCGGGAGGCTGAGGCAGAGAACTGCTTGAACCTGGGAGGCAGAGATTGCAGTGAGCCGAGATCGTGCCACTGCACTCCAGCCTGGGCGACAGAGCAAGACTCCGTCTCAAAAAAAAAGAAGTCATGCGGAAGCCACATTCTTGCCCCACCTCCAACAGTGAACCTCAGGCTCATGTCCCCATCCTAAGACCACACCCCCCACCACGGATGGGCTGTGGCTGCTGCACTCACTACGGGGTCCCCACAGCGGGGCACTGGGCAGCAGGGAGTACATGCCACCAGTGACTCTGGGAGTCCTGGAGGCATCCCTCCCCACCTGCAGCCCAGCATGGGGCCCATTCTCAGCACCCCCGCTCTTTGGCGACACCCTCCACCCCCCAGTTGCCAGCACATAAACGTACACCTGTCCCAGGCTTTGGGTGCAGGAATGCTGGAGGCAGCTCCAAACTGCAGCCAACCGCAAGCAGCAGCAGGAAGGAGCATGGACTGCAGCAAAGTCAACAGGGAAATGGGATGCGGCCCTGAGAAGGGTAGGTTCAGCCAGACGGGCCCCTTGGCTGGGACAAACCTCCAAACAGGCCAACTCAGAGAGACCCCGGGCCTGGGAGCCCACCTGCACATGCAAATAGCACTTGGTTCCAAGACATGATCACACAAATGATGAAAGCAAAAGCATCATGATGTCCACACACTGAGAAGCAGGGGAAGAGGGGAGGACAGGCCGGTCCCTGGGGCCACAGGCGGCTGAGGGGAGGCTGCAGCTCCCTGCTGGGCATGGGGCCTGCACCACAGTACTTACTTTCTGTTGTGGGACGTACTCCTAGAAAGGTATGTCCAAGTCCTGACTCCCGGCACCTGGAATGGGAACTTACTTGGAAATAAGGTGTTCGCAGCTATACTTGAGTTAAGGTCATGTTGGAGTAGGGTGGGCCCTAATCCAATGGCAAGGGTCTTTACAAGAAAGGAGAAGGGGTATTAGCCGGGCGTGGTGGTGTGCACCTGTAATCCCAGCTACTCGGGAGACTAAGGCAGCAGAACTGCCTGAACCCGGAAGTTGAAGGTTGCAGTCAGCCAAGATCACACCATTGCACCCCAGCCTGGGTGGCAGAGCGAGTTTCTGCCTCAAAAAAAGAAAAAAAAAAAAAAAAAAAGAGAGAGAGAGAGGAGAAGGGGAAAGAGACACAGACACACAGGCCAGGTGAAGACAGAGTCAGAGACTGGAGTGATGCGGCCACAAGCCAAGGAGCGCCTGGAGCCCCCAGAGGCAGGAGGGATCCGCCCCTAGAGCCTTCTACAGATAGAGTCAACCTTGCCCACACCTTGATCTTGGACTTCTGGCCTCCAGAACTGGGGGAGCGTACATTTCTGTTTCTTTTTTTTTTTTTTTTTTTTTGAGACGGAGTCTCGCTCTGTCACCCAGGCTGGAGTTCAGTGGCCACATCTCAGCTCACCGCAAGCTCCGCCTCCCGGGTTCACGCCATTCTCCTGCCTCAGCCTCCCGAGTAGCTGGGACTACAGGCGCCCGCCATCTTGCCCGGCTAGTTTTTTTGTATTTTTTTTTTTTTTAGTAGAGACGGGGTTTCACTGGGTTAGCCAGGATGGTCTCGATCTCCTGACCTCGTGATCCGCCCCTCTCGGCCTCCCAAAGTGCTGGGATTACAGGCTTGAGCCACCGCGCCCGGCCACATTTCTGTTTCTTAAGCCACCAGATTTTGTGGTCATTTGTAGCGGCAGCCCCAGGACACCAACAAAAACTATGCTTGAAAGGCCCCTGAACAGGCACAGAAACCCTTCCCGAAGCCCAGGCTGGGAGCTGCAGGCCCCAGAGCCCAGTGCGGGCAGGAGAGGCCCCTCAAAGGGCTGAGGGAGGGCAAGGGAGTATACAGGCCCCAATACTCAGGGTGCAGACAGCGGGATGTGGCCAGGAGGTTGGAGGTTCCCTGGGGGTCATCAACATTTGGGAGTGAGAATGACACCTCAATCCCTAACCTGCCATGCTGAAATGAGAACACTCTGGAGAGACCGTTCTGGCGATCAGAGCACAAGCTGGCCAGTAGCCACATCTGACCGGTGGACGGGAAGCTGCTCTTGTCTGTTTAATGAGCATTAGTTTTAGGCCGAGTGCGGTGGCTCACACCTGTAATCCCAGCACTTTGGGAGGCCAAGGCGGGCGGATCACGAGGTCAGGAGTTCGAGATCAGTCTGGCCAACATGGTGAAACCCCCTCTCTACTAAAAATACAAAAACTAGCTGGGCGTTGTGGCGCATGTCTATAATCCCAGCTACTCAGGAGGCTGAGGCAGGAGAATTGCTTGAACCCAGAAGGCAGAGGTTGCAGTGAGCGAAGATCATGCCACTGTACTTCAGCCTAGGTGACAGAGCAGGACTCCGTCTTAAAAAAAAAAAAAAAAGAGTGTTAGTTTTGTTGCAAAGCGAATAGCAGGAGGATGGAGTGCACCTCCCAGGACCCACTGGGGATACCATGTCACGGCTGCAATGTGCACTATCATGTCTTCCTGCAAACAGAGCTATTCTGATTCCTGCTGATTTCTGGGGCACCCCAAACCCTAGCTTGGGATACAGTGCTGTGGAGGGTGGCCTTGGGTGTGCGTGGCTCACCCAGCCTCATGCATACGTGAAAGGACAGTATGGGCTTGCGTGGGGCCCAGCGTGCCCTCCCACCCTGCTGCTTCCGGGCAAACTAGGGTGCCAGGAGAGGTGAGCGTGGGCCGCCCACAGGAGGCATGTGGCTGCTATTTTTAGCGTAGGTTTCCACACTTGCAGGCCCTCCCAACACAGCTCTACCCACCAGGCTGGGGAGAGGGCTGCCGGTGGTGCAGGGCTCACCCCAGCAGACACTGCAGGGCTGTGTCCTCAAGCTCCCACCTCTGCACGGCCTTTCGGGATGTCAGCTCCTCCCCTCATGTGCAGCTGGGTATGCAGAAAGGGGCTCTGTGCCTGGACACGCCACTTAATATCCTTGGGCCTTTGCTTCACGCACAAGTGGAATATTCCAAATGGACCTGGGCAGGAATCCCAGCCAACACGAACCCGTACCCTGAGCTAAGGCCAGCCGGCGGTGAGCCTGGCCTCTGCAGAGCTGTACAGAAACACCACAAACCCCAACAACAGGCCCAGTAACATTGGAGGGAGGAGGGGCATGAGGAGGACGCCTAAGAGTGCAGGGCCTCAGCTCCCACAGAAGGGTCACAGCAGAGAACATGGAAGAGGAGCCTACAAAACCGGTCTACTCCGGGAAGACAGCCCAGCCACTACTCAAACAGTTAAACCCAGAGTCTCTGCATGATCCCGCAATTCCAGTCCTCAGTATAGACCCAAGAGAACTGAAGATAGCGTCCACACAAACCCTGCAACACACATGTCCACGCAGCTCTGTTCGTAACAGCCAAAATGTGGAAACAGGCCAAATGCCCATCAACAGACAAGTGGATGAACAGAACGTGTTCCATCCATACAGCAGAATGCGCTTCAGCCAGATGTGCTCCATCTATACAGCAGAATGCTATTCCGCCATGGAAAGGAATGAAGCACTCATCTCATGCACGCTACGACGTGGAAGAAGCCTGAAGATACGATGCTGACTGAGAGAGGCCAGACACAAAACTCTACACAGTGTCAGATTCCATTGATCTGAAATGTCCAGAACAGGCAAATCCATAGAGACAGGAAGCAGACTGCTGGCTGCCAGGGGCGGGGGAGGGGAACGGGGAGTAACTGCTGATAGATAGTTTTTTTTTTTTTTGTCTTTTTTTTTTTTTTTTGAGACAGAGTCTTGCTCCATCACGCAGCCTGGAATGCAGTGGCACGATCTCGGCTCACTGCAGCCTCCACCTCCCAGGTACAAACCATTCTCCTGCCTCAGCCTCCCAGGTAGCTGGGATTACAGGCGTATGCCACCACGCCTAGCTAATTTTTGTATTTTTAGTAGAGACAGAGTTTTGCCATGTTGGCCAGGCTGGTCTCAAACTCCTGACCTCAAGCGATCTGCTCGCCTTGGCCTCTCAAAGTGCTGGGATTACAGGAATGAGCAACTGCGCCCAGCTAAGAGGGGTCTCTTTTTGGGCGGATGAAATGTTCTGGAGCTGGGTAGAGGTGATCACTGCACAATACTGAGAAGGTACTAAATGCCACTAAATTGCATACTTTAACATGGCTAATTAGGGCTGGGCATGGTGGCTTATGCCTACAATCCCAGCACTTTATGCCTACAATCCCAGCACTTTGGGAGGCCAAGGCAGGCAGATCACCTGAGGTCAGGAGTTCTAGATCAGCCTGCCCAACATGGTGAAACCCTATCTCTATTAAAAATACAAAAAAAATTAGCTGGGTGTGGTGGTGGGTGCCTGTAATCTCCCTACCAGGAAGGCTGAGGTGGCAGAATCACTTAAACCTGGGAGGCAAAGGCTGCAGTGAACCAATATCACGCCACTGAACTCCAGCCTGGGCGACAGAGTGAGCTCCTGTCTCAAAAACAAACAACCAAACAGATGTCTAATGGGGCCAGGCACAGTGGCTCATGCTTGTAATTCCAGCACTTTGGGAGGCTGAGGCAGGAGGATGGCTTGAGCCCAGGAAGGAGTTTCAGACCAGCCTGGGCAATATAGTGAGACCCATCTCCACAAAAACTTTAAAAAATTAGCTGGCCATGGTGGTACACACCTGTAATCCCAGCTGCTTGGGAGGCTGAGGTGACAGGATCACTTCAGTCTGGATATCGAGGGTGCTGGGATAGAACTACTGTACTCCAGCCTGGGCAACAGAGCAAAACCCTGTCTCAAAAAATTAAATAAAGGCTAATTTTTATGTTATATGTATTTTATCTCAGTGAAAAAAGTATAAAGGAGAAATAAAAAGTATACCCAAGGTTCTGGCAGTGTGGGGGTGGGTGGAGGGGCCCAAAGTAGACCACCCTAGTGCCTTCTAACCAGGAAGCCACCCCGGCCCCACATGTGTTTAAGGAAGAGGACGTCAGCTGCTGATCCAAGACCCTTGGCCATAAGCTTCTCAGCCATCATTCACCCCCTCCCAAGGCAGCCGGGAATGGGCGGAACTGCCCGGCACCCACCCCAGGACCAGCACGGCTGCCCCACCCACTACAGCCCAGAGGCTCTTGGGCCCACGTCAGAGCCTGTAACCTGGCAGGCAGGAGCAGGAGCGTGGCCGGCCGCAGCTGTGGCCTTCCTGAGGTCTGAGAAGCATTTTTATAAAAATGCAAACTGGTGGCCAACTGTTACTTTTTTTTTTAAGTTAACTTAAACATCAGAATTGCTTGGCTTCTCCTGAAACGCTGGAAGTGCCGACAACTCAGGGCCCGGATTCCTGGCAGGCGATGGATGCATCCCCAGCTCCCGCCCAGCCCAGGCATGGAGGCGCAGGATCGGTGCCCTCATGCTCCCCTCCAAGGCGGCCCTGGGGCCACCAAGGCCAACACGTCCCACTGCCCCTCACTCGGGTCGGCAGCTGCGTGGGCTGACCCAAGGCCTGGAGGGAAGGACGCCCCCACCAGCCCCCGAACAAGAAGTCCTCCCAAGCCCCTCCCTGAGAAGTGGGCCACCTGGGACGGGAAGGTTCAGCGCTAGGATGCCGCATGTGGCCAAGCAAAGCCGGGAATGCGGGTCTCACCCTGAGCCAAAACCCCAAGGAAATTCACTGCAGCTCATCCAGCAGTTAACTGTTAGCAGCCCTGGCCACAGTGGACTCCCCATCAGCTGGAGGCCTACAAAGCCCTGGGGAGGGGGCACTATGGGGTAGGACAGGGAGAAGAAAGAGGGGTGACTGGCCAAGCCTGGGCATCGGCTTTCTAAACAGTCAAGGATGAGGCCAGGTACGGTGGCTCACACCTGCAATCCCAGCACTCTGGGAGGCCAAGGCAGTGGATCGCTTGAGGTCAGGAGTTCGAGACCAGCCTGGGCAACACGGCGAAACCCAAATCCCGTCTCTAGTAAAATACAAAAATTAGCTGGGCACAGTGGTGGGTGCCTGTAATCCCAGCTACTGGGGTGGCTGAGGTAGGAGAATCACTTGAACCCTGAAGGCAGAGGTTGCAGTGAGCCAAGATCGAGCCACTACACTCCAGCTTGGGCAACAGAGTGAGACTGTCTCAAAAAAATAAAAATAAATGTAAAAAATAAACAGTCCAGGGTGCTTGAGGGTGTGACCCTCGCTACCCTCTGACCCAAAGCCCCCATGGGAGCGAACAGCTAAACACGGCCAGGAGCCCAGCCAGCCGCCCACTCACACTGGCTCCTGGCTCCCACCCCCTCCAGCAGCCCCAGAAAACCCTGCAAGTCCAGCTCACCCGGAGGGATGGTCCCTTTCAAGAAGGATCTGCTGGCCAGGCAGTGCCCCCAGGCAGTAGGACGAGAGGCCAGGGAGGGATGTCAAGGCACAGGGAGTCCATAGCAGGGGAAGCCACAAGTCCTTGATGGCCCAGGACAAGCTGTGCTGGCTCAGATAGGCATGGGCCGGGCAGCTGGGTGGGTAGATGGAGGAAGGAAGTGGGGGATTTCCGAGTGAGTGGGGCTATGCAGAAAGCAAGTCGGAAATGGAGTGGCGGGAAGGTGGCCAAGGAGGTGACGCTGGACCTGGGAAGAGCACTCCAGGCAAGAGGCCCCGTGAGCACAAAGGCCCTGGTGTCACACAGTGACCATGACAGGGGCCCGCCAAGGAAACCAGGGTGGGCAAAGAAGTTGGGGGTGGGGCCTGGCGGGCTCAGAGCCTCAAGAGAGCTGAGCCTTGTGGGACCCCACCCTCGGTGGGACAAGAAGCCACCGGAAGGATTTAACCAGGAGTGACCTGAGCTGCCCTCCCTGCGGCAGAGTCACTGCTGCTGGAGGAGGCAGGACCAAGGGGCCAGGGCAGGGCAGGCAACATAGGAGCAGCAGCCCATCCATGGCGGGGGATGTCCCAGGCCTGTCCCAGGCCTGTCCCAGGCCTCGGCCCTCGGAGCCCTCAGGTCCTAACTTCAGGGCTCCTGATCCTGGCTGCATTCCAGGCTGGGGGTCCCAGCATGAGGAAGCCCGCCCAGGGCAGACGGGACCCATCTCCCCCAGGTGGAGTCCTAGGTGCACTGCCAGCTTCCCAGAGGACCTCAGGAGCGGTGTCCGCAGGTGCAGAGGCTCATCCCAACTCCCACCCAAGGCCTTGCTCAGACACAGCCCCCAGCCACCCTCAGACGCCCTCTCTGCTCCCTCTCAGCCCCAGGCAGATACTGCCCTTCTTACCCTGCTGTCTCCCTCCTTTCTGTTCAGGCCCCAACTTGGGCCTGGAGGCTTCTCCCACTGAAGCTGTCCTGGCTCCTGCCACCTGGCCTGTTCCTTGCGCCAGGAGCCACACCCCACTGCTGCAGCCCTTCTCCCGCTGCCTGAGGGTTAGGTGTGGGGGCAAGGTGTGCATAAAAAGGCACATGAGGGGACATCAGGACAGAGGATAAGGGGCCAGGTGAGGGGAAAGGTGGTCCCTGTGTGAGGGAGGCTGTGAGCACCAGACTGGGAGGCCCTGTCCCCTCGGCTACCACCTCCTCATGTGCACCCTGCCAACACCAAGCCTCTGCAGTTGCTGTGCCCACTGCCAGGTGCACCTGTGTCTCTGGGCTCCACGGGGCTCCTCCCATGCCATGCCTGGCACCTGCTGCTCCAGGAACAGCCCTGGGACCCTGCACCTCCGGGCGCCATGCGGGCTCAAAGGAGGTACTGGGCGGACATTTACCCACTGCACCCATGACGCCTTCCCCTCGGCCTTCCTCCCGGGCCTAGAGATAGCACCCCATGGAGGACAGGGCAGCAGGGAGCAGAAGGGAGGAGTTGCCAGGGTGGCCACATGGCTGCCTGAACTGAGCACAGCTCTGGGCTTGCCACGGTGTGGGACGCTGGTATGAGGGCAGGGTGGCCAAGTAGGGGCGGGAAACCAGGGTCCTCCTGCTTCTGGGCACCGCTCAGCTGGGGGCAGGGCCAGCATCCATGGAAGATACCACAGGGTCCCGAACAGCAGTGGGACAGGAAGGGCCGGCGCCGCAGGAGCCCTGACTTCAGTCCCCACGCTCTGTCTGACCCTCAAACTTGGCTCCCAGAGGATTCGGCCTCTGTGCTTCTCACGTCACTCCTTATTGTCAACTAACTCCCAAGTGCCACCCCAGCCCTGCTTCCAGAATATTCCCTGAGATGCCCCAGGAGACTCCTCCAGCCCAGCAGCCCCTTGCCAGGCTCGTCGTGGCCCCAATTCCCCCATCCCATGTGCCCAATGCACCTGGCCCTGGCAGACAGAGCCACGATCTTCCTGATGCTGATGTAGAAGCCAGAAACCCCTAATGTCCCACTACAGAGCTCTCCTCCTCCAGGCAGCCCTCTCAGCAAACATGGCTCCCTTCACGGAGCACTATCTGTGTGAGCTACAGTCCTGAGGACTGTTCATGCATTGACAGAGTTAACCCCCTTCACGGCACATCTTACAGACAGGGAAACTGAGGCATGGGCCAATTATGGGCTTGCCCGGGGTCACATAGCTGGGAGGAGGAGAGCGTGACTTCTTTTTGTTGCTGTTGTTTTAAATAGAGACAGATCTGACTACGTTGCCCGGGCTGGTCTTGAACTCCTGGGCTCAAGTGATCCTCCTGCCTTGGCCTCCCAAAGTGGTGGGATTACAGGCATGAACCACTGCGCCTGGCCACAACTTAATATTTTAGAGGTGGTAATACTACCCAAAGCAGTCTAGATTCAATGGAATCCCTACCAAAATACCATTTTTTGAAGAAATCGAAAAAAATCCACCCTAAAATCCACATGGAATCTCAAGGAATGTGAAAAAGACAAGACAATCTTGAAAAAGAACCAAATTGGAGGACTCATACTTCATGACTTCAAAACTTAACTACAAAGCTACGAGGCCGGGCGCGGTGGCTCAAGCCTGTAATCCCAGCACTTTGGGAGGCCGAGACGGGCGGATCACGAGGTCAGGAGATCGAGACCATCCTGGCTAACATGGTGAAACCCCGTCTCTACTAAAAATACAAAAAAAAAAAAACTAGCCGGGCGTGGTGGCGCGCGCCTGTAGTCCCAGCTACTCGGAGGCTGAGGCAGGAGAATGGCCTGAACCTGGGAGGCGGAGCTTGCAGTGAGCCGAGATCGCGCCACTGCACTCCAGCCTGGGTGACA